>NC_059376.1:27759292-28081792 GCF_019703515.2 Myxocyprinus asiaticus | reverse complement strand
ATTCAGTACTGCAAGACATACCATACAACAGCAATGATAGTTCATGTTGCCAATAATCATAGGCAGTATGATGGTGGTGGGTGATTTCCAAAAATTGTATTTCTGTCATAATTTCCTTTACCTGAACGTTGCTCCAAACCTTTATTCCGTGTAACAACACAAAAGGTGAGTTTTATCCTGGGCCCTCTCCTCCCTATTACGATGGGATATATTACAGAGATTGGGTCTGTCAAGCTCCAAAGTAACAAAAAAACAAAATAAAAAACACAGCATTATAAAATTATTGTAAAAGTAGTTCATACGACTTGTGCACTATATCCCAGTTCTTTTAAAGCCATATGACTTTGCCATATGACATAAGGCTTTGCCTGAGGAACAGACCAAAAGTTAACTCAAAATGTCCAACTCTGTTGAAGTTCTGAAATGGACTGCAAAAGTTGTATGGACAACAAAAGTGGTGTGTCAAATATTTTGTAGGCTGTAGACACAATTGACACCTATAGCCAATGGTTCTTGTGTGTTTTGTGACCAAACCTTATTGCCGTTTATATTTTCGAATATTTTCAGTGGATAATAACCTACATTACGGTCTGTTTCTCATGCAATGCTAGTGCTTATCTTCAAAAGACTTGGAATATAGTGCCATATAGAGTCATATGGACTACTTTTATGACACTTTCATGGTGCTCTATTGTCATTTTGGAGCTTGACCTAGTCCCCATTCACTTTCATTGAAAAGGGTGGCCAGGATATTCTTTAAAAAAATCAGCTTTTGAGTTCCATGGAAGAAAGTCACACATGATGTTTTGAAAAAACATGAGGGTGAGTTTAAAAAGTTTCTACTTTTGACAGCAGTTTTATTTTTATTTTGTAAGATTCAGAAGAAGACACTGATAAAAAATTGATTGTTCTATTATTTCATCTCCTTTTGAAAACTTAAGTTTCATAAATGTAACATTCAAATTCATCCCTGTGTGAAAATTGGACACATACTGTCAGGGTTGGGAGGATTACTTTTGAAATGTATTCCACTACAGATTACAGAATACATGCTGTTTCTAAAACAAGATAAATCAAATTGATCTTGTTTTAAAGATTTTTAGATATTTTTACAGGAAAACAATACAAAAATTATTATCAAGAATATGAATTTTGCCCTAATATCAAAGGTCTTACTAGAAAAAACAAGAAATTATGATCCAATGTGAATTCTCTTGATAAAACAATATGATCGTGCCTGGTAACGTGCATGTAAAATGGCTTGAAATAGCATTTTAGCTTAGCATAAAGCTGATAATTTACACAAGGTTTATTTCTATTTCTTCTACTCCAAACTTACTTCACTGTCTGCTCGTATGAATGTAACACATCATAAGAAAGTGTTTCACCACTGTTCAAATGCATTTTGGATCGCATCATTTATATGTATAAATGTTTTCCATCTGAAAAGACTAAATATTAAATGAAACAAATGACAATAAAATGCAAAGTAATCTCTTCAGTAATCAAAATACATTTTGAATGTAACTGTATTCTAATTACCAGTTATTTAAATTGTAACTGTAGTGGAATACAGTTACTTATTTGTATTTTAAATACGTATTCCCGTTACATGTATTTCGTTAATCCCCAACCCTGCATACTGTACACCAGATATGCTTACCGTGCAGGACTTGCCTGTCTGCCTGCTTTAGCCGTTACAGTCAGGGACATCCAGAGCTGTACTCTAAACAAAAACTCTTATTGTTTCCCATAATGGCTTCTTTTAATGACATGCTAGATTGGCCCCTCAATTTCCATTTAGAATGGGGCCTTTATCAGTGCACAGCAGTAGTTCTGATAACTCACTTTACAAACCTCAGACAGGAGTTTATTTCTGTCTCCTGCCTACCCATTTCAAATGTTCAGTGAAAGTACTAATGGTTGTTATCTCGGGCTGATAGGATTCCGTTCAGTCTCACTCAGGTCTTATGCTTATTCTCTCTCTATCTCAGTTTCAGTTTTAAGGTGCTTTATTGGCTTGACAAATATTTGTATATTTCATTTGTATTGCCAAAGAGTTTGCATGCACATAAAACAACAAAACAACATACATAAATTTAGAGGGGAAAAAAATACTTTAAAGAATTTAAATATAAAGGTAAAAGGAGAATGAGAATAATAATGATAAAAAATACCTTTCCCCTTCCCCCACACCAACTATTTCTGTTAGCAGACAGCTAGCTGTGCTAGAGGCTAACATCATCATGAGTCCACAGGTACTCACATATGAAACCGCTGGCCCAGAATCCCATTCTGCTCCCCCTCTCATTTTGCTCACAGTGTGAAGTAGGTCACAGCTGTTACTGTGTGGTTCTCTTCACCTAGTGCAGAGCCCTCCTGTTCATTAGAAACTGTGGCAGATTACAGAGCTTTGTCTTCTTTATCTCCCTCTCCCTTACCCTCTTTAATATGACCAGAGTAATTAGTCTTTCCATAGTTTTTAGTTACTTAAGTCTCTGGCTCTCCATCCATGTGTTCAGATAACGAGGAATAAATGCTGTACCAACCGCCTTGATTAGACCAGTGATTTCAGCTGGTTTTGTTTCAGGCTCCAGATTTTATTTTGGCCATCAAGTGGCGACCCAGAACAGTTCCAAAATGGTTTGTCGTACAGAAGTAAATAAAATATCCTTAAAATCAAACATATGAACTGCATAGTACCAACAATATGCAAAACTCTTAACATGCATAAATAACATGGTATTTAAGGCCTTTGACATCAACAGCAAAATATACTGTTTGGGAAGCATTTTCGTCTCACTTTTTAAAGTCGGCAAGCCTCTTTTTTTTTTTTTTTTGCTGTCATAAATATGTACAATTAAAGGATAAGTTTCATTTTATTATTTGCGTTTAGCATTGTATTTTCCCTGCTGTCCATGACCCTATCAGAACAAACCTGTGACACTCAAGATGAGAACCACTGGATTACACTATCAATAAAAATTTCAAAAAGAATAGAATAGAATAGAACGCAGAATACTCCTACAAACCAAACTTAAACTTTCTACTTACTCCTTACACCATGTCCTAACTAGGTGTAAGGAATTTATCTGTCCACACTGAAATAAAAAATGCGACACAATCACAGCCAATCAGAACATATTTGATGTTTAATATAGAGTTATGTGAAGCGATACTTTGGAACAATGAGATTTCACTGTGAGTAAAGCTAACCAGCACAATGTGACAATAATAGAATCCAAGCAGCTAACAACATGTTCCAATACTTTACTGATACTTTACTTTGTACTTCATACTAAGATTTCACATTTTTTTATGCTGCTAAAATATCAGGAGAATCCAGAATGTCGGATAGAGAGATATTTAAAAAAAATAAAACATGAAAAAAATGTACAGCTTATTTTGTCACATGCATGAAAACATGAACATATTTTACAAATCTTTATGTCACATGCATCCAATAATGGCTCCAGTGTCACTCCAGTTGAACATACTTTTTAAAACACATTTGATAAATTTAGCTCTGAGACCTCTGAGACTAGTTGTTTGCTGTGTCATCTGCACATTTGACCCATCATTATGTGTCTAAACCTCTCATTTTAGGGAATGGGTACTCCAGTGAGGATGAGGAGGGTGGTGGCGAAGCGGAAGAGGAGGAGGAGGGGGGAGGAGGAGGAGGAGAGGGTGACGAATGTGATGAGGAAGAGAAGGATGAATGGGAGGAGAATGGGCAGCCGAAGATGAACCGTACAGAAACGCTCCAATCCACCACCAGCTCCACTGGAACGCAGAAAAAGAAGAGTCAGCATTTGAAGAAGCAGGTTCAGGGCTCAAACCAGGTCCAACGTGCCCCCAGAGCTCTTTTCTGCCTTAAACTGAACAACCCCATCCGCAGAGCTGCTCTCCACCTTGTGGAATGGAAGTATCCATTTACAACTCAGCCTATGACAGAAAACAATTGTTCTTATTAAAATTTGCCTTATCAATGAAATATGAGCTGAACGAATTTCTGTGTTCTTTAAGGAATATTCTGGGTTCCATACAAGTTAAGTTCATTCAACAGCATTTGTGACATAATGTTGATTACCACAAAATTAATTTTGACTTGCCCCTTCTTTTCTTTAAAAAAAGCGAAAATCTGAGTTATAATGAGGCACTTAAAATAGAAGTGAATGGGGGCCAATTTCTGAACGTTAAAATATTCACTTTTTCAAAAGTATAGCCACAAGACATAAACAATATATGTGTAAACATGATTTTAGAGTGATAAAATCACTTATTAACCTTTTCTGTGTAAAGTTATAGCCAATTTTACAACTTCGTTTCCATGACGATGTAACATCAACAAATCCTAAAATACTAAAATGACTGTAAAACTGTAAATTTAAACAACTTTACAGCTCAAATAATACACACGTTTTAACAGAAGAATCAATATAAATGCTTTAAAAAAATTATAAGATTTTCTGCCTTTAAACCCTCCAAAAAGTGACACCATTCACTTCCATTGTAAGTGCCTTACAAGAACCTTGATTTTTTGCTTTTTTTAAAGAAAAGGAGGGACAAGTCAAAATACATTTTTGTGGTAATCAACATTATGCCACAAATGCTGTCGATTGAACTTAACTTGTATTGAACCTGGAATATTCCTTTAAAAACATCGCATTCACTGCAATGTGAAGAACAAGTTTTACAGATGATTTTCACAGAAAATCTTTCTGCTAGTGTTTCATGAATAAGACACCAATAAATGTAAAAAAATATATTAACATTATAAATTGTGAATACATATGTATAAGCTTTATTTATTGGAATTTATATTGAAAGCAAACTATAAATAATACAGTTCAGTTTAGAGTGATAAAACAAAATGACCAAAATCCACGATGGCTGAAATATTTACCCTTAATTGTGGTGAAAATGAGTAAAATCAAATCTCTTTCATGGACTCCTTACTCACTTTATAATGACTAGTTAACCTAATGACACTAAAATAGGTTAGAGTTGTAAAATAGCATTTTACCTTAACATCTGACTCCAGACCATTTGATATCTTCATTCTTTTGGCCATCTTCGCTAATTGTGTTGCTTTAGGGGTCTCCAAGCCTTTTCCTGAAGATGACTCAAACGCCACCAACCATGACCTAGTAAGTATTGCTTTCCCTCGAGAGAGTGTAAACTTGGGGTGGACTATATTTCAGTTCAGCTCCAAGAATGAAGATTGAGGTTGAAGAGATTACAGAGCATTCATGGACAGCTACTGCATTTGTGTTTTGCATTTAACTCTAAATTAATTTTCAGTTCCTTTAGTAGTATTTTGGCTATCTTGTGGGTCTCTCCTTGTAGCATCCATCAGTTTGAATTGGATATATTGTATTGGCTCTGGACATCTAAAATCAGGTTTGTATTGTAAAGTTCTATATTGAAGCATAAGAGTGTGCAACAGCATCAAGAGAGAGAGAGAGATGAGTCAGAGGGACAGGGAAAGGGGTTTCCCTTCCCAGTTGTTGTTTCATAATCAAATATACTGGGATGGTGCCCAGAACAGAGCGATAACCGAATTCAGGCTGAGCCATTTGAGAGGTGTGTAATAGATCTCAGGTGCAGCCAGAATCATGTATGTGTCTGTGTTTATGCAATGTTAATAATATTCAATGGCTTGCTGCTTCTGGTCTTTTTCTGGTCTCAGTCTGGTGTGCCTCTTGATGCTGTAGATCACTAGTTAAGGTGCCCATTTTCTGTTTTCTGTTGTCCTGAATTTGAGCTTTGCTTCCCCTCTCAACAAAACTAATAAAAAAAACTCATTATTGTTGCCTCTTAGAAATGTATCATCTCACAGTAATTTATATCCAAATTAAAGACAAATGTCTTGGAATAGTTCTAACCAAAATGAAAATTCTGTCATCATTTACTCATCCTCATTTCAAACCTGTTTGATTTTCTTTCTTTCTTCTCTGGTAGTTATTTGGCAGAATGTACTGACTGGTCTATGCCATACAACAAAAGTGAATGGAGACTGAGGCTGTTGTGCTACAAAAATGACAAAGATTTTCAGGGAATATCAACTTTTGGTCTGTCCCGTGCAAAAATATTTTGTATGGCTTCAGAATACTTGCAATAAAGCACGAGCCGTATGGACTGCTTTTATGGTAATCAGCCCCAGAAAATAACAGCTTAGACTTTCTGCTAAATATATTTTTATGTTGTTGTTTTCCACAGAGAAAAAACTAAATTATATAGGTTTGGAACCACAATAGGGTGAGTAAATGATGGCAGAATTATAATTTGTTGGTATTACAGCACTGAAAGCCACAAAATTACCATAACTCAGAACTCACTGGGTGGGTTGTTTTGCTGTGGTGTTGTTGCTGAAAAGGGAAGTCTGTTCTGTTTAATTTGTTTTCAATCTGACTGTTGTATAATCTTGCACAACCATGGTTCCTAAATGGGGTTAATGTTTTTCAGCCCCATGCATGTTGGTGTAATTTTGAAAAACAATTCAAATAGCTGTGGTGGTCCATGGGGGAATTTTCTGAGGAGGCTGGTGTGTAAATTGATGTTGATCAAACCTAGAATCTAGACTCCTTAGAGTAGTTATAACAAAAAATATTATACTTTGGTTTATCATCACATTTTTGCCAATAATTACACTCCTATAGCTACACAGATAATATCTCCCTAATATTTTTAAAT
Organism: Myxocyprinus asiaticus; assembly: GCF_019703515.2. Lineage (NCBI taxonomy): Eukaryota > Metazoa > Chordata > Actinopteri > Cypriniformes > Catostomidae > Myxocyprinus > Myxocyprinus asiaticus. Next base: position 28,075,096 of record NC_059376.1, on the reverse strand, counting down.
TGACTTAATAATTGGCTTGATAATTGACAACATGTTTATCTTTCCGATATCCAACACTGTCAATGTAGGAAATTAATAGAACATATCACAGAGTGCCATATACAGACTATGACCAACACAACCATTTGTAAATGAATGCGGGGCCCCATTCTGTCTAACATCTTACCTATTTGTAGATCCTCCAAACTCCATCCTCCAAATCGCAAACTTATAAATGCAATACAAACTTCCACTTGCTTTAAGGTCCTTCAATAATCTGGATTCCATTAATATTTTGGCCAAAGTCTCTCTTCACTTGTTGTGTTTCTTAAGTATGTTTTCAGCCTTTTAAGGCAAGAAAATTACCTCTCAGCAGAAACACTTGTGACTGGGATGGTAAGCATCATCTGTAAGAGCTTGCAAACTTCAGATAAAGTATTGCAGAGGTCATCCCTCACCAGCAGTTGCAGAAGTTCCTTGGGTGCTTTTATAGAGGGTAGGGTCTGCGTACACAACTTGCAGCTCATTCTTTAGCCTTGACTCGTCAAAAAACTGATACATTTTAATCAAAGCCTTGATCTCAACATAAACCTTTTTGGCTGTGGAAATTCTGTAAAGTGTGTATGATCAAGAATATAAAAGAAACTGAGTTTCTTCATGTTTCTTCAGTGTCACTGTCCTCGTTCCTGTTAAATCCTTGCTCAAAATCATCCCAACTATGTCGGAATCTCTTGCGTTTGTTGTCTCCATATCCTGAAGAATCCACATTACTTTTGGTAAAAGACCAGAAATTTTGTCTCAGTTCTTAAGGCTCTCAGAGAATTCAGGGTGGCCTCAATTCAGTCAAATGACCATCTCAGGTCTAGGGATTTTGACTAAAGAACCTAAAACCTAAGCTTAATATCATGTAGGCTGCATTTTAGACAAATGATTTGCGCAACTGAGTCATTGTCCCAGCCAGGTTAGCTTATAATTCTGTTAAATGCAATTTCCAGTGACCTCCAGCCCTCGCGAATTGCATTAATGGTTCAGCTCTTGAAATTCCACCTTGTGGCTGAGTTTCCAGGCACTGTAACGAATTCATCAACATCGGCGTGCAAGGCCGTTCGTTTTGCAGAGCAAGGTGAAAAGTTATGGAAACTTTCTAAAGTAGCAAAAAATAGTTTTGCATCCTGGATATCCCTAGTTCCTTGTGATAAAACCAGATTTAGTTTGTGGGCATAACAGTGAATGAACATGGGGGCACTGGGACTTCACATGAGAACAAACACCACTGTGCTGTCCACTCATACATCTCGCCCCGTTGTAAGTCTGGCATATTAATTTGCTATTCGGACTGTACTGTTGTATGGCCCTCTAACTACGGCAGTAATGGATTCTGCAGTCCTATCCAATCTCACATAAAAAATCCAATAAATCGCTTGCACATTTATCCTTGTCCATTAACATACCTTTAGTATGATGGTTAACTGACACTTACAAGAAATGTCAGTGGTGACATCAACCTGAACAGCGAGGAAAGGAGCAGCATTCAACTCGGTGTCTACTTCATTTTGGATTGACTTCGATACCTCGGAACACAGTTGCACTGCAAAAATGTCTGCCAGAGCATTGTCAATTTCTGCCAACAAATTAAAAAGTTCTGAAAAATTTCCCTTGTTGGAACTGTCAGAATCATTATTTCCTTGAAAACAGAGCTTCTGTGTTCCAAGATAGATACTGTATCAGTATCCATCAATTTTCTCAAGATGTCACAGTTTTTGTTACTTGGTCATTATGACGTTTCACCGACAATGAAGCATCTTTACTGAGGGCCTTGTCAATTCTGACTATACCAAAGAGTTTCAGCTTTATTGTAGATGATATATGACATTTTGATTTGTCAAGTCTTTCTATCCCTCTCGATAGGTTTTTAAGGTCGTTGACTCCATCTTTCACCCATGGGATACCCAAGTCCCATTCAAACATTAGACAAGGCCAGCAAAAAAAAAAAAAAAAAAGCAGAATCCATCTGAGCCTATTGGTTAGTCATTTCATTCATATGTTGGCTGTCAGTTCAGTTTGGCACTTGTATAGATGTCATAAGTTAAATCCCTAAGCATGTACCCTCTAAAATCATGTTATTTAGAATGTACATTTATATTGTGCCTCTGAAAATACACACAAACAAAGAAGCAAACACATACAAACTGCTAAAAAATTGGTGTTGCTAAAAGTGGTGTTGGCCCCTAAAGGAATAGCTCATCCAAAAATGAAAATTCTGTCATTATTTACCCACCCTCATGATATCCCAGGTGTGTATGACTTTCTTTCTTCACCTGAACACATTTGAAGAAAAACAGAAAAATATCTTAGCTCAGTAGTGAATGGAGATTTCTCTTTTGAAGCTCCAAAAATCACAGACAGTCAACATAAACGTCATCGATACGACTCCAGTGGTTAAATTATTGTCTTCTAAAGCAAAACGATTACGATCAAATGATTTTGGTGTGGAAAAAGACCAATATTGAAGTACTTTTCAACTATAATCCAGCGCTTCACGAGAGGGTAGAGTCCAAGCGGACTCTTGTGTGACGTATTCGCATTGCCATGATACAGAGGTAATCTCACGTTCTCCACTCGGTTGAGACATCCAGGATAAGCACACAAATGCACCATTGGGAGTAAAGAAACAGATAATACAGATCTAAACCAAAACCAACCAAGCTACTGTACAGCGTTCCTCCTCCTCTCTTGTAAACAGCGCTGCTATTTAAAATGAAAATTTATTAAAAAAGTTCATTCATTTTCTGCACCAAAAGCAGTCATGTCACTTTAGAAGGCATTAATTTAACAGCTGGTATTGTATGGATGACGTTTATGCTGACTGTCAGTGATTTTTGGAGTTTCAAAAGAGAAATCTCCATTCACTTGCATTTTAAAGACCTACTGAGCTAAGATATTTTTCTATTTTTCTTCAAATGTGTTCTGGTGAAGAAAGAAAGTCATACATACCTGGGATATGATGAGGGTGAGTAAATAATGAGAGAATTCTCATTTTTGAGTGAACTATCCCTTTCAGCAAGAGGGTTTTGTAATGTGACTCATTGCAGCCAAAAGGCTATTATGAGTGCTACTGCTGACCCAATGTCAAATTTCTGGCTTTGTATTTTAAATATAGATTTTGAACATCAGGTAGCCATGTTGATGTGAACATCCCTCTTTTGCTGTTTGATGATGCGGTATTACTCTTTAATCCCGTTGTCCGGCCCTCACAAATACCCTTACCTCCTACAACCTCTGATTCCATTCGTTCCCTCACATGTGATTCGCTCAACAGCAATTCTTAATTGCTTACACCAGAATCCCTGCATTACAATTAGGGGTGGAAATCAGCAAGGACCTGGTAATGTGATAATATATCAATATCAGGGACACAATACAATAATATTGCAATCTATTTATATTTAGTGTATTGAAATTTGATATATTGCAATCTTTTACTTGTTTCCCATGTATCTTCATTGGACTTCAGTGCTTTGCACAACAAGTGCTGAACTTCCTGCTTGACTTCATCACAGAGGCATAAATGTTGAATAAAGCATGGGAACATCAGTGTCAGTCAAAAAAAACAATGTGAGGGAATACAGTAGTTTGGTTTCAACGTGTTTCTCATTACATGAAAGCAAAAAGTTTAGCTGTACAGAGGATCTATACAGACATTCTTTCAAGTTATAGACTTATTTTCTTAGCTTGTTCAAAGTATGCATATTGGTAAAATTGAAATACAATTATTGCCATTAGAATAGTAATATTGTATTGTAGGGTAAAATATCTTAATACTTTGAACTATAAAATACTTCCTCAAACTCTAGTTTTCCTTATGTCCACATGAACTCTAAGAAACAGTAAGCATCAGTCTACAAGTCATCTCAGCACCTATGTCTAAAACAACAGGGCTTTAATTTGCTTGAAGATGTTCCTTTTGAAAGTTTGTGGCAAGGCTGGATCAAGGAAACGAGATTACGGTTTTCTCTGCAGCTGCAGTGAGGCATGCAACTATGTGAGGCTGCATGAGCTCGTGCACGCCACAGTTTTACCTCAGCATGCAAAGGTCACTGAGTAGCAAGAGAAATCTTAAACGAAAGAGAGGTGCCCCTAGCTATTGGTTCTCAGTGGGGGTCGCACAGAATTCAACACCTTTCATTTAAACAGGCTCTAGTCCAGAAATTCTTCCTTCGCATCTCAGTTTGCACACTAGTGCTTTCATAGCGCTATGGATCCGTCCATGTGATCTTGGAATTTGTCCCGCTGTCATTTTGAGTGTATGAGCATGTGTGACAGTGGCCCATTTCTACTCAAATTCCCAGTTGAAATCAAGCAGGACGTGTTGTTAAGTTCTGTATAGTGGAAAGGATCTTCCCTAAGGCTTTTGAGAGAAAGACAGGACATGAGAGAGGAGACCAATCAAGTTGTATGTGATCAGGACCCTGGACACGACCCCCTCAGGCATTGCCTCCTGCCTATCCCATCAGAATGTCACTTTCTTTTTATTGAAGAAGAAGAATTTACTTACAAACAAAAGAGAAACTCTGCACAACTGAGCAGAATGTGCTGCCCAAAAGAAGGATCTACTGTATGGAAGAATAATTGAAGACAGAATGTAGAATATTTTACCCATAAATGAAAAAAAAAAAAAAAAAAGAAATTGTCATCATTTACTTACTCCCATGTTGTCCCAACACTGGATAACTTCCTTTCTTCTGTGAAACACAAAAGGAGGTCTTAGGCTTAATGTCAGAGGCTCTGTTTTCTGTATAAGGAATTGGATGGTGATTTATACTGCCAAGCTCTAAAAAAGGACAAGAAAGCACCATAAATAAATCATCAAAGATCTCCACATGACTTGTGCACTTTATTCCAAGTCTACTGAAGCTAGACAGTAGTTTTGTTGGATGAAGTAAACAAAATTTAAATCCTTTTCACTGATAGTCTTCCCCTCTGCCATTTACTGGAGCTCAAAAATCTAATTTGCATTTTTTTCAAACTTGCCATGTCAGACCTGTTTCGATTTGAAATTGAGAGCTTCATCTTAAAGTTTGATCTGTTCCCAACATAAAGACTCGGAACATAGTGCACAAGTCATATGAACTACTTTTATTACTTTTTTGATGCTTTATTGATGTTTATGGAGATAGTATAAATTGTTTGGAGAGAGTTAAATCATCTGATGGAAAACAAAAACTCAGATATTTTGCCTTACATCAAGGTTGTATTTCATGGAAGAAAGAAAATGTGGTCGGAAAGATATTAGTGTTCATAGAGAATGAAAAAAAAAATAATTTCTTTTTTTTTTTTATTATTTCCTTAAAGAAACATCACAGCCAAGAACATCACTTGTTCTGTTTATTCATACACAAAATAGTTCTAATAATCATCTGCTGGATTACATACAGAACTAGATTTGTATTTCCAGAAGAAAATACCACTACTTGCAAAGCAGTAAGATAAAAAGTTTAGTAAAGTTTAAGTTCTGTGTAAATGAAATGCAGAATTAGAGTCATTGGTGTAGACGTTAGTTAGAGCAGATGCCATATTTGATTTACAGGAATGAAAACAAGGGTGGTTGGGATTGACAAACAGCCTGTTCAATAGGTTGTATGGCCCAATCTAAGGCCTTATCCACACTAATATGTTTACACTGATGCATTGATTTTTCTATGCTTCCATCACTCATCGAGACTGGAACGACGTTTCCAACCGTAAAAAAAAAAAAAAAAAAAAAAAAATGATTAATGTGGTCTTGATATACATTTTCCAGTTATTTGTCGAACATTTTGGGGAAAGACATATGTGACATGCTCCATCAAAATGAGTCGTAGGTCGCAATGGTTCGCAATTTGAAATTTGGTCAAAAACTTGATTTTTGACTGTTTTGGGTTTTCTATTGTTTTTGATAAAACAAAGTCTTAGCTTTCAAATTATGTCAATGTTATCATGAAATTCAAACGATAAATGTTGTATTTTTGTTTTTAAATGTGGTGTCAGATCACTTCAGCTGCTGTCAATTTAAATGGAAGCGCTGCATATAGTGTTTCTCCTCTTATCAGCGCTCCTCATTCATGTCCATAGTTAGTTAGCATGAAAAATTAACTCTACAGAAGACAATAATACAGCTAAAATTTTAAATACCATCACTGTCAGAGATGCAACAAAAGTTTCAGAGTGGATACAACTCAGTTCAGACTATTTTAGCCTGTGGAAGTGAAATCTCCGCATGGATGCGCAATCTTCTCTTGGATGCGCAAACTCCATCTATAGCTCCAAGATGTGTGTATGTGTTGGTGCATGCCTAAGTGTAAAAACATGGACATGTTCTAAGCACACTTTGTGAGGCTGCGTTGATGTTATATAGATATACTGTATTATACAGTTACACATTATTACAGCAATATGTACATGTGCACTGAACATGCAAGAGCAGTGTCCCTGCATTATTATTATTTTTTACTTAAACTAGTGTTGTCACGGTACTGAAATTTCAGTAGTCGGTACCAATACCAGTGAAATTTCACAGTTCACGATACTAATTTTCGATACCAGAGCAAAACTATGCTAATATGATAATGTGCTACTGAACACACCAGTTTAGTTATTTTTAATAATTTAATTATTATTATTTTCCAGAACAACATGTTTTAAAGTTTAATTTAATTTCATAATCAAAATGGTGTCTAATCAATTAATTCTTAAAAACACTTAAAATAAGTGAAAATGGAACTTTTCAACATTTCATTCCATTTTTTTGGAATGGCAGTCTTGCTTGTGATATATTGCTTAATTCTTCTTCTTCTTCTTCTTCTTCTTCTTCTTATTCTTCTTCTTCTTCTTATTATTATTATTATTACAGTGGATATTACATTTTACTATACAGTTGTTATATATTTCTGTCACAATTTCTTCAATTTCAAGCATCTATCTTTCATTTTGAATTGCGCTTTTATTATGACGTGTGTTTCTTTTTTTTTTGCCGGAAGCTTCACTTTACCGGATAAACAGTTTGCGACATGGCTCAGGCTGCGTTCCACTTCACTTTTAACATCCACTCGCTAACTTCCCTAAGCACTTCCCCTCGGGGGAATCCATTTTGGAAGTCCGTTCCACTTCATTAAGTGAGCAAGGGAAGTTTCTGTTGACAGACCCTCAACCCCTCGATTTTGATTGAGGGAGTGAGCCTGCTCTAATGTACGCTTCAGGCAGCTCCATATCCCACAATGCAACTAGGTTGTGATGTGACAACAGATTGCATTTCATAAACACCACCCCCACACAACTCTAATGTATGATGGAAGTGAAGTTAGGTCAATTAAGCAGTTTAGAAAAGCTATATTGAGATTTAACAGCATAATACTTGTAGCTATCTTAAACTGTTTATCACACAGTTATAGCCTATGTGTTAATTGTTATTTTAACATTTTAGTTTGTGTAAATCTTGATTAATCCTTTCTAACAATTCAACATATGAGATTTATACATAAGCCTCTGAAATCAATCTCTGAAAACATTGTTTTCTCAGGTGCAAAAATCATTAAATAATTCCACAAATTGACATCCTTCAACATGCTCCAAGTGATCAAGGGTTAAGGGTGTTCCAGTTAAACCCATTGCACGTCTTCCGCCAGTAGTGGACACTCACGCAACGTAAGCAGTGACATACATCCAAGTCCATGAGACGGAGTGAAGTTTGTGAGGGAAGGAGATAAAAATTTGAAATGGAATGCAGCCAGTGTGATCATTGAAGACTTTCCTGAAGTCACGTCTGAAATCTCATCTCTTTACCGTGGCCTTTGACAAATTAAATGTAGAACACGGTTTTGGAGTGTTTGGATTTTAGATTACTGGTGTTTGTGTATGTGGTAATTTTGAAATGTTATGTTTGAACTTTTATTACTGTGAAGCACTTTGGTCAACTCTGTTGTTTTAAATGCTATATAAATAAAGTTTGAGTTGAGATTAAAGCACAAATGCTGTGATTTAATTATATAAATATGTAGTTTACATAGTATGCTGCATGGTTCATAGTGGATGAGTGCTCTGCTCTGTCATCTGATACAACGCAAATGATCCTCAATGTCTGTTGCCTTTCCAGTGTTTGAGTGGTCGGATTTATACATTCTAAGTATAAGATAAGATTGCAGCCATTGTTGGTTTAATAAATCAGACTAGGACATTTTAATTTGATACATTTTCCATTTCAGTGTAAAAGGAGTAACAGAGCACGCGTTCAAAATAAGTATGAGCATTTTAAAGCTGTCATGTGTCAGTCATACTGCGCGCTGTTACCAGATTGAGTCAGTGCTAGGTACTACTGGTACTGCAGAAACAATGGTATCGTTACACCTTTTTTTATTTTAGTATCAACTTGGTACCGAAGTACCGGTACTTTTGACAACACTAACTTAAACTGTTATTTATGTCTTAGTAATGTATGCTTCCAATCTTCCAATTCTGTTGAATAATGTCTGAATAATGTTTGAACTCTTTAGAGGCTGTTTTCTCAAAAATAAAATTTTAATGACAGCCATCTTTTAATTATAATTTTTTGGCAACCAGTCTGGAATAAAAACATAAAAATTATATCATTAGAAAGCTGAGACATTTCTTTTTAATATAGTGCATACATCTCAAAATGTGATTCTGAGTCAATGTAACTCAAAATGATGGCGCAGGTCACGTATTTCGTGTTGCAATTGCTGTACAATCTACAAAAAAGGTACACAAGAGAGCTTTAACCAGTGTACACAATAGTGCTTCTAAACCTCACAGTTTTCATTCGTGTAAAATAAAAAATGGCGTCTGCCCTGACGAAGGTCCATAGTGACTTCCTCCTGTGTTCTCCTCCTGAGATTTAAAAATTAAACACAATATTTATTAGTGTATTTAAATGTATGCATCTGGCAGATGTTTTTATCCAAAGTACTGTGCATTTAGGGTTAACAGTGCATTCATCAATATGTGTGTTCCTTTGGAAATATAACTCTTGACTTTGCCATAGCTAGTGCCAGTTAAGAGACAGGAACACTCATATGGTATATATTAAATTTATACAATGAAAGACTACAAAAGGCATTTCTGCTCTAAAATATTTGCATTAAATTTGTTAAAACTGAGAAAACTAATGCATAATTTGAATGAATCATGGCATTGTTTTGAGTTTAATATTCAGATGGGCTTACAGTGCAAACCTGGTTAAATCCAAATTTACTGCTTCCTGCTGTTGGGCTTGTTTGGAGGATAACAAGAAAACAAAATGATTTGAAAGAGAAAGAGAGAGGTAGGGTTATATAGAGAAAGAAAAAGTGGTGGTCAGGGGAAATTGTAGCTGCCTGTTTGTTTGGCTGCTCTAAATGCTCTTGGTCCTGATAAGCAGCTTACTCTTCCTCCCCTGTCTCTCATCACCCTCCCCCATTTACCCCATCTATCTCTCACTTTCCTTCTTCTATCATGCTCTCCATCTTTGTTCAAATGCATAAAACCACATCCTGGAGTCCAGGTGCAAAGGAGGATGCATGTATTTAATGAGTATGTGTGTTTGTTTTCAGTCTGTCCTGTCATAGAGCCAGTTGGTCTTTCCCTCTGCCATATTATTTGCTGTATTTTACAGTTCATCATCTTGGTTTCAGTTATCTTTGGTTCATTACTTCAAGACATTCAGCACTCTGTGCATTTATGTCTAATTACATCAGTCATTCAGTTACAAAGTGATTCAGTAGATATGTATTGAATGTCGCTATGGTTTATAGGGAGGTAATGAGCAAGGTTGGAAACAATTCAGAACGATTCAATTAAAAAAGTAAGCCAAAACAACTGGTTTACTTAAGTTATTGTTTTAAATTCGTCTAATGAGTCACTCACTCTCTGAATTGGTCAGAGCAGTTATTCATTGAACCATAACTCATTACTTTTTTTGTGTCCAACCTGAGATTTGTGACTGTGTTTGTTTAGGTTTTGTTTTTCAGTATATTATTATATACAAATTAGTATAGGGGGGAATCCTTCATCAAAAGTACTAAAAGAATCGTTAATGGAATTATTAAAGGTGCATTTAGTAATTTTCAAATTTGTTGTTTTGGACTTATACTGACACTTAGTGGTGTGGATGTAGCATCATTCAAACACATTAAATTTCAGTTACTGATGACATTGTAGAAATTCACTATTCACAGTCAGTCATGATTACTTTAATCCATGAGTGAAAGTGTCCAATAACAGTGTGGTTACTGAGATTAAGCATGTGATATTCAGCTGGTCTTGTGATCCCAACATGGCAGCCCCCATGAGGGGACCCTCTCCATGTAGAATAAAAAACCTTTTATAAGGGTACTGATATGACTGGATTATTCATTTCATGTGAATGGTTATTTTTTCTTTTTACATATGTTTCCAAAAAATTATTTATTTCTTCAGGAGTAAATTTTTTTAAATGAGGAAAAAATTACTGAGTGCACCTTTAATGGACATAAAACGTTAAGCAGAATTGGAATTTGAACCAGAATCTTTATATTCCGTATGATTCTTAACACTAGAAATGAGCAATTGAGAGCTTCAGAAATTCTTTCTTTTCTGTTCCTCTCATTGGGCAAAATCCTTTTGCACACTTCAGACAGAAACAGACGGTCTTGAAAATGGAAGATAATGCTGTATGCCACTTTACATTAAATCAAATATTGCAGTGTGTGTCTGGTTATTATTACCCATATGTCCATCCACCTCACAGTCACAGTCTTTGAATTTACGTAGATGGTGTTGGGTTGTTTGAGGTTTGGTGTGCTGTTACTTTGTATATGTTTGTTTATATGGAGGGAGTATGTGTGTGTGTGTGTGTGCACAAGTGTGTGCACAAGTGTGTGCCGCCACAGTGCACAGGCTGCTGTTGTACACCAGTAATGGAGAGAGAGAGAGAGGATGACAGATTAGTAATCCTTTGAAACGCACACAAATTCCCCATTTTAAAGTCCAGCGGTCCAGCTCATGACTGGCTGGCATGCTCCCTCTGCTTCTCTCTTTCATTTTGTCTCTCTCACTCGTTATTTGGTGATGTGGACGGGTCATGGGGTTATACCAGCACCCCCACTTACATGCACCCATAAACATGACAACACACACTAGCCTCTGCACACATATGTATGGTATAAAGGCTTTTGCATACATATTAGCTCAAATATGCACATTTCTCTCTATATATTTTTTGACAACATTTTAAAAATGATTCAGTCCTAGTTGGGTGAAACAGACATTCACACAATGACACAAACAACTGCAGCATCATTGCAATAAAAAAAATAAAAAGAATTCTTGACTGCTTCAAGTGCCTCAGGAGATGTTGTAATGTTTGCATTCCATGGAGCACTTTTGAAATTAGTTGAAATGGGATGGACAGAGGAGTGTACTAATATATTCTTCCTTAACACCAATCCAACTGTGCATCTGTTCTGAAATATGTTTAGTTCACAAAAAACATCTTATTCTTTCAGAAATAGTCATTCTGAATATAATGTGTTTGCACATCCACTGTGTTTGCAATGTACTGATTCTTGTTTTGGACAAGGATCAGAACAATGTGTTTGTATGTACAGTATTTTTTATTTTGATATGAGTGTTTTGTGTCACTTTAGCAATACAGCGTGTTTCTTTGTGCATGTGTATAGTGTATTTATATTAGTGAAGCATGATGTATCGCTGACAATATCATTGTCAGACAATATTAGTATTTTTTTAATTCCCGGTATCGGTATGATTAGACTGGTACCAGAAGCAGGTACTCGTACATCTTTTTCCACAGCTTTTTTTTTTTTTTTATCATTGTTATGCATCCTTTGTGGTATTTTATGGCATATATATATACTGTATTTATAGCCAGTCATATATATATATATATATATATATATATATATATATATATATATATATATATATATATATATATATGGTATTTATATTGTATATGCCCGTATAATGTTTTGATGTCTGTTTTCTCTTGAAGCATGTAAAGTTTTATCATTAAAAACAAAAACAGCGAAACAGCATAGATTATTAATAGAGCACAATCCCATTCATTTTCTCCATAGGCAAATTTATTTTTAACAATAATTTTTCTATTATTTTTAATTTAATTACATCATCCGCAATGCTTCATAGGACTGTAGTTCATTCCCTCATGAAAGATGTCAAGTACACAGTCTTGTACCTTTGTCTTTTTGTCTGATTTACGAATACTTTGTTTGCCTCAAATCAAAGTTTGTAATGTCGTGATTCACCTTGGAGCTGGCTGGTTTGATTAATGGCTTAACTCAATTATGAAGGATTTTATTAAATTAATGAATGTGGAAAAAATGCCAAAATTTCAATATGTGTGCACGTATATGTGTGTGTTGATCCTGTCTCCTTCCACTCTGTGTCTTCAGGAACAGGTTGAATATGTGTTTCTGATTATCTTCACCATTGAAACATTTCTGAAGATCCTGGCATACGGCCTCGTCATGCACCCAAGTTCTTACATCCGCAACGGCTGGAACTTACTGGACTTTGTCATCGTTATTGTGGGGTATGGCATCATCCTTACCACTCTTCCATCAACACTCATTTATCAACCTTCTTTTATATTTAAAAATTAGTCATTGTAATCCTGAGTGAAATCACAGCCTTTTCTCCCATGATTCACATGCATATTAATTTTCGCAGTTGATTTTTATTCAGGTTGTGTAATGGCCAACAGCAGCTCTCTGATTCAGTTCTCCTGTCCTGCTGTTCTCGTTTCCCCTTTACTGTTTTTTTTCCCTCATTTCTCTCTTCCTCCACCTCTCTCTTTTGATCTCTCTCTCTGTAACTCTATCTCTTTTGGATTATCTGGACACATCAATCAGTCAGTCCTCTCTCTCTCTCTCTCTCTCTCTCTCACACACACACACACACACACACACACACACACACACATGTTGGTGCAGCTATCATTATGAGGACTCTCCATAGACATAATGATTTTTATACTGTACAAACTATAGATTCTATCCCCTAACCCTACCCCTAAACATAACCCTCACAAAAAACGTTCTGCATTTTTACATTTTCAAAAAAACATAGTTTAGTGTGTTTTTTTTAAGCAATTTGACTTATGGGGACATTAGAAATGTCAAAACAAAACAAAAAACATTTAAGGGTTAGTTCACCCCAAAATTTAAATGCTGACATTCATTTACTCACACTCATGTCCTTCCAAAGAGGACAAATTTTAAAGAATGTTGACCCTGCTCTTTATTTCCTTACAATGGAAGTAAAAGATGACTGAAGCTGTCAGTTCCTTACATTCTGCCTAACATTTCTGTTTGAATTCCATGGAGGAAAGAAAGTCATACATGTTTTTTTGAACAACATGAGGGTGAGTAAATAATGACAGAATATTCATTTTTGGTTGATCTGTGTCTTTACTGGAACCCTGCATGCACTATAGAGTGTACTTAAAGAGAGTCAATCCCCTGAGCTCTATCTGGCTTGCTAAAATGTAACTAAACAGCTCTTCTGGGGTCAGTAATGGCCAGTTGGACATTGTGGATGGTTAATTATCTAAAGGAAGATGATCATGCCAAGAATTTAGTGTCTTTTTGAGTATTGTATTGAGAGGAGCTTTTTTTTTATATTGCATTGAGAGGAGTATTGATTAGGGTTTCATTAAGCTCACAATCTGAACCGCTAATGTGAATCCATTCCAAATACAAAGTACTGCTCATTCTATCCTAAAAGTATTTCAGTGTGTTTGTGTACATGCGTGCGTGCATACGTGTGTACGTCCATGTGTGTGTGTGTGTGTGTATATTCATGCATGCAAACAAGAGTAAAAGCGACTGGGGTGAGTGGTATTAATATTATGGCCCAGCCAAGCCCATGTAATGAAGATCCTTACATGCAATCAATAAATATTCATAAAATCCTTTGATTGTACTGATGTAAACGCTTTTTTGAGAAATAAATATGTTCCCAAAGATTTTTTATTGCTCCTTCATAGTTCAGGAGGCTTAATGAAGTTTAAAAAGGACACAAATGAGATAATAATTGATAAACTGTAAGAGTACTGTATATAGCTACAAAATTAACTTCTGATTTGCGACTTGCACAGCTATCGTGGTAAATCTGCACAGTATGAGACATTGTTGACATCTGTTCAGAAACTCTAGACGAGACATTTTAGATCAGTGGGGTCCTTTTTTCGAGAAAAATCTGAGAAGCTGAAGACTTCCATTCAAACTCATAGCTGTCTAGAAGAAACAATTCAGACATTTAAGTGACTTTTTACAGCTTATTAATGCACCTAACACTAATTTACACAAATAGCATTGACACTGAATGTGGCGATGTCTTTAATACTTAATACGTAATTGCAAATGAACTCATAAACAGTTCCTATGCAATGTGACTGTTAAAAGTGATCATGATTGACTATTGCAAAAAAAGATGTAACTGTAAATAATGCATATTAATTTTCTGATCAATCGGTCAGTTACACAATTCATAGATTTATTCACCACAAATGTGTGTCTGTGTGTGTTTGTTTTGCAGGTTGTTCAGTGTGGTTCTAGAGACTGTTACTCACAAGTCAGGTGAAACAACTTCTCACATGCCGGGGAAGCCTGGAGGTCTGGACGTCAAAGCCCTCCGAGCTTTCAGAGTCTTACGACCCCTTAGACTGGTTTCAGGGGTGCCCAGTGAGTTTGTGTGTGTGTGGGTGCATTTGTATTAAACAAAAATAATAGTATTTCAAATGTGTTAGCCTGGAGAGCAATCAAAGTTTAAATTGTTTAAAGTCTGATTTGACTTGTTTTAATTTTCTGCAAACTATGAAGTATTAAAAGCCCATAAAAGGGTGTAATTCTACTAAAAGTACAATATTACCCAAAATGAATTCAGAGGTAACAGTCATGGCAATTTTTATGGAATAATATACTTGCGTGATGCACAAGTGTTTTGAAAAGTTACGACATTTGAGGAGCAATCAGTAGGAGTGTCATAGTGTGACTTCTCATTATATTTTAGGCTGTTCTCCGTCTTCACCAGAGGAGTTTGACTCATAACTGCAGCCAGAAGCTATGCTGTTTTACCATGATTTCAAACATCAGATCTTTTGCTCATACACTCCACAACTTTTTCCCCTCACTGTGACCCTCCCTGTTCTTGTTAATCAGTGTCCTAGATCATGGACTACCTTACCAACAGGCGCCTCAGGAAACTGTCATGTCTCATTTTCTTTTGTATAGAACAGGCTTCCAATATTAACCAGCTCATGCCCCTTGCTCGCATTTTCTGAAATTGTCTGCAATTGAAGAAAAAAAGTTTAGAAAAAAGGAGAAAAGATTTGGTGGGGATTTCATCATGCCAGTAAACCTCTGAAACAAGTTGACGTCTAGGTTGGGAGGGTGGAGGTGGTGCAATCCCACAAGCACCTGGATGTCCACTTGAACAGCAGGCACTCATTCCATGAAAGCCATCAATGGTGATACTTTCTGTGGTGGCTGAAATAATTTTAAACACTTGTAGTAAACTGTTAGGCTAATTATGCTGTACTTGTGTAGTGGCCAGCTTGTTTTTATATGCTGGGGTCTGTAGGGAGAGCCAAAACATTTTATGGTTTGATTTACAGCAAAGCAATAAAGTATGTTGCTTTATATATAATGCCATTTATTGTATTTGTACAATTCTGTGTTCAAAACCATTAGGCTTAAGTTCCTAGAGAGGTTCCTCCCAGTGGTGATTGCTGGGAAGACTATACTGGAAGCATGGCTTTCCTTAAAATGTCACAAGAAAATTGGCAATGACGAGGTTAATATATGTACAATTAATATATAACAATTTCATATCACATTTTGTTACTCTTCTTTAGTAACTTAATCCGTCTTTTTCTAAATTAATATGTCCAAACAAGTCTGTTCATAGAAATACACATGCAGATATTTGCCTACTTTGTTACAAAAACAGCTTTGGGCTTAGTTAATTATTTTAAGTTAGAAATTTCAACATTTAAGGAACAGTTTGAGCAGCTTCTGGGTGCAACATTGCAGATACCAAAATAGTCTGTGCCTCCCCACTTTTAATATGCACCAGCCGCCACTGGTTTCTCTGGTCTTTAGATGGCCCCTTTTCACCACTGAGCTTAAATGACATCAAAGAGTGCTGTCCGTGGTCCTGAAAAAGCAATTCAAAAAGCTACAACACAGCTCTGGCAATATAGCACATAAACAGATTAGTCTGGAAGACTATATCCATTCTGGATGTGTTGGAGGCAATGGCAGAAGACTTTATGCTAGCAAACTTGGACAATTCTGGCATCCTGACATATTTTCCACACTATATCATTGAACACCTCTAGCCAGTAGGTTATTCACCACAATAACATTAGAAGCACTGGTGGGGATCTTTCCTGCTTGCTGCCATTAGTGTACTACGGCATCTACCCCTCAAGTGCTTGCCTGCACATTAATCCTGGCAGCTTTCCCAGTGAGGCAAAATGACATTGGATGAGGACACATTCTCTCATTCATTTACCCATTAATATTAAGAGAAAATGCACTCAAATTTCTCACTGTGTGTATAATGCTATCATGTTCAGACTGGGATTATATGGAGGTATGATGATAGCTGGTGTTGAACAAATAATCAGTCAACTTTACAATTATGTGAACTCTACTAACATGCAAATATGATTAAAATACTGATAAAGAGTCAGTTTCATTTTATTTTTATTTATTTATTTGCATTACAGACCTATAATGAAGGCCAAAATGAAGTCCATGATTTCTCTCCTGTGTGTTTGCAGGCCTGCAGATTGTGTTAAACTCCATAATGAAGGCAATGGTTCCCCTTTTGCACATCTCTCTGCTTGTTCTCTTTGTCATCATTATCTACGCCATCATTGGACTGGAGCTTTTCATTGGACGAATGCATCGCACCTGCTATTTTATAGGCACAGGTGACTACACAGATATTTTATGCACACAAAATTTTTAAAGACATTAACATGCAAGTCTCTCTATCTGTCTATCACTTTCTCTTTTTTCAGATAATTATGCAGACGATGATCCACTTCCGTGTAATTATGTGGGTCACGGACGCCAATGCACCGTGAATGGCTCCGAGTGCAGGGGAAAGTGGGATGGGCCTAACGGCGGGATCACGAACTTTGATAACTTCTTCTTCGCCATGTTAACAGTGTTCCAGTGTATTACAATGGAGGGCTGGACTGATGTCCTGTACTGGGTAACTAAGCCGTCTTTTGCACGTTCAGCTTGTGAAACATACTGTCGTGGGGCACTTTTAGGGATGTGACTGTGTATAACACTGAAGGTGTTGTTTTTATGTGTGTGTCCATTTCTGTAGATGAATGATGCAATTGGTTTTGAGCTGCCGTGGGTTTACTTCGTCAGTCTGGTCATCTTTGGATCCTTCTTTGTTCTCAACCTTGTGTTGGGTGTGTTGAGTGGGTGAGTTTATAGGAGAGAGAACTAAGTGAGTGCTTGTGATATTAAGTATGCAGGTGTAACCAGTCCTGCTCGACCCGCTCTGAACGGGATATGAACCGGCATCTCCGGCATGGGAGGCGGGCTCGCTAACGAGGAGGCTAAAGACTACAGTCTCTAGTGCTCCTTTTAAGGCCAAGGGAGTGAGGTTTTACACATTCCGCACATCTATCACGTACCAGCTGGCTCCTGTTACACTCACCCCCCTAAACCTCACTCCCATCTGGGTCATGGCACCAATATAACTGGTCTTGCTCAACCCACTCCGAATGAGATCCGAACCAGCGTCTCTGGCATGGGAGGCGGGCGTGCTAACAAGGAGGCCAAAGGCTACAGCCTCTAGCGTCAGTCGCTAGTGTGCCTCTTGAGGCCAGGGGAGGGAGGTTTTACACATACCACGTAGCTATCACATACCAGCTGGCTCCCGTTACATAGGATCCAAAATCAACTTTTCGCCTCACCTGCAAATTGTGGGTGAATTGAAAAAATGTACTTTTTATTTATTTTTTGCATTATTTTTATTGTAAATATATTTCTGACCCTATGACAATTGAATTATTTAGCTAACAAGATCTCAAGGTATAATTACGCATGTCACAAAAATGTGAAGACACGTCATTATTTGTTCCTCATATTTTTGTTACGGTAGCTTAATGTGAGGAGTATTCCACATGTGTGGGCACATGAAAAAAAAAGCTTCCTAGATAACCTTATAATGATACATTTTCCAGTAAAATAAAAGTTGTTAGAAGATACACGATGAACATTGAAGTTGCGATGAACATTTTCTATAGTAGAAGGTTTATGTCTTTGATTTGAATCAATCAACTTACATCAGCAAGGGTTAAATTATCATTCTTAAAGTGCAATTTCAACCATTTATAATGTTGCAGTTTTTTTAAAAGTCCAGCCAACTGTTGAGTAATGTTTTATTTACTCGCCAAAGGCAGTTTTCACTATATTCGATATTTTTTATTATTTTTTTTTATTACTTATTTGAAATATTAAATATTAAAAATATTGAGGGGGTACATTACTTCTTGCTTGAATTGTTCTGATAGTAGGAAAATTCCTGTTTACTGTGATTAATTCCATAAATTTTTTTGATGCATGATTTTTTATATAATTAACTGAATAAATGTGTTAAATCAACAGCCATAATTTAACTAACATTTTATGCTTTACAAGTGTTAATTAAAAATGTTTGTTTGTATATGAATGGCTTTGTGTGTTTTTGTGTGTGAACATTTTGTGTTCCCCTTCTGTCACTCACTCGATGTTGTGTCGATGTAGTGACACTAGGGGTCGCCCATGAGAGCCCCGAACACCTCAGATCTTTGAGAAAAGACCAATGAGAATTGGCGAGTGGAATTTGCATGTCACTCCCCCGGACATACGGGTATAAAAGGAGCTGGCTCGCAACTACACATTCAGATTTTTTCTTCAGAGCTGAGTGGTTGTACTATCAGCGAGCTGAATGCTACTGCTGTTCCATTCACCTCTTAAGAAGCGTATGCTTTTGGATATACGGCGCATTTCCAGCGGCTTTCTGTCCTTCTGCACAACGAGTACAGATTTCGCCCCTGGGCGCTTCGACAGCGCTAAAAGAGTGTATATTCCTGCTAAAAAGTATATTTTCTCTATTAGAGCTCACACATTGATGTTGAAAGTTTTTTTAAAGATGCGTCTTTATAAAGATGCCTTTCTGTCTTTGTGTGATTCCTGGATGCAGTCACTATCTCTCCACTTCCGACGGTCACGTGTCTGGGCAGCGATCACACTGAGGCAGTGTTCGTGGATGGTTCATGTTCTCATTGCGAGAATAGACCATGGCAACATTGCGATCGCGGCTTTCCTTCTTCCGGGGGAAAGCCACTCTAGCCGCCCCCCGCACCTCGCCTTTTACCTCAGGGTACAAGGCCGGCCCGGCTGGCGCTGGAGGCGATTTGGGGGCTTCAATGGGTGCGGCTCCGTCGGGTAAATCCCCGCAGACCTCCCATTCCCCAACACACTCGTTTGCCCCCGGCGAGTTCCGAGAGGAGACCAGCTCGCCCCAGGGCCATCTTAGTGTCCCTTTCGGAGCTCCGGAGCGGGATGAGTGCTCAATCGCTGCATCGGAGAGCGTACTGGCGATGTCAGACGGCAAGGACTCGACTGGGCTGACACCTTCGGGTCGGCCCACCCAGTCTGAGGCTGATGGCGAGATGACCGCCGTGCTTACCCGGGCCACCGCGTGTGTCGGGTTGGATTGGAACCTTCCATCCTCCCCTGAGCCCTCGTGGCTAGAGGATTGGTTGCTGGGTTCGGGGCGCCGCTCACTGCCATGCCCCCCCCCCAGTCCCTTTCCTCCCAGAAGTGCACGACGAGCTGACGAGGTCATGGAGGGCACCTTTTTCTGCCTGAAACCCATCACGTGGCCATCACGCCGATCTGCCACCACTTGTTCAGCCCTTGGACAGACCTTGCATTTCTACAGGCAGGAGTTCCCCTACAGCAAGTGTCCAGGCACGTCGTCATTACGACAGATGCCTCCAAGCGAGGCTAGGGTGCCGTGTGCAATGGGCACAAAGCCACTGGCTCCTGGACAGGACCGCGACTGTGTTGGCACATCAACTGCCTCGAGTTGCTGGCAGTATTGCTCACCCTGTGGAGGCGTTTGCTGTTGATCCAGGGCAAGTATGTTTTGGTCCGGACTGACAACACAGCGACAGTAGCGTATATAAATTGCCAAGGCGGCTAACACTCACATCGCATGTCGCAACTCGCTGCCGTCTACTCCTATGGAGTCAGTGGCGACTGAGGTTGCTGCGGGCCACTCACATCCCGGGCAACCTCAACGCCACAGCGGACGTGCTGTCATGGCAGGTGATGCTCAGGGGAGAGTGGAGACTCCACCCCCAGGTGGTCCAGCTGATTTGGAGTCGGTTCGGCAAAGCACAAGTAGACCTATTTGCCTCCTGAGAAACCACCCACTGCCCGCTCTGGTATTCTCTCCGACGGGGGCCCCCCTCGGCCCAGATGTGCTTGAACACAGCTGCGTTCCCCCCAGTGAGCCTATTTGCACAGACCCTGTGCTAGGTCAGGGAGGAAGAGGAGCAGGTCGCCCTCGTGGCCCCGTATTGGCCCACCCAGACTTGGTTCTCAAACCTCACGCTCCTCACGACAGCCCCTCCCTGGTGAATTCCCCTGAGGAAGGACCTTCTTTCTCAGGGACGGGGCACCATCTGGCACCCACGCCCAGACCTCTGAAACCTCCACGTCTGGGCCTTGGATGGGATGTGGAAGACATAAGTGGCCTACCACCAGCAGTGGTAGACATGATCACTCAGGCCAGAGCTCCCTCCACGCGGCAGCTTTATACCCTTAAGTGGCATCGGTTCGTGAATTGGTGTTCTTCCCGAACTGAAGACCCTCAGACATGCACAGTCGGGTCAGTGCTTTCCTTCCTGCAGGAGAGGCTAGAGGAACGGCTGTCCTCCTCCACCTTGAAGGTGTATGTGGCCGCCATAGCGGCACACCATGATACAGTGGATGGTAAGTCCTTAGGGAAGCACGACCTGATCATCAGGTTCCTGAGAGGTACCCAGAGGCTGAATCCTCCTAGGCCACACCTGTTCCCCTCATGGGATCTCTCAGTGGTCCACCTGGACCTTCGCGGAGCCCCCTTTGAGCCAGTCGAATTGAAAGCCCTCTCCTTGAAGACCGCCCTCCTGATTGTGCTCACCTCCATCAAGAGGTTTGGGGACCTGCAAGCGTTCTCTGTCAGCGATACCTGCCTGGAGTTCGGTCCGGGTGATTCATGTAATCCTGAGACCCCAGCCGGGCTATGTGCCCAAGGTTCCCACAACCCTCTTCAGGGATCAGGTGGTGAACCTACAAGCACTGCTCCGGGAGGAGGCAGACCCAGCCCTGTCATTGCTGTGTCCGGTGCGTACTTTGCGCATCTACTTGGATCGCACGCAGAGTTTAGATGCTCTGAGCAGCTCTTTGTCAGCTTTGGTGGACAGCGGAAAAGGAACAGAGGCTTGCCCACTGGATCGTGGATGCCATCGCTATGGCATACCAGGCCCAGGCCATGCCCGCCCCTTTGGGAATACGAGCACACTCCACAAGGAGTCTGGCATCCCCGTGGGCACTGGCTCATGGCACCTCTCTAGCAGACATCTGCAGGCCAGCGGGCTGGGCGACACCCAATACATTCGCGAGATTTTAGAATCTCCGGGTTGAGCTGGTTTCATCCCGTGTTCTTTCAGGTACAAACAGGTAAGTTTGGGAATACGGTTAGGGTTAGCCTTTCTCCTGCAAAGAGGTGAAGATGTGAGCTTCTTTTCCCATGCAATTTCACGAACCCATGAACCCTGGATGTCCTTCCTCCCTAGCCCTGTGGCTCATGAATTCAGTGGAGGAATTCACAGCCGGAACCAGTACGTGTGCTAATATGCCCTTACTGAGGTAGGTGCTCCACAGGTGCCAGTTACTCCGGTTACCCCCTGTGATGTATTTTCCGCAGTATGGTCTCTCTGTCGGCAGACCTGCGTCTCCCTTCGACAGAGCCCTCTCTGTCCCGGTCGCTGTGTTTGTAGAGCTCCTCACCTTTCAGGCAGGACCTACCACCGCGCCTCTTCAATGTGCGGCTCTGAGCCTACATGACGTGCTTGCCACATGTTACCTCCCCTCTGGGCAGGATGTGGTCTCTGCAGGGACTTTTCCCCCTGAAAGAATAGGATAGGAAAAGAACACCTTCCCCGGCACATATATTGAGCATTAAAATGGCCCCAGCCGAATAACTGAATACTCTGTGGAGAGAAAACATAGAGAGAAAAGGCAGCGGCTGGCGTGGCCTGCTTCCATACTAGATACGTCTCTCCCCCCTCCCCCCCAGGGATGTGGGGAACTATACAATGTTTTTTGGGGCGTTGTGGGAGACTGCGTGCAGACCGGTGCACCTGCTACTACGCACGCAGCAGCTTGCTTGCACCTGCACCAGCAGTCCACGTAACACGGTTCAGCTAGTTGTGGCATTTCGTATAGGGACCCCTAGTGTCACTACATCGACACAACATCGAGTGAGTGACAGAAGGGGAACATCTCGGTTACTGTCATACTCG
The DNA here is from genome assembly GCF_019703515.2 of Myxocyprinus asiaticus. Lineage (NCBI taxonomy): Eukaryota > Metazoa > Chordata > Actinopteri > Cypriniformes > Catostomidae > Myxocyprinus > Myxocyprinus asiaticus. The sequence goes on along the minus strand of NC_059376.1, from coordinate 28,052,469 downwards.
GTTACTGGGGTACTGTGTCCCCCCCGCCACAGTGCTGTACTACCCACTAAAATGGCCGGGACCCTGTCTCGGCTCCTCAGCATAAAACCTGATTGAGTGGTTGTGAGCCAGTTCCTTTTATACCCGTATGTCTGGGGGAGTGGCATGCAAATTCCACTCGCCAATTCTCATTGGCCTTTTCTCAAAGATCTGAGGTGTTCGGGGCTCTCAAGAGTGACCCCTAGTGTCACTACATTGACACAACATCGATTGAGTGACAGAAGGGAACGGAGGTTACGACAGTAACCGAGACGTTTCTGTTTGCATGTCGGTTTGAGTGATTGTTTAATAAAGAAAAGTAGGATTTGAGCAGATATCAGATGTTAATTATTGCACTCACCTCAATGGCACAATCCCCAGATGCTGAGAACAGCAGATCTTATTTCCTGCAGATTGTTCCAAAGCTCACGGTATTCCCCAGAGATTCATACTGCTTACTCTCCATTAAACACAGTGTGTTTTTGTCTCTGTATCATGTGTGTGTGTGTGTGTGTGTGTTGGCTTGCTTGTCTAACAGTCTGTACTTGTGTGTAGAGAATTCTCTAAGGAGAGAGAGAAGGCGAAGGCTCGTGGAGATTTCCAGAAGCTCCGTGAGAAGCAGCAGATGGAGGAAGATCTGTGTGGATATATGGACTGGATCACTCAGGCTGAAGACATCGATGAATTTGATGAAGATGGAAACAGACGTGAGATCACGCCTGATATTCACCCCTCCCCCAACTCCGGTCAACCATCTAGCCCCCTTTTTCCTTGATCTCACCTGTTAATTGTAAAAGCATGCTCAAAAGACAGCGTTTATGTTAAGAAACAAAAATAGACTTGTTTAAAAGAGAAGTGTGCAATTTTTTAAATACGTTCTCTTGTTTCAGTTTAATATGCTGAGACAACTATAAGGAAGCCATTTGTAGGTTAATGTCCCCAAAAAGTGTAAGCACTGCATCTATGTGGTGCTTTAAAGACATTGCTCTGTTTGTTTGAGAATCCTGACCAGCCTGACACAGCAACATTAGCTCAACCAGTGGTGTAAGTTTGGGTTGGAACTATCGGTTGGGCCAACCAATTTGAGTAGGCCTACTGATATACTGGTAATGCAAGAAGCATCTCATCTCAACATTGATGTTTAAAGCAAGGACATTACCCTCAACATGTTTATGATATAAGATGTTGTACAAATTGTTTACCAAACATCTTCAGACATTGGAACCGTTCGTACCTTTTATCCTGATAACCTGCTTTTCCATCTATTTTACTTTACATCAATGGCTCCTCGTTATGTTCAATTCTATGTCTCACTCTTTTTACCCCTCTTCTTCTTTCAATTTCCCTCAGGTGTGACCTTGCGTGACCTAGCTGATAAGAAGAGGGGAAAATTCGGCTGGTTCAGCCACTCAAATGAAACCCACGGTACAGCCAATCAGAATGTTTTGTGACCCCTTTACTTCCCCGCTGTTCTATTTATTTATTATTTTTGGATTTTTCCCCTTTTTCACCCAATTTGGAATGCCCAATTCCCAGTGCGCTTTTAAGTCCTCGTGGTGGCGTAGTGATTCGCCTCAATCCGGGTGGCGGAGGATGAATCCCAGTTGCCTCTGCGTCTGAGACCACCAACCCACGCATCTTATCACGTGGCTTGTTGAGCGCATCGCCACAGAGACATAGCGCGTGTGGAGGCTTCATGCCATCCACCGCGGCATCCACGCTCAACTCACCACGCGCCCCACTGAGAATGAACCACACATTATAGCGACCATGAGGAGGTTACCCCATGTGACTCTACCCACCCTAGCAACCGGGCAAATTTGGTTGCTTAGGAGACCTGGCTTGAGTCATTGAGCACACCCTGGGATTCGAACTAGCGAACTAGCAAACTCTAGGGGTGGTTGCCAGCGTCTTTTGCCACTGAGTTACCCCCCCCCGCTGTTCTATTAATAGCTCCTCTCAACTTTGTCTGGTCTAATTGTACAATTTACATCTGGGGTTACAAATCACCTCTCTTGGTTAGACTCATATTAAGTGGTTTGACCCTGTTTCAGAGAGATCGCTTTTCTCCAAAACTGTGTCAATGTGTGGCCGACATTGTTCTTTCTCCCTATCTTCTTCATATCTTTCTTTCTTTTTTTTGGCTTTTTATGCTCATTTTCTGTGTGTCTTTTCCTTTCTCTGTGTCTTTCACTCACTATAGCAAGTCTTCCAGCCAGTGAAACAGCATCTGAAAACACTGAGAACATAGATGAAGAGCATACAGATTGCTGTGCTGCTTGCTGGTAATACATGTACACAAATAACACACTGCTCTTGTCATGTGTTGTCAACCCTTGAATTCCTCAGTTGCGGCTTATTATGTTAAAGAGATAGTTCACCCAAAAATGATAATTCTGTCATCATTTACATGCACTCATACCATTCCAAACTAGTATGTATTTCTTTCTTCTGCAGAACACAAAAATCACAGATGTTCCGTTCACTGGAACATTTCAATACAGCGAACAAAAAGGACCCAAAAATGTAATAAAAGTAGTCCCATTCCAACTAGCTTGCATCATATTCCAAATGTTCTGAAGGCATTTGTTATGTTTTGGTGAGAATCAAGATGAATTGATAGGTTTTGGTGGGCATCAAGAAAAAATTTAAGTCATTTAACTGTACAAATCTTGAGTAAAAAAGCAAAAAAATAACATAAAGTGCTTTTGCTTTTCCCTCATTAACATCCAAAGGATTTTCACAGTAACATAGCTCAAATTTCGGTTTGTTTCTCATCAAAATCATTTGCCTTTAGAAAACTTGGATTACAGTGCACTAGTTGCATGGACGATTTTTGTGACACTTTTTTGCCTTTTTTTTTTTAGCTTTAAATTGAATTACTATCAGCTGCCACTGTATTGAAATCAGCAAATGGGACATCGTTTAAAATTCCTCTTTTTGTATCCTGCAGAATGAAGAAAGGCATACGGTATGATATGAGGGTGATGGCAACATTTTTATTTTTGAGTGAACTATATTTGTTAAATTTTTTCCTGTACTTACTTTTCCCAGTTATTTCATTACTTTGAGCTTCTATGGCCATCTTTATTTCAGCAAATTAATGGCATATTTGTCAAGTGCACTTCTGTGGAGTGCACTTACCAGAGTGCACATTGCGCTGATTGCTCTTTGTTGTCTTTGTCTTTGAGCTCATTGTTGTTTTCTTTTGCTTTGTTCTCTGTTTTAATTCATTGACTTCAGCGCTCGCATAATGAAGATCCCTTGTTGGTGAGTTTTTGTGAGCATAAACTCAAAAAGCATAACGACTTCCTCCTAGTTGAAATGTTACTTCATGCCCTGTAAAATGCTTTGATAACATGTTGCATGATTTGTATATTGATTAGTGCTGTTTTGTTTGATATTTGTGTATTTTTGGCCTTAGCCGTACACTGCATCGCTGGAATCGGTGCATTCGTAGAAACTGTCGTACAGCAGTAAAATCAGTGACATTCTATTGGTTGGTTCTGATCTTGGTCTTCCTCAACACAGCTCTCAGTGCCTCTGAACACTACAACCAACCAGACTGGCTCACTGATGTTCAGGGTATGCAGATGTAGCTGTTCTGGCCTTTTTGATTCAGTTGTCAGTTAAGAAATCAAACATCACCTTATTAACATAACAATTACTGCTGAAAAGACCAGCATATGTTGTGTTTTGGATGAATTTAGAAGAATTAAAGAAGCATTAATCTATTAGTTGGCAAAAAGAACACTTTTCCATATTTGCTCTCTTCTTCTCTTTCTGTATGTCTCACAGACATTGCCAATAAGGTGCTTCTTTCATTGTTCACGGTGGAAATGTTGTTGAAAATGTACAGTCTGGGGCTGTGGGTTTACTTTGTGGCATTTTTCAACCGCTTTGACTGTTTCGTGGTGTGTGGTGGGATTCTGGAGACGGTTCTGGTGGAAATGGAGATTATGCCACCTCTGGGTATCTCAGTGCTTCGCTGTGTCCGTCTGCTACGGATCTTCAAAGTCACACGGTACTCTCAGGCCTCTCTAATAACATCACTACAGAAAGATGGACTGTTTTCTGGCAGCTTGTACATTTCAATAAAAAATATTTTAAGGATGTGGTTCAATGTAATTTTTGATAAGTAAAAATCCTTATTTAATGTCCTAATAAGCTTTAAAGGAATAGTTCACAAAAAAAAAAAAAAAACCCTGTCATTATTTACTCATTTTCATGTTGTTCCAAAAACGTGTGCTGGACAATGCTGCTAGCTTGTGTGTAGCCTGTGTTTGTGCAGAACCTCAACATTGTTGACAGTAGCGAAATTGGTTCTCTCGTGTGTAGTAACAGAATGTTATGGATTTTTTATTTTTTTTTGCCTGTACAAGAACAGGCTAGACGTGAGCTTCAGACTAAAATTTCAATCCATTTCACACACAAAACTATCCAGTGGTTCTGGAATACCTGGAATAGTGCACGAGTCATAAGGACTATTTTTATGGTGCTTACTTTGAGTTTCTTTTTGGAGCTTGACAGTCGTGTCATTATGAACTGTTTTATGCTGTATAAAGCTGCATAAAGATTAAAAAAAAAATTATACTTTTGTTTTGCTCTGAAAAAATAAAGCATTTGGGGTTGGAATGACATGAGGGGAAGTAAATAGATGAATTGAAATGAAAAATTTTCATCTTTAAAAATTTGATCGTTTCTTTGGTCCATATGTTATTTTCTTTCTTCTTTCTTTTCTGTGATTAGATTTTTTTTTTTTTTTTTTTGCTTGCTCTGACTTCATCTTTTTCCTGCCCTGTGGCTTGTTGCCCCACTCCTCAGCCACTGGACAGCTCTGTCCAATCTGGTAGCTTCACTGCTGAATTCAATGAACTCCATTGCATCCCTGCTGCTGCTGCTCTTCCTCTTCCTCATCATCTTCGCTCTGCTTGGCATGCAGCTCTTCGGAGGGAAGTTCAACTTCGACGAGACACAGACCAAAAGGAGCACCTTTGATACCTTCCCTCAGGCCCTGCTCACCTGTTTTCAGGTAATAGACTCAGCTCACCTAAGTGAGGACAGTGAAAACGTCATGAAATACTATGTAATTTAAAAAAGTAGAACGGTCGTAATCTCATTTTACACATACACACACACACACACACACACACACACACACACACACATACTGTACATACACATAGACACAAAGTAAACAAAAAGAAAAATATTTTTCAAAGAAAAAAATGTATGTACAAAAATCATAAAGCAATTTCATCAAATAATGCATAAAGAGAACTTTTAAAGAAGAAATTGTAAATTGCAGCTTGCGATGTTGGGCCTCAAGACATTAAGCTACCTTGTAGGGTACAGCGGGGCTAAAGGCTAAAATTCTGGTTACAAAGATTGAAAAATAAATTTATTTTTATTGAATATTATTTGTATTTATTTATATTTATTGAATTTTTTTTTTTTTTTTAAAGGTAGCGAGGGGGTTATAGTGATGTGTAGATGCAGGGGCTATATAGTTATAGGGCAAAGTTTGTCGACAGCAGGTTGCTTTTTTGAGTAACAAATTAAGATAAAGTGTCTTCAAAATTACTTCAGAAAAGGGTTAACCATTTCTTGTTCATTTCAATCACATTTGGCATTTCATAACAACTAAAATATTTGAATTAATCTCCATTGTGATTGGATCAGTCAATGTGAGCCCACTTTGAACATTTTTCATAACAAATCAATTCACCCCAACAAAAACGTGTTTTACTGGGAGTCTTTAGCCCCTTCAACTGGGGGCTTTTTACCCCAAATGCTATCCTTTAATTTATTAGACAGTTATTAAAATTGTCATAAAAAAAAAATATGTAATCACCTTGAACAAAACTGAAAATCACAAATAAGTATTTTGTCTCAAAATAAATGTGATAATTTCAGGGCTACATTTAGTTAAATACATTTGCAAGATTTTAAAATGATTAAATATGAGATCTTTAGACAATGCACGTGATGATCTCAAGGATCAGAAAATGTCTTCAGTGCATAGTGACAAACAGGTGTTAAGGAAAGTACTGTGGTAGTTTTTGTTGCTATTTAGTGTTTTGGGAGAAAATCAAATCAAAAGTGTCTTTAATAAAATCAAAAATGCCTTTAGCCCTGTTGTACCCTACTGTATAAACATGCTCCTCAAAAGTTCTACCATGAAATCCAATATATAAAATACTATTTAAGGAGACATTGACTGTACTGCTTAATTAAAGTTTAAAGAGGTACTGCTTATTTATATTTACACCTTATAGTTAATAGTTATAAGAGTTATTTAGCATAATTTTCATGATGCTCTTTTCCATACAATGAAATAGACAGTGACCAGTGGCTGTCAAGGTCCAAAAAGGACTACAAATTACCTAAAAGTAGCCCATACGTCTTGTAAGCTAGATTCCAAGCCATCTAAATTCAAATGATAGCTATGTATGGCAGAAAATAGGACATAAAAGTAATTTATTATTGACTGAAAATCTTTCCATTGACTGTTGCTGTGCTGCTGAAGTACAGTTAAGCTTTAACTGCCTCTGCTCTTGCAGATATTAACGGGTGAAGACTGGAATGTAGTGATGTATGATGGTATTATGGCATACGGTGGCCCTGTTTTTCCTGGAATGATCGTCTGTCTTTATTTTGTGATTTTGTTCATCTGTGGTAACTGTATCCTTTCCATCTGAACATAGTTTTACTGATTATGCAATTGCTAGTAAATGTATGTAATATATTTTGTTTACTCAGCTGACATAATTTAACACCAACATTTATTTTCCAGTTGACAGCTTAACATAACCCTGACAACAGATAATGTTATTGACTTGAAGAAAAAACAAATATTGCACCTAAAGACCAGCATCCTTGCTGCAGATCCTGGTATCCTACAAAAATTTGCCAGGTTGCCTAAAAATGTGCTGCATGTGGTAAACTCTAATTGAAATTATTTTATTAAGATTAAAAAAATTTTTTTTACAGTAATCTGGCTGAATATACCTGACTCTATTAGATTACACCAATGTAAGTAATTTATAATGGTCTGATTAGGTTAAAAATAGCAAATAGTACTTTCCTCTTTTCACAGCGGGTTTTACATTGTGTTCAGCACCACATTTCTGGCCGTGTTTGTGCCATTAACTGATATGCATTTGTTTTTGTTTTTTTGGTGAATCATATACCAGCGCAGAGTGCGTGCAAATAAAATTACGCTACCAGCAGAACCATTCATTCTTAGTAAATTCTCCTCTGTGAGTTTTGCCACTGGTATTTTGCTGTTTTATGTATCTATGTGCGTCTGCTTGGATCTTAACCACCGCTCGCTCAGATATCCTTCTGAATGTCTTCTTGGCTATCGCTGTTGACAACTTAGCAGGAGGTGATGGAGATGATAAAAAGAACAAGTGTGTTTTTGAGTCATCTCACATCATACTAAACATTCGTTATCTTACAACTACAAATATAACATGTACAAAAAACTTAAGAAGAGTGTGACAAGAGGTTTGTTGATCCTTACAGAGAAAAGAAAGAGGAAGAGAGTGGACAGGGTGAAGGTGAAGGAGAGAACGAAGAGGTGAAGGTATGAAGATCAAACTCTTCTGTCTTTGTTTTTGTTGAATAACAGTGTGATATTTGACTTCTTTTGTTCTGTTTTCTGCAGGTGGACATGGATGAATATGAAGAGGAGGAGGAGCCAGAGGAGGGAGATGATGGAGGTAAAGTCAGAGAAGATGGGATATTAAATTAAAACAAGGCTATGAGTCATATTGTTGTGTACTGTACCTAGGTGTCAATCATTCAACCACAAAACATGGGAAGTGTGTCTTTAAACAAATCTCCAGTGGATATATAGATATAGTTTACTTATTTATTTATTACACTTTTTCAAAAACCTAACACTTTCTAAAAAAATACTTTAAAAAAATCCCAGATTTCAATGTGATCTCAGACATCTGGACCCTACTGTATATGTACAGTACATATAAACTTACTTTCCCTTTACTCCTGTACTATGTTGTATTCTGAACTAAAATGTTTTCAGTTATTTAGCAGACATTTTGACTGTAATTATTGAACTTTGAGTCACACTCACTGCACTAACAGCCCCTCAGCCATGTCCCGCAGTTAAAAGCCTTTCTTATGGGCACAGTGGTGGTAGAGTTGGACTGTGATCTCAGTAACTCCTCGGTCTCCCTCTGTCTATCTTTCTGTATCTCTCTTTCTTTCTGTCACTCTCTGCCAGAAGAAGGGAGAACTCAGCTAAATGTTGCTGACTTTGCTCCTCCTAAAGAGAAAGTTCTACCAATCCCAGAGGGCAGTGCGTTCTTCTGCCTCAGCAAAACCAATCCGTGAGTTTGCAATCTGACCACACACACACAAATACTCAATAATTGACCATTTATTCTACCATACAGTATTAAATACATATATGGCATTTTATTTATTTTGTTGCTCGTAAATTAATTTTACACGATCATTTGCCAAACTCTCTCTGATCCTTATAATAAAACAGGCTGATTTTGCTACTGTCAGAGTAAATGAAGGAACCACACACCTTAAAGGAATAGTTCACCCAAAAATATAAATTCTCTCGTTATTTACTCACCCTCATGCCATCCCAGATTTGTATGACTTTTGTTCTTCTGCTAAACACAAATGAAGATTTTCAGAAAATTTCAGCTCTATAGGTCCATTCAATGCAAGTGAATGGTGGCCAGAACTTTGAAGGTCCAAAAAGCATATAAAGGCAGCACAAAAGTAATCCATACGACTCCAGTGGTTAAATTCATGTCTTCTGAAGCGATATAATAGGTGTGGGTAAGAAACAAATCAAAATGTAAGTCTTTTTTTTACTACAAACCTTCACTTTCACATTCTTCTTCTTTTGTTTTTGGCGATTTGCATTTTTTTTGCATATCACCACCTCCTGTGCAGGGAGGAGAATTTATAGTAAAAAAGTACCTTATTGATCTGTTGAATATTGATCAATTTCTCACCCACACATTTCATTTAGCTTCAAAAGACATTGATTAAACCACTGAAGTTGTGTGGATTACTTTTATGTTGCCTTTATGTCCTTTTTGGAGCTTTAAAGTTCTGGCCACCATTCACTTGCATTGTATGGATCAACAGAGCTGAGATATTCTTTTAAAAATCTTTGATTGTGTTCAGCAGAACAGAGAAAGTCATATACATCTGGGTTGGCATGAGGGTGAGTAAATTATGAAATAATTGTCATTTTTGGGTGAACTATCCCTTTAAGAGCTCCCATAGACATGATTTTAATAAGTAACTAATTTGCAAAATTTTTGGATGTGCATGCCTTTTCTCTACATTTTGTGATTTTGCTACTGTATATTTTAGAATTCTGTATGTAAATTACCCCTGTGATGAATGTCTAATCTTCGTTTACTGGTGTGGTGTAGTCTTGGTCATCAGGGCGGACCAAGTTGATGAATACTGAATAGGAATTGATATGCAAATGTAGGCCGTTAAATGTGAATGATGTCATAGTTGTGTATACATCCTAGTTTCCATAAATAATCTGCATGGACATGGGAGCTTTTTTTTTTGTATGAGTATTTTTATGTCATATAACTTCAAACTCTTTTATTTCAAAAGAGCAGAAACATCCTGTCTCTATGAATGGCCCCTTTAAATTCATTGTTACTATCAGAAATTATACATCAAATATACTGTATATTCAGTAATCGTTCTCTTTTTATCTTTCTTCCTATTTTATCTCTTCTAAATTCTTTTTAAAGGGATAGTTCACACAAAATTTTTAATTCTTTCATCATTTACTCATCCTCATGTTGCTCCAAAACCCATATGACTTTTTCTCTTCTGTGGAGAATAAAAGGAGGTGTTAGCCAGAATATATGCCTCAGTCATCATTCACTTTTATTGTATGGAAAAAAAGATCCAATTTAAGTGAAGGATGACTGAGGCTGTGAGTCTCTAACATTCTCCCTCTCTTTTTGTGTTCCAAAGGAAAAAAGTAATATGGGTTTGGAACATAATAAGGATGAGCAATTTAATTTTGGGGTGAACTCTCCCTTTAAATATAGAATAATCAGCTATGGGAATCAAATATAGGCAACACGAAGCTCTATGTTGACCATTGTTTTCTGTGCTTTATTCTTTCTCTGTCTGTGTCTCTTTGCAGGATAAGAGTGGGCTGCCATACACTGATCCATCATCACATCTTCACTAATCTGATCCTGCTCTTCATCATTCTCAGTAGCATATCTCTGGCTACAGAGGATCCTATCAGAGCTCACTCCTTCAGGAACAATGTGACTTTACTGCTCTCTCTCTCTCTCTCTCTCTCTCTCTCTCTTTCACACACACACACACACACACACACACACACACACACACACATACACTCATGTTGGTGCAGCTAGCCTTATGAGGACTCTCTATAGACATAATGATTTTGATACTGTACGAACTATAGATTCTTTCCCCTAACCCTAACCCTGCCCCTAAACCTAACAAATACATTTCTGCATTTTTACATTTTCAAAAAATATCATTTAGTATGTTTTTTAAATTATTTGAATTATGGGGACACTAGTCCTCATAAACCACATTTATAACATAATAACCTTGTAATTACTAGTTTGTAACCTATAAAAATGTCCCTGTAAACCACCCAAACCCTTCCACACACACATGTATCTTAACATGATTTACTATAGTACAAAATGTTCCTGGATCAACATTCTTGTTGAACTTTGACTCATTGATTGATGTTATTTAATAAAAGTAAATGTTTATCACTTTCTTTGTATATCTCCTTGGGTGCCGAGTCAGCATGTTTGTGTGAAGTCACGCACCTACATCTCGGCAAAATCTAGACTAGAGTAGACACTAGACTTCAAGTTGTGTTCCATTGCACTTTTCCAAGTAGGAAGTTGGAAAATCCGACTTTCCAAGTTGAATGGAATGCAGCATTGGGGCTAAGGTTAGGGGTTAAGGGCTCAAACAACATTTCTCATTTGAGTTTTAAGGATAGATTATGGTTAGGACCACCGTTATTGTTCAATAACAAAGGATAATGATCTCGTAACATGTCCTGCTTGGCTAAATCGCCACGTGCCACACATGTAAACACATACTGTATAAAAAGTAGTCACCATTCTGCATCTTTCTCGGATAAGAAGTACTGATTTCTGTCTAACCCTTTTTCTCTTTCTTTCTCTCTCTCTCTCAACATAGGTGCTGGGTTATGCTGATTATGCTTTTACTTCCATATTCACTGTGGAGATCCTACTGAAGGTACCACCTCCTTCCTGTCAATCAATCAGCCAATTCTTATTTCACTTGTTTTTGGAGATGAATAATTCCACACTGATAACATCAACAGAAATGTTGCTTCACTTAAATGCCCTCAAATTTCTCAGTATAACTATATTGACCTCTCTCTCTGCCTTGCTCTGTAGATGACAGTGCATGGAGCGTTCCTCCATGAGGGTTCCTTCTGTAGAAACTGGTTTAATCTTTTGGATCTTTTGGTGGTCAGTGTGTCTCTGGTCTCCTTCTTCTTACAGTAAGTTCGGTGCATTCACACTCACATCAAAACATCACTGTTTATTTGTGATTCATGTGAGCTGGTAAGATTAATGTCAGCATTAACATCTGATGTTATATGTGAATGCATCGCCCTCTGGTGGACCTACAGAGATAGTGCCTGTCCCATTAGTATTTTTGAAGCACTCAGTAATTAAAATTGTATCATCATTTACTTACCCTTATGTTTTTTTAAACCTTTATGACTTTTTTCTGCTATGTTGCTTAAAAAAATATGTTGGGCAGAGTGCTAGGGATTCTGGTTGCCTTAGTCACCATTCAATTTCATTGTTGGAAAAAAAAGGCAGCGTCAGTATAATTCAAAATGTTCTCTCCTTGTGTTCCATGGAAGAAAGAAAGTCATAAAGGTTTTAATTGATGAGGGTGAGTTCATTTTTGGGTTGCAGTCCCTTTAGAAATGCTAACTTTACCTTGACATTTGAATTATTTATTTGGACTAAGATAAGTTAAGTGATAATATGTGTATTCCTCCATGTATTTTCCCTAAAAGAACAATTGCATTATAAGTCTCTATCACAATAAACACATGACAGTGAATGAGGACTATCCATGTTTTTCATTGGGTTTAACAATGTGTCAGAGGACACTGTTTTAATTAAATGTTAAGCCTTTGTAATATGGAATAGATACATATCAATGGAGTTTTTGGGAGGAGCATGTTCATTTAATCCCACCAATCACAATGCCAAAGTAAGCATATATAAACTGCTGCTTACCTCACTGCTGCGACAATTCTTCCGGCATCCCTCCTCCACCCCAATTACACCTTTTGTCTATTTACTACTAGACTACTGGAATAAAGTCTCGAGCTCGAGCCCTCCACTATGGACAGCGAGCCATATCCGTTTACCTTTACCTCTATTCAAGGATTACATTAACATGTGAACTACTGAAATATGGTTTACTTAAGTGCATAATTGTACAAATGTGGTGAAGTAGATTGCATTGTGAATTTACTCTGATGTTGTGAAAATGGCAATATATGAGTTTGACTTAGCCTATGAAAACACTTCTTTCAAACTGTTGAGAGATGTTCAAAGAAATGATGATCACTTTGTTCTTTCCTTCAGATCTTTTTGAGTTCACCTATAAAAGCATGTCTCTCTCTTTCTCTCTGTCTCTCAGTTCAAGTGCCATCTCTGTAGTAAAGATTCTGAGAGTGCTCAGAGTGCTCAGACCTCTTCGAGCCATTAACAGAGCCAAAGGACTCAAGGTACAGCTCTGCGTGAATGTGTGCGTGTGTGTGTGTGTGTGTGTGTGTGCTGGATCTGTAAAAGGAGTTCTTAACAAAACTTTGAGGGGAGTTTGCTTGTGTAATTTAGCCAATTACAAAAATAAGGGTAGTTCTGTAATTATGTTGCTATTATAGGGGCATATGAAATGATATGTCATACTCATAGAATGTTTTAGCATGTCTGTGTAATTGTATGTGCAATGTATAAGTGCAGTGTTTACTTTTCTCTCTGATAACGGATGTGTGCATATGTGTGTGTCTCCAGCATGTGGTGCAGTGTGTGTTTGTGGCTATAAGGACCATCGGGAACATCATGATTGTCACTACTCTGCTGCAGTTCATGTTCGCCTGCATCGGCGTTCAGCTTTTCAAGGTATCCAGCAATCACACATACACACATAGACAAACATTGTGTGCTTCCTATACACATTAAACATATCTGTCAACTGCAATTGTGATGGTAATCCAAGTCATATTTAATTTTTTTTTTTTTTTTTTTTTTTTTTTTTTTTTTGCTTATTTCATTCATTTACTGATATGTTGCATAGTTGTGGTGTGCTGTAAATATGATTGATTAATAAAATTTAATTATGTTGCTGTATTTTGTAGGGTAAATTTTATCGTTGCACAGATGAAGCCAAAAACACTCCAGAACAGTGCAAGTAAGTCCTGTTCCAGCATTACCGCTTGATTTTGTTCTCATATTAACCATATGTGTGTGCCTTTGGACAATGTGCGTATACATACTGTATGTGTGATGTCTGTTTGTGGTGTATGTGTACTGTATAGCCATATGTGCCTAAACATTTCTATATGTGTTTCTATGTGTGTGTTTGACACAGGGGCACATTTGTGGTATATAAAGACGGGGATGTGAGTCACCCAATGGTGAGAGAGAGGATCTGGCTCAACAGTGACTTCAACTTCGATAATGTACTGATGGGAATGATGGCCTTATTCACTGTCTCCACTTTCGAGGGCTGGCCAGCGTGAGTGTGTTCCCATTCCAAATAGGTCATTGAAAGTCACCTTGACTGTGTTCATACAACAGGCTACACAGTGGGGATTCTAAACATACAGTTTTTTTTTTTTATTCAGGCTACTCTACAAAGCCATTGATGCCAACGCAGAGAATCACGGCCCAATCTACAACTACCGCATTGAGATCTCCATATTCTTCATCGTATACATCATCATCATTGCTTTCTTCATGATGAATATCTTCGTGGGTTTTGTCATCATCACGTTCCGTGAGCAGGGAGAGGCTGAGTTCAAGAACTGTGAGCTGGACAAAAATCAGGTTGGAGGAAAGGCTTTCAAAGAACATTAAAAGGGGTCATACTGTGAGAAATTGAGTTTTTTCTTGATCCTTAAAAATATCAATATAAATATTAAAAAGAGCTATAAAAATACATATATAAATACTGTATACATTGTGAAATATAAAAATAAAATAGCTTGATGTAGTATGACAACTTACTGTAACGTTACTGTAATGTCAGGTTTCTCTCCTGTCATAAAAGTCCAAATATTGAAACTAAGCTGCAACAATGTCTCATTTTAAAATCCTTGGATTTCTGATGTCAGAAACGCAAACACATTAACACATGATCACATAGCATTGTTGCCCATTTCACATGCAAAGAGGGTGCTTAGGCTAGTCTTAAAGGCACAGTGGCAAATAAACTGTCATTTTAATTCTAAGGATGGAACATCATTATGAAAAACTGAATTATGATTGTTTTGGTGCAGAAAACCTTCACTAACATTATGCAGCTGAGTGCTTAAGTTTGCATCCCCCTTTTGTCTCATAAGTCTACGTACTCCTTGTAGAATTTATACAGAGAGATGAAAGATCTTTTTTTTTTCAAAAGTTACATAACAGATATTTATATAAATCTCACAAGACAAAACAATAACAATTTACACAATTCATCCTGTTCAAAAGTGTACATCCCCATGGTACTTATTACAGTGTGTTGCCTTCTTTTAGCATCAATAAATGTTTGCACCTTTAGTAATAGTTGTGTATGAGTACTTCAGTTGTCCTAAATGTCAGAACATGGATGTCACCATCATATAGCCACTGTGCAAATGTGCAAAAGATGCAGGAAAGCCAAAGAACGTGCAGTACGTGGAGGGATTTTCTTATGAACTGTGAGCATCTTTACTGCTCAGGACAAAGCAGGGACTCATGCACAACTTTCACAAAAGACACAGTCATTGATCATCAAGGAAACAACACACCATATTTAGAACCAACGGGATCTGTAAATATTTGTTATGTCAAATAGCTTAATCAGATCGGTAATAAATAAAATGTAATGTTTACGATCCCTCTTATTTATTTATTTTAAAGATAAACATCTTGCAAATTCTGCATGGGGGGTGGGGGAGTGGGGATAAAAACTTATGCACTTAAATGTAAGTGGACTTCACAGAAAATATTAAAATGATTTTTAAAAATGTTATTATATGACCCCCTTTAAAAGTAAATGTTCCTGTTTGGTTGATGCTAATGCAGCAGATATGAGTATCCAGACTCCTGTGTGTACTCTCACATTCTCACAGCATGTCTCTTTCTTTCTGTCGGTCACACACAGAGACAATGTGTTGAATATGCTCTGAAGGCCCAGCCGTTGAAGCTCTACATCCCCAAAAACCCATTGCAGTACAAGTTCTGGTCTATAATCAATTCCACAGGGTTCGAGTACATTATGTTTGTGCTGATTCTTCTCAACACTGTTACTCTGGCTGTGCAGGTAAACAGCTAAGTCTGACAACTCCTACAATAGCTGCATAATCAGCATGTAGAACTACAGACAGATTGTTTTTTTTTTGTTTTTTTTGTGATGTTTGTGATTTTTAATCACAGCGTGTAGCCCAATAAATAAAATATGCAGACTAAAGGGATAGTTCACCCAAAAAAGAAAATTCTGTCATCAATTACTCGCCCTCAATGGAACACAAACAGAGATGTTAGGCAGAATGTTATGTCTCAGTCACCATACACTTTCATTGTATGGAAAAAGATGCAATGTAAGTTAATTGTCACTGAGGCTTTCTGCCTTAGATCTCCTTTTGTGTTCCATGGAAGAAAGTCATATGGGTTTGGAACAACATAGAGGGTGAGTATTTTAGAATCTGAAAAATTACATACTTCACCTTTAAAGCTAATGAACCACTAAGCCAGCCTTTATTAACTTAAGGTAATACACAAAGAGGCAAGGTAATATTGAGAAGTTTTGAGGTGGCACAGAGTCATTTAAAGTAGGCCACAGCAGAATAAATTATGAGTCTATGAAGAAGAAAAATCAAAAAAGGTTTGAGGCAGAGGGTTTTGATTGTGAGTCAGAATGCTGAAAGAAGAATCACACTGTTTCTGGTTGCATCCACAGCATTATAACCAGTCAAAGTTCTTTAGTGACGTGATGGACATCCTCAACATGGTTTTCACCGGCCTTTTCACCTTTGAGATGATCATCAAACTGCTGGCCCTCAGACTTCGGGTCAGTCCCCATATTTTTCTATGGCCTGCTAGTGTGGTTCAGTGGATAAAGTAACCGATGTTACACAATGGGGAGTGTAAAGATATTCTGGGATATTTTGAGCAATTTTTTTAATCTTAATATTAATCTTTTTGAGCTGGGTCATTCTTGATGTGTGGTTGAATTTAACACTTTCTCCCCTCTCTAGCATTACTTTATTGACGCATGGAATTCCTTTGATGCACTAATTGTGGTGGGAAGTGTGGTGGACATTGTGGTTACAGAGTTTAGCGTGAGTCCCTGTTTTCCTTCTGCCATCAACTGGATTGTAATAGATGTGATTCCATATTGGCTAAACTATCTTGTTCCCTAATCTGAAAGATGCATAAAACTCACAAAATATGGTAATAATTACTTGCCATGTGGTGGAGTACTCAATATATTAAATGACAATTTATTTAAGATTATTTTTTGTTTTATGTCATAATATCATTTGTATCATTTAAGCCTTGTTAGACTCTAAGGATGACCATTTTGGAGAGGTTCCATGTTTAATCCTGACATTAACTCATCTAAAGTTAGTATGCGATACAGGATCTCATTGTATTTTTTCTGTAAAGCACATTATGAAAATGATATTATGAACATTAAATGTTTCTATCATTGTAATTGGGAATTTAACTCCTCCCTCCTTTCTCCTCAGAGCTCAGAGGACAGCTCTCGCGTGTCAATTACGTTCTTTCGTCTGTTTCGTGTCATGCGATTGGTTAAACTGCTTAGCAAAGGGGAGGGCATTCGTACCCTGCTCTGGACTTTTGTGAAATCCCTCCAGGTCAGAGGACAATAAAAAAAAAATGCCCAATCTTTTTCATATTTTTAAATATACATATTAGTTTATATTTTCTGTATCGTTTTTTTTTTTTTTTTGTCCTACAGGCCCTGCCCTACGTAGCTCTTCTGATTGCCATGATCTTCTTTATCTATGCTGTGATTGGTATGCAGGTGAGTCATAGTAGGAAAAATTTCTTCTTTTCTTTCTTTTTAGAGAAAGACATGGAGAGTTTCTGATGAATTACTAATCAATTAATCATTAATGTGATGTTTGATCTTTATGTCAGACATTCGGGAAGATCGCCATGCAGGACCACACGCAGATCAACAGGAACAACAACTTTCAGACCTTTCCGCAGGCTGTGTTGCTCCTTTTCAGGTGAGAGAGTCAGAGACTCTCACTGAGAGAGTGAGAAATAGCATGTTAGCATTCCCCTGGCAGTAGTTTGAGTGTCTATGCCCTGTGTGTGCAGGTGTGCCACAGGTGAGGCATGGCAGGAGATCATGTTGGCCAGTCTCCCGGGGAAGCGCTGTGACCCGGAGTCAGACTATGAGCCTGGTGAAGAGTTCTCCTGCGGCAGCAACTTTGCCATTGTCTATTTCATCAGCTTCTTCATGCTCTGCGCCTTCCTGGTAACTCCGGCTAACTTTTTTTAATAAACTTTAAATAAGTCTAACGCTATTTTTGTTAACTTGCTAAATGATCTAGCTGTGTTAATGGTGATACTGTGTTAACCAAATTGATTTTAGGTGTCTTTAGCCCCCTTTTACATAAATATTAGCATGTCAATAGTTTCACAGCTGTTTAATTAATTAATTATACATAGTAATCACACAGATTTTTCTTTAACTGAAGTCACTTCAATATGATTTGCACAGTTGGTTGTAAGCTTTTGTCTTTCTTTTGTTTTGAGGTTTTTTTTGTTTGGTTTTTTTTTCCTTCAGATTATTAATTTGTTTGTTGCCGTCATTATGGACAATTTTGACTATCTGACACGTGATTGGTCAATTCTTGGACCACATCACCTGGATGAGTTCAAAAGAATTTGGTCGGAATACGATCCTGAAGCCAAGTAAGTCTACTTCTCTCTCTGTCTATCTCTCTAATGCTCTTTAATTAATTTAAACATGAAAGACAATTTGATTCTGATTGAATGTATTTGCTTTTCAGAGGTCGTATTAAGCACTTAGATGTAGTGGCTTTGCTAAGAAGGATCCAGCCTCCACTCGGATTTGGAAAACTCTGTCCTCACCGTGTGGCCTGCAAGGTATACACACACACACACAAACTTGTTTGTTTTAATATTGAGACAACCCTCACAGACATTTTACCATTTTTCATTTTTAAAACATTATTTAGTATGTTTTTTAGGCCATTGGCTGGACCCCATGATGTAGCTGATTTCAAGTTTTACTCTCCATGTAGGGACATTTGGGCCACCAATAAAAACTAAATCTGTCCATTGTCTGATTTGGTGTGTTCTCTCCCCTTTCTGTCTCTCTCATTTGTTTGTCTTTCTCTCTCTCTCTCTCTCTCTCCCTGGCAGAGGCTGGTCGCTATGAACATGCCCCTTAACAGTGATGGTACGGTGACCTTCAATGCCACCCTGTTTGCCCTGGTCAGAACTGCCCTGAAAATCAAAACTGATGGTCAGTACAGGTCCACACACACACACACACACACACACACACACACACACACACACACACACACACACACACACACACACACACGTTTCACCACACACTAATGCACTCTGTTTGAGCTACAGATGATGATTCATGTAAGCTGTGCCTAGCATATAAATACTGGAACCCTATTTCTGTCATTATGGGCATTCATTGAAAATGAATATGCACCACTGAATTCAACCACATACATCCAAATAAATTATTATCTAGAAGATTTTAATATGCAGTACAGCTTTTTACTGTTACTGTTGTATATAAGAAGTACATGTGACACTGTCTTACTGCTTTAACTCTGTAAGTTAATGTGACTGTTATGTACTGTTTTCAGGGAACCCTGATCAAGAAAATGAGGAGTTGAGAATCATCATTAAGAAGATCTGGAAGAGAACAAAACCCAAAATCCTGGATGAGGTTATTCCACCCCCTGCTGGTGAGAGATCACAATGCTTTCTGGTCCATATTTAGTCTGTAGTCACTCAAATCAGTCACATAACCCAAAACACAGTCATGAACATTTACAAACATCACAAATTACCATTTTAAGGCTCTCCTGTTTTTTTTCTCATTTCTTTTTGTTTGTTCTTGGTTCTTTCTCTGTTGCAGAGGAGGAAGTGACAGTGGGTAAATTCTATGCAACCTTCCTGATCCAGGACTACTTCAGGAAGTTCCGAAAAAGGAAAGAGAAAGTGGGTCTGGGGGATTCAGAGTCTGGTAACCCCTCAGCTCTACAGGTAGATCTCTATTCCAGCATCTGCATTTCATTTGCTTTATACCCATTGCCCATATACTTTGAGGTTGTTCATAAATGCCTTGATGGATCCACAATGAATAAACATAAAGGACTAAAACATGGTTCCATCTCCCTAGGCACAACAGAGATCACATTCTGATTTTGTAATTTAATGGATAAGTCTGAACGTATAGTGCATATAGAACATCATGGTGTTAAAGGAGAAAGCTTTATGTTTAATGTCTAAACCTTTCATATTTGCAATGACAGTTAATGAACACGGCCCAGGTGGGACTTGAACCCACAATACCCAGTGGTTTATAATTTATCCATTAAGCCACTGTTTACATTCATGTCTTATTCCATCTAATCTCAGTTAATAATTCTATATACAGGCTATCACTGAGAATATCACTGAAACTTTTTTCATAAGCAGGATTGTAATTTAACAATTTGTGCTGTGCCAGTCCTACTTGGTGTTAAAGGAGAAAGCTTTACATTTCCTTCCTAAATCTTTCACACCAGCAATGACAGGTACTGAAAGTGATCCAAGTGGGACTTGAACCCACTATCCCCAACTCCAGAAGCTGATGCTTTTTCCATTAGACCACTGGGCCTTATAATCATTTCTTCTTCCAGCTAGTCTAAAGGCACTTTTCCACTGCACGTTACAGTTCAACTCGACTCGACCCTGCTCGCTTTATTTTCTGAGCTTGCTTTTCCACTGCAGTTTAGTGCCGCCTCAACGTGGGTGTGATTATAGGCTGATAATCATAGTTGCGCTGCCTCTACTGCCGTGACATCATCTTAAACGCGACACAAACATTACTGACCATAAACAATAACATGACCGCTAGCTGTTAGCTACTAGCCCATTGTGCTGCATAAAGCAGTTGTTGCATGGTGATTTTACACAAGTGTAACAGTTAAATTGGCCTGGTTGTTTTAGAAGCAAGCTTTCCAGTAACTGGTCAACTAAATAAAGTGAAGCTTTCAAGTAGAATATAGAATTAACATAACAAAACTTACCATCCTCCATCATGGACTCCAACAACGCCAAGTCCAGGGCACTCTCCCTCCCATTGCTCGCCGGTCTATTGCTATAGATAACATCCATTTGGTCGAACCACTTCCACTTTCTTCTGTTTGAACCACTCCGGCTGTTGTGGTCCTTGATGGTTCTGTAGTCACTTTTAAGTTTTTTTAACTTTTCCCTACACTGTTGGTAGTGTCTGCCAACAGCTGAGACACTTCCTGAAAGACTTTTTCGTTTCACGTCGTTTCTTTCGTCGCTAACGAGAGGAACGTCTGCACCTCGTTTATTGACCACGGCGTGGTTTTGCGCACAGCCATTTATTTTTACAATTCGAAAGTCGCGTGTACAAATGATATTGCCATCGCTAACTTTAAAACTAGCAGGTTGATGTCCCGTGTCGCAAATCCAATGACGCTGGTAGTGACGATTCTCTCTGACCAATCAGTGATCTGCAGGGTTTTGACATCACATTTAGTATCGGCACGGCTCGCTTGGAACCTCGACCAAGGTGGTACTAAAAAAAGTATCAGGTACCAGGTACTATCCACAGTGGAAAACCCCCAAAAAGCAAGCAGAGTCGAGTCGAGTTGAGCTGTACCGTGCAGTGGAAAAGCCCCATAAGTCAATAATACTAAATTCAGGCCATCATCCAGTATCTCCCTGACTGTGCCCAGAAAAAACAACTTTCTTCAAAAGCAAGATTTGAATTCCCCAACTCATTCTGTGCAAGTACTACCAGTAGCGGTTTTAACCACCACGCAAACCACGCAATTGCGTGGGGCCCCGGACGTCGGGGGGGCCCCCGCCCCGGTAGGAAGGCTCTACAAAAAATGCTTGAGGGGTGACATGATGTTCTGGGTACACACGCGAATACACTGTTGTCAGCGCTCTTAGAGCGGTTCACGTTAGAAGCCGCTGGGGTTGGGACAGGTGAGTTATTTAAAGTTCTGGTTTGTAATTTATGAAAAAATATATAGACCGTCTGAACTTGTTTCACGCATGCGCTCTCACTCACAGATATGCGATATGCGCGAACGGATGAGTTAGGGGCTGTTCACACCGAATGTGTTTTTGCCTGCGTCTGCTCTGTTTTGCCATTGTTTTCCTGTGTAAACACACGCTGGACAAACGTCCATACCTGCTGCACCGTGTCTCGCAGTTTCTTCAGTGTCTCATGGAGGACTGGCGCATTTTTAGACACTGTGTCATGTTAATAAGAGCTTCAGGTTTCAAAAATGCATGCCGAGACACCTGCGTTCTGTATCAGTCGTTGAACTCTGTCTAGATTGTTTTTTTAGCGCAGGTGTCACAAAGATTTAACATTCTGAACAAGTTCAGGTTGCAAAGAGGGGACTGGTACAGTGTTTAACATTATTCCAGATTGTTCTGCAACAAGCAAAGTTTCAGCGCTTGATAAACGGCAATGTTTTTTTCCCTTATGCTCTAGTGTGCTGAGGGGCCACTGTGTTTTGTATGTTTATTGTTAGTTATGAATGTTGCCTACAATGCTTACATAAAATACAGCCTCAGTGTCAGAATATAAGCTCCAGGTGACAGTAAAGTAAATAAGACAGGAATATATTACTATTGTATTCAACAAATCCTGAAAGTAATAAAAATACTGTATCATATTATAATGGCAAACTGGACAACAATAAATAATTGTTGGGTTATAAATTAATAAATAACAACTGAATTCCAAAATGTTACTGGGTGAAGTAGTAGGTTTTGCACACCCTGTTAAAAAAAATTGTTTTGTATACATTTATGTAGGTAAATATTGCTCTTTTTATTACTGTATTGTGGAAAAACTGGAAAACATGCATTAATTATCTTTAACTAGATTTTTATTTCATTAAACATTTTGAATATACTTGGCTACAATGGTTGATAGGATGAATTTAAAATTATGATTTAAAATAAATCCCCTTTTTTTTTTTTCAAAATGGGGCCACAGCTTGGTCGGTTGCTTGGGGCCTCAGAAATCGTAAACCCGCCCCTGAGTACTACTTGGTGTCAAAGGAGAAAGCAGCCTAAATTTCAGCTTTTAAAAGCCTCAGTTAATTCATACAATCCAGGTGGGACTTAAAGTCCCAGCCCCTGTAAATCGCTTTGGATAAAAGCGTCTGCCAAATGAATAAATGTAAATGTAAATGTAAATGTAAACTCACAGTCCCCAGCTCTACAGACTGATGCCTTATCCATTAGGCCTTGCTTCTGATGTCTTATTCCATTTAGACTCAGTTAATAATGCTAAATACAGGCCATCAATGAGTGTCTCCATGACTGTGCTCTAAAGAAACAACTTTTTTTCAAAAGCAGGATTGTAATTTTACAACTTATCCTGCACCATTCCTTCTTGCTGTCAAAACAGAACGCTTTTTGTTTACAGCCAAAATCTTGTTCTCTTGCAACACATGATCTTGATTATGACTTGAACCCACAATCCCCAGCATCAGAGGCTGATGCATTATCCGGTCCTCACATTTCATTCTTTATTCTGTGTTGTCTCAGTCAATAATACTAAATACAGGTCATCATTGAGTGTCTCCCTGACATTGCTTTGAATAAACAACTTTTTCAAAAGCAAGGTTGTAATTTAACAACTTTTGCTGCACCAGTCATACTTTGTGTTAAAGGAGAAAGCTTTATGTTTACTGCCTAATACTTACACAACAGCAAAGACAGTAGTTGAACACAACCCAAGTGGGACTTAAACCTACAATCCCCAGCTCTAGAGGATGATGCCTTATCCTTTAGGCCACTGCTTTTGTTATTTTATGCCATCTAGTCTCAGTTATTAATATTAAATTCAGGCCATCATTGGGTTTCTCCCTGACATCGCTCTGAAGAAACAACTTTTTTCAAAAGTAGGTTTGCAATTTCACAACTTATCCTGCACCAGTCCTTCTTGCTGTCAAAAGAAAAGCTTTTTGTTTTCAGCCTAAATCAAGCCCTCTATCAACATATAAACTTGCTTATGACTTTTGTGGGATTAGAACCCTCTATACATAGCTCCTGAGGCAAATACCTTATCCATTACACCACTGGGCCTTGCAGTTGTTTACTGATACCATCTAGTCTCAGTTAATAAAACTAAATACAAGCCATCACTGAGTGTCTCCCTGACATTGCTCTGAAGACACAACTTTTTTTAAAAGCAGGGTTGTAATTTCACAATTACACTGCACCAGTCCTACTTGGTGTTAAAGGACAAAGCTTTACGTTTACTGCCTGAAGCTTTCACACCAGCAAGGACAGATGTTGAACAAAGCCACGCATTTTAAGTCTAGGCCTTCAGTGCGATTCATGCCATTAAGAAAATACCGTTTCTAAATGAATAAGACACTGTTTGCCTATCATACATTACGTGGCAGTCAACTAATAATACCAACTGAAATTTTAAAAACACATCCACGCACGAAAGCCAGAACCAAGGAGGTCTAATACAAAGAAAAAGCTCTCTAATAATATATGCGATTTAAATTTTGCTTGCAATAAATTTTGTTTCGTCAGGGTACACGGTTACTTTTCAAAACTTGATCCAACACTGAATGCTCAAGCAGCCTAATTCACACTTAGAAAACTCCTGATGTTGCTACAACAATGCAAAAAGCACTTACCAATTTGCTTGAAGTGAAAATCAGTTCCCCTTTCTTGTTTAATTAATCAGTCGCACGATCATGCAGAACATCTTAGGTTTTTAAATCCATAAGGATCTCTTCCTCAACTGCAATACCAGCAGTGATGACAACCGACTCGTCAGCAAGATCTCGTGCTCTTCGCTTTCAAATTAAGTACATCACTTAAAGCGTGATTGCTTCACTCAAGGCCAGCTAGAAGGCCTGGACTGGTACATATCCTAAAGACCACATCCACAAGAACAAATAAATCAATCTGATTGGCTTATGAATCTGACAATCTGACTTTAGATGCCTCTTCACTGCACTGCATTCTGTGGAAAAAAATTTTTGCTATTCATTTGTAGATTAATTAGGAGTGGAAAGCGATTGAAAATACATAGGCAAAAAGGTCAATGAGAATGAAAATAATTATTTATTAGGAATGTTATGTCAGCAGAGAAGGCTTTGTTGGCCCTGAGAAATTGCCACTGGCTTAACACCACCCAGGTGGGACTTGAATCTACAATATCCAGCACCGGAGGCTGAGGCCTTATCCATTAGGCCACTGAGCCTTGTTGATGTTATTGTATACCATCTTGACTCAGTTAATAATACTAAATGCAGGCCATCATTGAGCATCTCCCTGGCAGTGCTCTGAAAAAACTTTTTTCAAAAGCAGGATTGTAATTTCACAACTGATCCTGCCCCATTCCTTCTTGCTGTCAAAACAGAAAGCTTTTTGTTTATAGACTGAATCTTACACTCTTGTAACATATTATCTTGATTATGACGTTGGTGGGACTTGACCCCACTATACACAGCTACAGAGGCTGATGCCTCATCCATGGGACCACTGGGCCTTGCTTTTGTTGTTTTATACCATTTAGTTTTAGTTAATAATACTAAATACAATCATTGAGTATCACATTGAGCAGGGTTGTAATTCAACAACACATTCTGCACCAGTCCTTCTTGGTGTGTAAGTTTGCAACCTAAATTTTACATGATAAAGTCACAGTTATTTTATACAACCAAGGTGGGATTTAAACCCACAATCCACAGCTTCAGAGGCTGATGCTTTATCTGTTAGGCCACTAGACCTCATTTCCTGTGGTTCCCTGTAGTCTTATTACAGTCTTATAGTCAATATTACTAAACATAAGCCATCATCCAAAGCTTTTCCCCTGACTCTGCCTTCAGAAGTTACAACCTCAATTAAAGACTATGCCAACAGATCAATCTCCCTTCTGCAATTTCACAATCTCTCCTTTGCCACTCCTTGTTGTCAAATGAGCAACTTTTATATATATATGCACCCTTAATCATCCCCTTTTGAACTCACAGTTTTTGAATACAACCCAGGAAGTACTTGAACCCACAATCACCAGCTCCAGAGGCTGATGCCTTATCCAACAGATCACTAGGCCTCCAGTTGGCTGTGTAAAGCTGACTAAGAAGGCCATTCCTGTCAATCCTCTCATTCTGAACTCTCAGTGACAGGTCTGGCCATTTTGGTAAGTTTGTTTAGGCATGTCACCTGAACTGGTGCTGTTCCCCCAAGAAGCTTAGAGTGGGTTTGCTGTCTAAACATCTAAATTCCTTGAGTGGTTTTATTCTGGTGGAATGACTGAGCTCTGATAGTGTGTGTTGTGTAACTCAGCTGTATTTTGAGCTGCATATATACTGTAGTACCTCTCTCTCTTTCCGCGTGCATCTGTGTCAGGCCGGGCTGCGAACTCTGCAAGACTTGGGGCCAGAAATGAGACTGGCCATGAATGAAGATATAGAAGTGGAAGAGGAGAGTCTGGAGGAGGAGCAAGAGGAGGATGACGCCCATTATAAGGTGCTCATCACTAAGGGCAGCAATGTTTTTTCTTATTGTTTTTAGTGTCACATGCCCTTTAGATAGATTTGGGGCATTTCAGATAATTCAGTTACTCTGCAGATTCTTCAATCAATTAGCTAAATTTGTCTAACACACTGAATTCATCTTCAAGGTTTGCTGAGTGGAAAATAATCTGTTATAACCTGATAGTCACAGGCAGAAGGATTACATCATTATTCAGAGTAATGAGGCACCTGCACTATTGAGACAGATGGTATTTTGAGTGCCAGAACTACTCTGACAGGAGGAGATGTCAGGTAATGAATAGGGGTTTGGGCTGAGAGGTTTTGGAACTTTTGGTGTAGGTGTTTTGGCTTGGTTGGTGAAATGAAATGATTATATAAACAATTACATTTCCTCAGCTACTTCAGCTGCCAGAGTTCATCTTTACATCTAGGTTTATAATGTATTTACTTGTCAGTCAAAGAGTGTATAAAAAAACTTTTGCTAAACTTTTTGGATATATGAGGCATTCGCTCAACAACACAATTCACCTCACTCAACACAAACATCCAATGGGTGAAGTTTGGAGAGAGGTTTTTTTTATTTTTTTTTACTATTTACGATTTACTTCTCGCAAGAAATTCAGCATGATTTACGTCTCCGCTGAAGATCAAGAGATCATTATGAAAAAAGCATGAATCATGAAGAAACACTGCTGCTACCGTGGAAATACAAAACCTGAATATAATGTGTCATTAATTTACAGTATATAGGTTCACAATAAGAACATACAGGCTTATTATTTTTAAAAGCATAAAATCTATATATTTATCTAAAATGTAAAAGCTTTTATATTAATTTAAATTAGAGGCCCAATATAATTTAATTAAGTGCAAGTAATGTGGCTTTGTGTGATAGTTTACAATATAATTTTAACCAGCATATTTGTTCATGTGCAAACTCGTCACACAATTTGTCTTTTAAGTGTGGGAATCACCTCACAAACACTTCTGCAAGCAGTATTTTTTTTTCCAAGTTTCTCAATATCACACCTGGCATACAAGTACAGAATTTAAAGAAATGTAAAGAAACTCAATAATACATTGTTATGTGCAGCTCAAAAGATAAATGGTTCCCCGATTTCTGAAATAAACTTAATTTACAGGTCTAATAATATATAAAATCTTAATATATAAATATAAATTCATGAAATATATAAATTCCCCTGTAAAGTGTTTAATTTGGATTGAGAGATACAGGGGGAGTGACTTCATTGTGTCAGAGATATCACTTTACTCACAGCTGATTGGTTCAGCATCAGTTTGCAATCTGTAACCCAGAGTAAAACCTGCTCCGGAGCAGGTTAACCGTGTAGTGTAAGTTGCTATGGTGACAAACACTGGTAAAAACCGACCCACCTTCATGGGCCCTAAAAACAGTGTTTGCTCAAACTAAACTCAAACTTGCCTGGGTAGCCACTGAATGCTTCATGCAACAGGCCACTGGAGGCTGATGTTTTATCCATTAGGCCACTGGGCCTGCACATGGCTGTGATTTTAAGAGTTATACTCTTAAAATCTTAAAAGGATTTGCTGAATCTTTGAAGCTGAAGTTACTAGTTCTTCCTCTGAAACTCTCTCCTTTTGGTGTGTCATGCCTGTGTTTGCAGCCCAAATCTAAAACTGTGTTGCCTAAACGGCCCTGATAAATTTTTATTTTACCAGAATCACACTGTAAATCTTAACTTTTCAAAAAGAAACTACTAGATTTGATAATTGACAGCACACGCTGAACATTTGCCGACCCAGGTGGGACTCAAACCCACAATGTTTGCAACCCAAATCCTTAACCGTTTTGTGTAAATGGCCCTGGGAAATGTACGTTTTACCAAAATCCTTCTGTAAAACTTAGCTATTCAGGCAAGAAGCTACTAGTCTTTATTTTTTGACATCACTCACTGAACATTTGAGTGACCCGTGTGGGAATTGATCCCACAATCTACAGCTCCTGAAGCTGATGCTTTTTCTATTAGGCCTTTTTATGGCTTACTATTTAATGTAATTGAACTATATTAAATATACTGAATACTACATTTTTCTTTAAGGCTATCAGGAACTAATTCAGGTGGTTCCAAATGATTTTTTATTTTTTTTTTTATTTTATTTTTTTTTATATAACATTTTGAAACATTGTGTTTTGCCATTTTGCTCCTTAATTCTTTTGCAGTTAATGTCATGCAGAGGAGCATTTTAGAACGCTCTGCTGTGATGTAATGATTTACCAATGCTGTATGTTCTAATGAAACATTCTGGTGCATTTCTCTTTAATATTGTTGACCTCTTAGAACGAAAATGGTTATGCAGGCCACGTCGAGCCCTCAAGCAAAAGCCGCCGCTCTTCTTTGGCCACCACTCCCACCGGTGCTCCTGTTCCAGTCCCAGGAGATGGCATCTTGAATGGCGGATTGGGACGCAGGAGCTCCCTAGCAAAAACACAGAATGGGAATGGTACTCTGGAGCATGAGAACTTCAGGAGAAGAGACAGCATGCGTTCTTCCCTTCATTACCAACACAAGAACGGTGTGATTGATCAGCTGCCCAAGAGGTCAGTCGAGTTATTTTAGAGTCCATGTCATAAATGACAATTTGATTTCATTATATATTTTTATTGCATTACATGTGTTAATTCTTAAACACTGGTTTCTTTACCATCATATAACAAATATCCAAGGTAAGCACTCAGCACTCTGAATTCTGCCTGCTGGTCTTTTTTTTTAATTCTGTTTACTGGTCTCTCTGTTCCCCTTTCTGTTCCTGTGTACTATTCTCTCTGTCTCCACCTGACTGCTGGTTTATCCCTTAGGAGAGACTCCAGGGACAGGTTCTCCTCTCCTCTCTCACGGAGAGAGGAAGGTGGTGAGTACCCTGGAGAGCAGCGCTTCTATGGAAAAGATGAGGACAGCGAGAGTGTCATCTCCAGAGAGAGGTACTCAAATAGTTACCAAATGAAAAAATTAATGAATAGTGAATCACATAGTAATTAATTTCAAGGATTAGTTTGAAAGTTATGTCATCATTTACTCACCCTCACGTTGTTCCAAACCCTTGTGATTATCTTGCTTCTGTGGAACACAAAAGGAGATGTTGGGCAGTCTGACAATTTCAGTCACTATTCACTTTTATTATATGGAAAAAAGATACAATGAAAGTGAATGATGACAGAGGCTTTAAATCACTAACATCTAGCCAGAACACTCCTTTTATGTTTCATGTAAGAAATTTGGGTTTGGAACAACATCAGAATGAGTAAATTATTTCAGAATTTTTCTTTTGGAGTAAAACCTGTCTTAAGCATTATCCCAAAAAACAAAACAAAACAAAACAAAAATCTCCCCAGGCATGGTTATCTGGATGAGAGTCAAATGTACCTTGGACATAGAGACATGTATGACAGACATTCTACAAGACACCCAGTCTACGGTAATCACTATGCAAACAATTACGGAGAGGGCAGAAGGACAGCAAGGAGACGCCTGTTGCCAGCAACACCTACAGGTAAAATGACTTTGAGAAAACAGCAACAATATTGTTTATTATTCCTTAAAGTATATCTCATCGCTATCTGCTGTATTTTGCTTATTGTATATTTTTTGTTATTAATGGATTGTGATTAAAAGTGAAATGTGTAATTTCTGTTCCAGTAGCTTTAGTTCACTGACTAAAGAAAATTCTGTCATTATTTACTTGCCCTTATGTTGTTCCAAACCCGTATGATTTTCTGTCTTTTGTGAAATACAAAAGGGGATGTGAGGCAGAATGACAGCCTCAGTCACCATTCACTTACATTGTATGGAAGAAAATTAAATGAAAGTAAATAGTGTCTAACATACTGCCTAATATCACATGTTGTATTCCACGAAAGAAGGAAAGTCATAAGGGTTTAAAACAACATGTGTAAATGATGACAGAATTTTCATTTTCAAGTGAACTATCCCTTTAACATTGAAGAATTACACATATCACCTTAAATAAAGGTTATTTTATTTAAAACAAAAACATGACTGGATCACAAAACTAATCACTTTACCCCTTCTTCTCCCTCTCTTCTCTAAGGGAGAAAGGCTTCATTTAATATACAGTGTTTAAAAAGGCAAGGTAGCAGTGATGATCTGCCCATCCCAGGAACGTACCATCAGAACTCTCCTCCATGCAGAACACGTTCACAGGTAACACCACCATATACTTTAAACAGACAGATTTCCTAACTGGGATGGGGCAACTAGGCCTTGAAACTAGGCCCAAAAATATCCTTTTTATATTGATGTCTTCTGTTCTGTTACTTTTAGATAATTTCTAAAATTATGTGTATTAAAATTCTTTGGTGCAAACATGGATTTTTGTGTGTTTGTGTGTGCAGACATGGATTGTATTTATTATGTAATTTTATTTATTACATTTGTTATTTATTACATATCATCGCATGATGACTAGGAAAGTGAGTTGGATAATTAAATATCAATTACTTATTAAATACATGAAAATAAATATAATATAAATGAAATATATTCTGGTTTAAATAATCAGTCCTCTGTAAAATGTTGCATATGATACTGTCTCACTCTCTTCCCCTGTCCTCTCTCTTTCAATTTGTATCTCTTTGTATTTCATCAATCTACTGTATGTTGTCTTTTTCTCCCTCTCAGGCATACGGTAGTTACGATTCTCGCCGCAGCAGCGTTCGATCATCCACGGGTTCAACAGCATCTTGGGCAAACACCAGCCCTCGACGGGGTCGTCTCCTCTATGCTCCACTCATACTAGTAGAGGAAGAGGGCACAGCAGGTGCTGGTAGCTTGGGCATCTGGGACAAAAAGGCCAATGCTGCTGAAATGCCTGGGTCGGTTCATCAAGGATGGTACTCTGGGCCCTCTGCTGGTGGAGGGGGGCAGCCGTACAGAGCCTACACCACCCTCAGAGTCCCCACCCAACTTAGTCCTCACTACAACGAGAAGAGAGGCAGCGCTGACAGTCTGGTCGAAGCGGTATGAGTGCAGAAATATTAGAGCATTAAAATAGCATTACAGACACATTATAGCCTAAATATATCAACATATCAGTAACATAATAACTAAAACTACATTAAAATAACATCAAGGGAATATTAGCGAAATATGACATCAACTTAATAGCAACACAAAAGCAAACACAGGAGCTCTTCTTAAAATAAATGACATCCATATAAACCACTAGAGCAAAAGGAACAGGGAAACAGATGACCACCACTAAAAGAGTCAAATGTAACACTTTTATTTACAATATGTAACAATTCTAACATGAAGTTACATTTGCTACTAGTTAAATTCAATAACATTACCATAGTGTAAAATTTAATTCTTACATTATTTTTAACCTTTCTTTGATACTACAAACACAGTAAACAGGCAGATAAACCTTTCTGAATATATATTACTGTAAAGGTACACAATTTTTTGTTCATGTTTCTCTGGCTATGACAGTAGTCTTGAGTTTTATACTAACACCTATTGGCATGGATGCTGCAACACATAAAAGCAAAAGCTTTTCAGTACTATGGTAGAAATGCCCTATTCAAAGTCAACCATGATCAACCATGAGCGAAGGTGTTGAATAACATGGAGGTTTCTGAGATAAAATGAGTGGTATTCGGCTGATCATATGATATGATATATTTGTTGGTCCCCATGACACGACCTGCAAATGTAGAATTAAACAGCTTTTTATAGACCACTAAAATGAATGAAACTCATATGAGTGTACATTATTTAAACATATTTTAAAAGTACTATTAATTTCTCTGTCAAACTTCAATCATTTCAGCGCACCTTTAATATACATAAAATATGAAATATAATATACATCTGGTTGGATATGTCTAGTACCATCAATACTACAGATCTTTCGCCTTTTCTTCTTCTTAGGTCTTGATCTCTGAGGGTTTAGGCTTGTATGCCAAGGACCCAAAATTTGTAGCCTTTGCCAAGCGTGAGATTGCAGATGCCTGTCAGATGACCATAGATGAGATGGAAAGTGCTGCAAGCGATCTCCTGAGCCGGGGGGGATCTGGGGAGAGCCAGAGTTTCCGGAACCATACAGACATGGGCCCCATATACAGTGATGAAGAGCCGATCAGGAGCCATGAGGAAGAGGAGCTGGCTGATGAGATGACGTGTGTTACATCTTTCTGAGTAACAGATAAAGAGAGCCAATCAGGACATGAGTGGGAGGGGCACCAGAAATGCTGACAGGCGAATCAAATTGTTCATGCTCCTTGGAGTCAGAGAAAGACTCTGGAAAGAGGACACGTGTGAGGATTCTGTGCTGACAGGAGGTGGATTTGCTCAGAAACATTGTGACTGGTTCATACTGAGTCTGTGAGAGAGCCCAGCACCAGTTGCTCTGTAAACATGGCACTTTTAAATTCTGAGAGGACTTTTTATAATCAGGTTATCATGTTGAACATGTTTTATATCTTTAAATGTGTTTTTACTCCATCGTTCTTGTTTACGTCTGTCTTTTTGTTTTTAAACTCCTTTTACAAAGGAATACTCCTGTCTTTAGATTTACAAACACTGTATTTTAAATCATTCATATGGAAAGATCTCATTGAAATCATCAATTTCAAAACAAATAACCATTATGTTTTTGTTCAAGTTCCAACATTTGTCTTGCAATGTGTGTATATGTGTATTGCATTTTTATTTTTCACCATTTTCCATAATTATGTATTGATTAATCTTCATTGGTATATTGACTGAGTGTACTATCATTGCGTTAAGAGTGCAGTAAGAGGGTTTTGTGGTGTTCACTTTGAAGGCATCCTTTTGTTCAATGAACAGAGCAATAGAGCAATGAGTCCTATTTGTGTTGGGTTTTACAGAGCCTGGCTGGAGTTTCAATGACTTATTTTTTAGAACAGCAAAAGAAAAGAAAAAAAGATTATTCTTTTTTAAATGACTTGTTTAATTTTGTATTTCTTTTATATTTAATTTGTTGTTTTTCATTTTGTTTTCATAGATGTGTTTGACTATAATTTTGCTGATATGCCTAGTCACCCTTAGTCTTGTCAGTGTCTTTTTATTAATGACTGGGTCTGTTCTCAATCAAAATACCTGTAGATCAGCAATAGCAATTGTGACCTATTCAACAAGAGGACACAGTGGCCTATTCAGTGGGCATGTTGTTCAATGAAAACGTAAATTATTAAAAATAATTTTCTTAAAATACTTAACATCATAGCAGATGTTTATAGAATCTCAAACTACTGTACTACAACATCACAACACAACTTGTAACCACTGCTGTGTGCCCCTTACAACATACATTTTGGTCCATTCATGTAAATATTTAGCACATTATTAGTGAAATCACTTTTCATGGAATATTATGGTAACTAAAGATCAGATTTATACATTGAGATTGAATGAGAGTTTATTTATTAAATTCAGAATTACGTTTGTAAACCAATATATAAGGATTAAATATTTCCACTCTGTCATTTGTTTTTCTTTATAATGTCTTGTGAATCATGGGCTGGTATGCCATAATTGCATTATTTTGCTGTTGTTTCCAGCAAATGCATTTGTACAGGTGAATAGAACACAATAATTATCACCTTAAACATAAAATATGCCATCTTTTATTCTGACAACCTTGGAAGTCCAGATCAGACACTGACCCCATTTTGTGTGTGGCTTAATGGAGAAGGCATCAGCCTCCAGAGCTGGTAATTGTGAGTTCAAATCCCACCTGGGTTGCTCTGTTGAACATACCTGACATTTGCCCAAATTGTTTGGGCAAAGTAGCTAAATTTACCGACACTGCTTTCTCTCAGTTGGAAAGATATTTAAAGTGAAAGACTGGCACAAGAAAGCCAGATGTCACTCTTACCAGAAAGAATAAAATATGGTAGATATACAGGTACAGTACATAAAGATTCTACATGGATAGGAATTTTCAACAGGCTTTTTATTCACTACTAGGGCTTCTGAGGGACAGCCCGTGTGACTTTAAGAGCTTTTCTGTGGAGTATACTGTATGTTGTACTGATGCATCACAATGTGTTGGTGGAAGTTTACACTCTGATCCCCTTGTCAAGTCTTACAATTGCTTCGATTATACAGTGTTGCATTGTGGGGGAGGACACTTGCTTTATCCCTACTGCCCCATCCCTTCCTCCAGATTGCCTTAGCAAAGCCCAGCTGTTAGAAGTCTAACAATAGCATCTATGAAAAATGTCCCGCAAAAGCATTACTCAACCTTATTTACAAACAGCAAGGTAAGCCAAAGTACTTAAGATTTTGCCATTGCAATGTCCTCACAGTATACAAAAAAGGGTCTCTAATTACTGTTTTTATTAGCAGTGAGAATAAGACAGCTATGATAGCTGCAGCGCTTTGGGCTTGGAAACAGTGGAGGAAGGAAAAAAGAGGGAATGTGAAATTATGTACATTTTTATTCAGTTTTGTTCTTTTATTCCTGTCTAAAATACTAGTGAAGACATTTACCATTATTTCTCATAACAAAAACATTTTACATTAATAAGAGATGCATTTATATCTGTGCAATGTGACATTATCATTTAAATGTTTTAAATTGTTGGGGATCAACCATTCATTGACTAAAAGACTACTGTTTTAGTCCTGTTTGTCTTTATTATGGGGTTATAAACCTTTAGCCATTTCTTCATTCCAGAAATATTTTCATGGTTTATAGCATTTCTCTTTTTCAAATATGACTGTGTTTTTTTCTTCTCTAAAAATAGTGTATGAGTCATCATTGGCAGTCATTCTTTGTATGGTTACTTCCCACAATGAGAACATTCATTTTCAACCTCTTCTGTGGGGTCTATGGAAGATCAGCACTGATTCATTTATTAATCAAAACAATATATTTTGGAAATACAGTGGACAACAACAGCCTCTGGTCTCTGTTGATGGTAAATGGGCCTAGTGTCTAATGAAATACTGAGTTAGTAGTGTAGCTCAAACATGGGCACAGATATCACCTCAATTAATAGTTGTTCATAATTGTGATGTTGTTGTTGACAACTCTCGGGAATAGCTATTATTCCTCAAATGATAACTGGGGGTTCAACTGCACCAGTGCAAATTGACACCCATCTAATTTAATCTCAGTAGTGAGAGGCCGCTTGACTCTTTTGGTGTGAGTGATCAATAACGCCCGTTTCACACATGATCCGTATGCAGTACGTATGTGTGGTGGAAATTCTGTAATAAAACACTCAAAGACTGCGGTGCCTTTTTAATAAGTATTTAATAAACACACTTGCAAGGTGGACTCAAAACCATACAGAGACTCTAACTCCGACTGGTAGTGAGCAATGAAACCTTCCAGTTCTCTAGCTTATGTGGGCACTAGGATACCTTTGCCCTGCAATTCTGATAACGGATTGAAGTAGACAACCGCAGCTGTGGTCAGCCGCCCCTGCCAGAGGCAAAGAGACAATTCCTTGCTCCAGATACTTACCTCTCGTGACAGTTTCAACCTTGACAACAGTATCTGAGTTATTAGTTAGATAAATACAAGGAGGTGGGGGTGTGAGGCCACTCTTTTCTCAGAAATGCAGGGAGTATTCAGTCAAACACACACAGAAACACAGAAAACACATAGTATATGAATATATTCACTTAAGACTTAATGTATGATTGTGATTACACATTACTTAGTATATAGTATTAACATTTCTATTACAGTATGCGGTGCGTACGCGGTGCAGAAGCAGCACGCGCTTGATTATGCTTTCACATAATATGCGTTTGCAGTGCACAACTGATCCGTGGCTTCTGTATACCACAAATACAACAATTAATTATTTTGATTTTAAACATTTAAACATGGTACTTCTCTTATGTGAAAAGGTAGTCTCACAAACATTTTAAATTAAAACTTACCATCCACACAAACAGCCGAGGAAACTGCCTCCCATGCCTTTTCTTTTGCATTTAAATCTTAATACAAAAATCCTGCGGGTCATAGAGAACTTTATGTTTTTCCATCTCCACGATGAGACAAATGTCATTCATTATGTCTTGTTTTTCCAAATGTGAGGTGAGGTGTTCTCACCACCAGCCTGTCACGTGATTGCCGCTTTCTGCTTAGATGTGAGTGTCTCCACCCAATATAACATGCTGTGAAGTGTGTTTTACATAAAAAAAAAAAAATAAAAAAAAACAAAACAAAAAAAAAACAATTATATATATATTTCGATATACTTCCAATCACATTTGTTATTTTTGCAACTCCTGGTAATAGTGTGTTGTGGTTTTCTTTGCTTTACCCAGGGCTGAAAGTCATATGGTGACTGCGAAACACAGTAGCCTTGAATTATATACATTTATAGTGAAATTGCTACATTTTCGTGTCAATCCATGCTCGTTTTGACCACGAACAGTGCGCTATCACTTTATTCAGCACGTGCAGCACAGCAAAAATAGACTCAGTGTGGAAACGTTGCTGCACTGCTGTTTCTGCACCGCTCTTGTAACGCATTGCCGTGCTGTATCCGCGTGCGGTCTGAATGCTCTAACCTGTTAACATGGGCACTGAAAAAATACGTACTGCATACGAGGGTAAACCACATTCATCATTTACGGCCTCTGCAGCACGTGCACCGCGCAATTGAAACGCCAGCTCCTTGTTGAGGGGGAAAAAGAATATTCGACAGCATTCCTTCAGACGAAGCTTCACTGACGTTCACACAGTGATGTCAATTGTGATAAGTTAACAATCTCACCTCACAGTGATCCGCGTCGGTCTACTCATCCTTCTGCTCTTTGCGCACCAAAAACGCCTTCTCTGGGTGCGTGACGCAACTGAAGCTGTTCCGTTTATCTTTCCTTTCCCCCTCCGCGGTCTGTTCCGCTTCCATCACTCTCCTCCCCCCGATTGTAGCTGTTTCTCCTATTTCCGAGCAGGCGACTAACATGGATATTGTAAATCAGGTAGGTCGTTTGGGGCGCAATTGAACCGAAGGATGTTATTTTGGATATCAGTGCTATGTTTATTGTGTGAATGGTTTGTCTTTCGGCCAGAGGTTCATTGTATGCGATGATGAAGCGCTTAGAAATTGTGGTGGAAAATTCGTATAGAGGGAGAAGTGTCCCGCTGATGCTGTCCGTCTGTTAAGTGATAATATTTTCAAAGGGCATTTCGTTGGTGACTTATTTCTTTTTCGTTTTTAAGACATCACTGACGTTATGGTTTCTGAATGGTATTTAATGCAAATCTGATGAAGCGCTAGAATAAACTCATTCGAGGTGGGCTGAGAGAAACAGTTGATGCTCAAATAAAAGACTAAATGCATATTCACGGGTAGGCTATTATTTTAAGTAATATGATGGTTTGTAGTAATCTTATATTTTGTTGTGTGGAACAGCGTAACATCTATCCACAGAGGCCGTTTATCACATGCAGATGCGCATGTGGAGAGGCTCTTTAAAATGGCAGCTGACTTTCATTCCAACACTGTGATTGTATGACTTTCAGCTCCGAACCGAGGCCCGTCTTTATTACTTCTAAATGTATATTAGGCTATATAAGACATTGATCGTGAAATATGTGCCAACACTGAATATTACACACACAATCAATCATTGGTAAAACAGAGTTTTTGATGATAATATTGAAAATGCATAATCGGACAGAAATATCTGCAAGGTGATGCAAGCTGAATTCATGTGTAAGCAAATATTATATATGTCAGTGAATAATTAATAGCATAAAGAGGAGTCCTGAATCGTTATTGATTTTTTCTTCTTTTTTTCGGATGGTGCGTAAAGAAGTACTGTCCTCGCGGGCAAACAATTGTGTCTCGTGAAACCGCACCTTTCCACGTCATTCTGCCCGAATAAATCTTATCAAATACCACCGGACTGTTGAGCAAATATGTATAAATATCTTATCATGTATGTATGAAGCAGACCAGTATAATTTGCACTCAGCGAAGGGCCATGATTCATTCTCCATATTGCTAGGGAGGAGCACCGCCACTCATATAGAATCTGGTTTCTAAAATTATTTCTTAAAGGATGAATTTGCATATACTATTGCATGCTGTTCAACACCTTTCTTTGGGACAGAGATGCAAGTGACGGGCGCGTGACACGCACTCTGGCCTCGGTTTAAGGTCCTCCCCACACACCGTCGTCTGCCTTTCAGAGCCCTTTGGTGACATACACAAAGATGTGCGTGGGCGATATAAAGAATTTATGATATGAAATAATACGTTTTTGTTGATGAGTGGCTTCTCCCGATAATGCTATACAGCAGCAGATGCTGCGCGCGCAGGTTTCGCACAGCATCCTTCTCAAAATAAACTGGAGTTTGTAGAGGCCTGTGTGTACAATGAGTCATCGTGGCGAAGAGAAATCATCACCATACTAATAACAATAACAAATGTCAATCATCTTTTGTATATCTGTAACATTTCCCCCTTTTTTTTTTTTTTTTTTTTTTGTACAGTTGGTTGCCAATGGGCAATTCAGGGTGCTGAAAGTCCCATTGGGCTTCATCAAAGTCTTAGAATGGGTAAGTTCTCTCTTTATAATTAGACTATGGTGGATTGTTAACAATTTTTGGTTCATAAATTAATTCCAACCATTTGTTTTTATTTATTTATTTATTTTTACCTTAAATGTGCACCCAGTAACTTTTTTTGTTTGTGTCATCTTGGATTTACAGTGACACCTAGCTGTGTGGATGCAGCATCATTAAAAATCAATAGTTTTAAATTACAGATGCCATTGTAGAAATTAACTATTCACAGTCAGCCATTCATTCATTTAATTAAAAAGTGAAAGTGTCCAATAACAGGGCAGTTACTGAGATTAAATGAGTAGTGCTCAAAAAGTTGTGTGATCCCAACATGGCAGCCCCCATGAGGGGACCCTCTCCATGTAGAATAAAACAGCTTTTATCCACCTTTTCCTGAGCAATCACTGGGAGGTGCCATGATGATTCCAGTTGCCTGTTTTCTGTTTCTGGTCTCAAGACGAACTTTAAAATCTATCAAAACGAGCGATCCAGATGGAGAGCAACAACCATTTAAAGGTGCACTCAGTAATTCTAATCCAAAACACTTTTTGTCAAATTCTTCAAATATCTCCTCACAGACTGCTAGCTGTCCGTTCTGTGGGTGGGCTGAAAAAAAAATATAATATTTGTACACAGCCCTGGCTCTGTAAATGGGACAAAAAAAAAAAATGGATCAGACCGATCCACACAACACTACTCCAGCCAACCAGCCAAGGTTCTTGCGTGTGCACAGGATGGTGGGTGGAGGCAGAGCAAGAGGAAAATTCATTAGAAGAGTGATGGCAAATCTGGTTGATGCAAACTTTCTAAACTCCAAGGAGGACAAATGGCTGAGAAACAGACCAAGAGAAAAAGGTCAGATGAATATAAACTAAAAAAGAAGGATTATGATAAGTCGAAGTCTAGGAGCCGTGTCAACATCAGTGAGGCTTTTCAGCGGTAGAGACCTTTGAGAGGTAAAAGGAATTAATTTGTGTGCATGAATTTGGGGGCCGGAGCTTCCAAAGGAGCACTGAAGGGAGGGGTGTGTTTGTTTTGGCAGTTGAGTTCGAATATCAACAGTGTTTCTTAGGAATCGCTGAGTGCACCTTTAAGTTTTTCGAGTACAAATTTGTTTGTGCTGTATTTGGTTGTCATTACATCTCAAAGTAGTTAATGGTATCAACTTAACTAACCTCGGACAATCGCTTCATGAAATCTACACACTCAGGTGAGGCCCTGTCTATAAAAAAAAAACGGTCATCTCGACTCTGTAAAGTGTCGGCACTATACAGCCACATATTTTTTGACCATTTTTACAAATGTAATACTTTAAACATTACATTACCACTAAGAATATATGCCGATGTGAGTGATAACACTGGAGACTGGAAATTGAAAACAGTTGAATCGTGGAACACTTCCATGTTCAGGAAAAAGGTGGATAAGCTTACTGATATGACTGGAGTCTTCATGCACCTTTAAAAACTGAAACCAGAGGTTTGAGCTTGGTCAAGGACAGATAATTACCGCGATGGG
Source organism: Myxocyprinus asiaticus (assembly GCF_019703515.2). Taxonomy (NCBI): domain Eukaryota; kingdom Metazoa; phylum Chordata; class Actinopteri; order Cypriniformes; family Catostomidae; genus Myxocyprinus; species Myxocyprinus asiaticus. The sequence continues at coordinate 28,012,271 of NC_059376.1, read as the reverse complement.
AGAAAGGTGCCATACATTGTTCCTGGCAGGCTACTCTGCCTTGCAGGCTACAACTGGTGAGGATCAGGGTGGGGGCAGGGTTAGGGCATCTGCTGCTTGCCAAGAACAAACTGTGGCACCTTTGTACAATGGGCAATGATTACTGTCCCTCATTTATTTTATCATGATGTCGTGTCATTTTCAGCGTGGCGTGATGTATATTCTGTTGACCACAAATGCATATACAAGCGTTCACTGCCACTGGAGTGTCAGACTGATTACTCATCAGTGTCTGTATGATATTGTGCACATCAAGTTCTCATACACTGAGGTTGACAGTTACCACAGCGCACGTGGGATTAACACAAACAATTTCAGAGTAATAGTGCCATCTAGTGGTCACACAATGCACCTTCACTCTCCACTGGGGTGGAAAATTACATGAAATAACAGACTACACACAGTAGGATCTTGCATTTGCATCCTGTCTATACACTCCAGGGCACTACATTGTGGACTGTACTGTGTTTAAAATCTATATTATTTAAGTACACAACATATGCAAAGGAAAATATATCCCTGACATCCTTATCATTGTAATATGTAAATGAAATATGGAATGAAAAGTGACCATATCAGTTTACTTGTAATCCATTACCAGAAACAATATAGGTCTGTGTATTAAAATGTCTTAATTTTGCATTATTTGGCATAGAAAAGTAAATTGCCACTCAAATATATAATGATAATTTTTCACATATTATTATTTTTTGAGTTTGTTAAATTTGGCCCAATCTTATTATGTTTTAATTGATCTTATGTCATCTGTTGTAATTTTGGCTTTAATGTATTTTGATTGTATCTGGTCTGGTTGTTACTGGTGTGTTTTTTCTAGTCTGTTCTATCTTTTATGACCTGGTAGACATTCTTTTATTATTATTATTATTATTATTATTATCTAGTTTAATATAGTGCTTTTTGATTAGTTCAGGCTTTTTTGTTCTTGTTGAAAAATAACTGCATTAATAGGAATTTTTATGGTTGAATTACCTAATTGTTATTTTTCTTTGTTAATATCGCAGTGTTGTTGTTGTTGTTGTTGTTTTCTTGGCCTTGTTTGACTTGTTAAGTCTCATCTGGTTTGCCTTTGTTTAGTTTGGTTTATTTTAGCTTGATGTGTGTCTATTGTCTTTGTCTTCTGTGGTATTGCATACACAACACAATATACAAACCAGCTCAGCGATATGACAGATGGCAGAGTATCTCAGTTAAATTGAATAGCTTCATTCTCCGTGCAGTCCCTCCTCCATCCAAAGTACACATATAATCTCTACCAGTGACTCAATCTCCCAGATTTAAATCCTGAAAGGAAAAATAATGTGTTTATGTCCACACCAGGATGCTGGACTCACATAGAGAAAGATGCTTCTCTTTTGGTTTGTTTTCTTTGGTGATTTTGTATGTATTTTACGTTGATACACACATTCAACAGTATATAGTATTTAATACACTCCCAAAAATATGAATTTTTCACACCTTTTCAGCATTTTAACAAATGTTATTCCTCCTTCCAAACAATGTTGCTCTGTCACTGAGGCTGATGCTGATTGCATAATACAGTGTAACTGTCGTGCTAAAATACACAATACAGTTACAGCCATGATGCAAAACACCTGTTCTCTAAGCTATTTTGTATATCACTGTGCAGACTGTTAACTCTTAATCTCGATCATTTGTCTAAATACACAAATCTTCAATAAACCCTTGATTCTCAACTGTTAGTGCACCCACTAATTCTCATATTGTTCTGTTTTACCTACATCTCTGTCCTAGCTCATACTTTTCTGAGCAACTTTTGAACATTGTATTGTGGCACTTCTCACGTTTCAGTTTTTCAATTTTCAATTTTAATTCAGCTTTATTGGAATGACAGTTTTATAACAGTATTGCCAAAGCATTACAAAGTAGTTTCTATATAGATTTTAAATAAATAAATAAATATAAAAATCTAATAAAAAAAAAAAAAAATTCAATATTACAATAGTGAAAAAAAGAAGAAGAGTGAAACACGTAAATATGAATAAATATTACATACGGGGGAAAAAGACACAAAATAACTTAACTATATTCTTATATTGTGAATGGCAGATACATATATAGTGGCTAGTGTGGTTGTGTTGTCATCTTCTCCAAGTACAAATGTGAGTTTTTCTGTATCAGACAGTTCATGGAATAAATGATGAAATGTTTCAAATTGGTTAAAGAATATTTCTCTGGCAGTCTGGTACTTTGGGTACTTCTCATGTTTCTTTCTCCTTAGGATGTGTTTGTCTGCTCTGAATAAAGGCACATGTAAAAGTTCCTGCTCTTTTCTAGGTGTTTGCCATCTTTGCATTCTCCACATGTGGGAGTTACTCAGGCTCATTCAGGATGAGTGTGGAGTGCAAGAACATATCACAGAGTGACCTGAAAATAGATGTGGATTTTGAATATCCCTTCAGGTACACCTGACCTTAAGAGCTGTGTTGCCATGTCTTGGTTATTTACTTTAAGTCACTGAATCTAAAATGACTATTTATTGTTTTGTAAATTTAAGTGCATTTTATTTTATTTTATTGAATCTTGGTGCTTGTGTGCTACATTTTCTAAGAACTTTTTGCCATCCTAAGTAGTCACAGATGTGTAATTTTCTTTTTTAAATTTTATATATATATATATATATATATATATATATATATATATATATTATATATATGTGTATATGTGTGTGTGTGTGTATATATATATATATATATATATATATATATATATATATATATATATATATATATACACTGTGTGTGTGTGTGTGTATATATATATATAAATTTTTTTTTGTTTGTAATTATTTAGTATAAAATTAAAACATCACTCTTTGTGTTATATTACTATGGTATTGATACAAAAATAAAAAGTCACCACTTCCGCAATGGGGTTTCAAATACAGCTGCTGAGGGAGTGACAAAATTTGGCATCTTTCTTTCTTCGTAATTTCTTTCGTCTGTCGTAATGCATCTCTCTCTCTCTCTCTCTCTCTCTTTTGGAAGTTATGGAAAATCATTGGAGCAAATGAGAACTAAAAAATAATATTAGCTGTGGTCTCAATAGAAGTAAAACCCACTTTAGTTTACTTCTGCGTTCCAAACCCGTAAATGTGAAAAGGGTCCATACTTTTCTAAATCTAAACCTTACCTTTCCTCTCGCCAAATGCAGTGTAGTATTCGTATTGAAACTAAGGCTCTTGTAAGTCACACTAGATAAGACTGTCTTCTAAATTCTTTTTATGTATATGTACAGTACTCCCACAACTATAACATTGTCTTTTATCCACATACACCTGTTCAATTATCGTGTTATTTGTCTCTCAAAAGCAGTGTTGGGGAGTAACGGAATACATGTAACAGGATTACATATTTAAAATACAAAATATAAGTAACTGTATTCCACTACAGTTACAATTTAAATCATTGGTATTTAGAATACAGTTACATTCAAAAAGTATTTTGATTACTGAAGAGATTACTTTGCATTTTATTGTCATTTGTTTCATTTAATATTTAGTCCTTTCAGATGGAAAACATTTATCCATATAAATGAAGCGATCCAAAGTGCATTTGAACAGCGGTGAAACACTTTCTTATGATGTGTTACATTCATACGAGCAGACAGAGAAGTAAGATTGAAGTAAGTTTGGAGCAGAAGAAATAGAAATAAACCTTGTGTAAATTATCAGCTTTACGCTAAGCTAAAATGCAATTTCTAGCCATATGTTTTTATCAAGAAAATTCACGTTGGATCATAATTTCTTTTTTTCTAGTAAGACCTTTGATATTAGGGCAAAAATCATATTCTTGATAATAATTTTCTTTATTGTTTTCCTGTAAAAATATAAAAAAATCCTGTAAATAAGATCAATTTGATTTAAATTGTTTTAGAAACAACACTGCATAAGATATTTAGGTTTTTCAGAGAATGTATTTTAACATGTGTATTTTGTCTTACTGTACTGGGAGAGTTTTTATATTCAAAACAAGTGAAAAAATCTACCAGTGCTGAAGAAGTAATCCAAAGTATTTAGAATACGTTACTGACCTTGAGTAATCTAATGGAATACGTTACAAATTACATTTTACAGCATGTATTCTGTAATCTGTAGTGGAATACATTTCAAAAATAACCCTCCCAACCCTGCTCAAAAGCCCTAATCCACCATTCTCCTCCACTGTATCTCTTCCAGGCTCCATCAAGTGTATTTCGATGCCCCCACCTGCAAGAGTAGTGGTTCCGAACATTTCTTCCTGGTTGGGGATTACTCATCCTCAGCAGAGTTCTTCGTCACCATTGCCGTTTTTGCATTCCTATATTCCATGGCAGCTCTTAGCATCTACATCTTTGCCTTTGAGAAGTACCGTGAGAACAATAAGGGACCACTGATTGTGAGTTTTCCTTCATGATACTTTAAAGAGTTAAGGATCCCATGAATTTGCTTGACAAGCACAGTTTTCTCTCCTGTTGACGTATTACCTATTGAAATAGGAAGTTTGGATCTGACACTTGAAGGTTCTTTTTTTTTTTTTTTATTGCTTACTTAAGTTATGACAAAGCCATGAACCATGATTTTCAACTTGCTTGTTGGTTGCAGGTGGTATGGGGGAGGAACAGTCTCATTCTAGAGAGTATTTTACAAAATCTAATTCTGTGAAGTGCAAGATTGGTGTACATTTTTTTGGTCCATTTTCCTGTAAAGAAACACTGTAAATTTTAAAATAAACTTTTCATTTTGTAAGGCTAACTACACCAGCATATAGATAGCTTCAATGCTAATAACAGACTAAAAAGACTTAAAGCCACAAAAATCCAATATTGATTTCAAAGGTTCTTTAATGTAGAAGTTCATTAATGTAGCAAATCAGCGGTTGGTTTTGTTGCTGAGGTGCATTTGAGGATGTGTAAACTAAGATAAAAATATTTAATTATTGAAGCAGAGATTGAGATTTTGTACAACCCATGGCCTACATTTATATATCCATCAATACAGGATTTTGGTGTGACGTGTGTTTTCACCTTCATGTGGCTGGTGAGCTCATCAGCATGGGCAAAGGGTTTATCAGATGTGAAGACTGCTACGGACCCTGATAAAGTCCTTGGTCTGATCCCTGCCTGTGAACAGGAGGAAAACCGTTGTCGTGAAGTTTACGACCCTGTAATGTCTGGTCTCAATACTTCTGTGGTAAGTCAATTCTGTTTGGCTTGACTGTCATTTTGGCTCTATCTGCAAGAACAGATTATGGATCAGACCATTGGGGGCCAGTCCCCCTGAAGATGTAAAACTGATAGAGAAAGACAAACAGTGCTTGAATGTGTGCCAGTGACTATTTCCACAATGTGAAATAAGCAAAGAATTGAAAAGTGTTACCTGTTCCTATCCCTTCCCCAGCACTAATACCATATTGCAGCTTTTATGTTGTATAGTGAAGGTACATTGTCATCTTATTTGCAATGCATTACTCATGTGGTGTGTTCTTTTTCTTAATCGCAACTTTGCAACTTTATATCTTACAATTGCCACTTTATAAAAAAAAAAAGAAAAAAAAGATTGCTGTAAATGTAAGATTTAAGCAAATGGTTAAAATTGTATGTATTTGAATATACTTTACTTTGCTAAGTATAAAAGTACTAGTGCTTGTATCTAGTTGACACTGACACTATAATATTTTAACAGTGTATTTAAATATTAAGTAATATATATACTTTAATGATACCTGTCTTTCTACAGTATCCATAACACTAAATAACACCATAATCGATATAACACCAAAATACACATGCGCTCTCTTGTTGGCAGCTGCTTTCCAGCACTCATGTATGTGTGCTCATGCAAGACGAGCGCTTGCGACACGAGATTACAACTGTGTGTCTGGTAAAAATTCCTGTGTTGGTGAAATATTGGGAACTGTGTTGAGTTGGTCCATCCAGATGCAGTAACTACCAAATATTAAGATATATAACTCTGAAAACAAAGTAATATAATATATACTGATGTGCTTGGGGAATTTGCGAGCTTTAAAGGAATAGTTCACCCAAAAATGAAAATTTGCTGATAATTTACTCACCCTCAGGCCATCCAAGATGTATCTGAGTTTCTATCTTCATCAAAACAGAATTTAAGACTTTTAGGATTTCATTTCAGGCCTCCTCCTCTAAACAATGCAAGTGAATGTCCTCCATTTTTTGACGGTCCAAAATGCATATTTAGGGTGCATCAAAATAATCCACACGACTCCAGTCGACAAATAAAGTTCTTCTGAATGCAAACGATTGATTATTTTTAGAAACAAAACAATACTTATATACTTTTTAACTACAAACGTTCGCTTCAGTACATCTCAGTGACGTAAGCTTGTTGGTAAGGTCCCGCATCACATGGAGGAGGAGTCAGGAATCGCGTCATTGTTTACATTGTTTATTTTTTATTTTATTATTATTTGGAAATAATTTTTTATTTTATTTGATATTGTTTTGAAATTGTTTTGGACTGTTTTAGTTTGTGAACGGCACAAGTTTCTCTTGTAAACAAGAGAAATTTACAAAACTCTTTTATTAAGACACTATATGCCATGAACCTCGCAAACTCTGGCAAAACTAGCACCTATTTTAGCCTATTTACAGCCTTCTATCTTCTAAACTAACTACGGAAAGCCCATAGGGACAATACCTCTTCTGAAAAGACTAGTTAAAACAAGCTTAAGCTGGTTTTAGCTGGTTGCCCAGCCTGGTCATAGCTGGGTATGGTGGTTTTGAACACATTTTTTATAGCTGGTCAGGCTGGTGTTAGCTGGTTTTCCAGCCTGGCAAAGCTGGTGTAAGCTGCGAGGTTAGCTTGTCTCCCAGCATGACCAGCTAAAAAGTAGCAATGCTCCTTCAAAAATTACAGATTTTAACAACAACAACAACAAAAAAAAAGCCCATAGGGACAATACCTCTTCTGAAAAGACTAGTTAAAACAAGCTTAAGCTGGTTTTAGCTGGTTGCCCAGCCTGGTCATAGCTGGGTAGAGGGGTTTTGAACACATTTTTTATAGCTGGTCAGGCTGGTGTTAGCTGGTTTTCCAGCCTGGCAAAGCTGGTGTAAGCTGCGAGGTTAGCTTGTCTCCCAGCATGACCAGCTAAAAAGTAGCAATGCTCCTTCAAAAATTACAGATTTTAACAACAACAACAAAAAAACTTTTATTTTGCTACTCACCTTATTTTGTCATCAGATCACTGTTTTAGGAATTATGCTTTAAAAATGTACAAAGAGGTACAAAAGTTTTTTTTACTGTTCTAAGAATAACTAGTTTCTATTGAACACGGACTGGATATGTTGAAAGAGAGCCAACAATGAAAGATAAATAGAAGATAAACATATTTAAAAAGATACAAAAAATAACTAAATATGATAACATGACTGATAAGAAAAAAGTTCGTTTTTACTTCTAAAACATTTGTGCACTTCTGATAATGCCGTCCTGACCGCTAGAGGGCGCCGTTTGCACACAACGCTGACTGAAGTGCTGAATGCAGACAATATTTCGAAACATATCCTTTTAAGGTTTAGTCACCTTGCAAGGCCATATTGCGATTTCAGTCTTAATTCAGTCAGTCATGCAGCATTAATGGATATTGCCGATGTCTCAGAAATCTGCTGGTTTCAAAGCTCTTAGAAGTGGCAACCCTTTTGTGGCTGTTATTCTTTCTGGAATGTGCATTTGAATTCACAGAGTTTTCCAAAGTTAGTTATTAATTAATTATAAATAAATGATTGTTTTTTCATATTTGCATTTACATGCTTAACCAAGCATGTAAACGTAACCAAGCATGTTAAGCATTTCATTTGGTCAATGATTAGGTGATAAATATATATATAAATATATATGGTGTATTATCTTTAGATATTTCATCAAAGGATGGCCCCATATGTATCCACAGAGTTCTCGGCTAAGCCCCGAATGTCCACTGACCATAGAACCGCCGCTGGTGTAAAGACAATATGCAGCTCTTTCAGTGTCTTTCAATGTCTTGGTAACCCTCAGCACTCTTTCTTTTCCCTTCAGGTCTTTGGCTTCCTGAACCTGATCTTGTGGACGGGTAACCTGTGGTTTGTGTTCAAGGAGACTGGTATCATTGCACCATTTATGCGCCAACAGCCCGCCCAGGAGAAGCAGCCAGCCCCTGATTCCTACGGGCAGGGAGGTTATGGGCAGCAGGACCCATACGCCAGTTCCCAGGGTGGCTATCAGCCTGAATACAGCCAGCAAGGCTACAATCAGGGTGGAGACTACGGCCAGGGTGGCTACGACCAGCAGGGGGCACCCACCTCCTTTTCCAACCAGATGTGAGCAGAGTAATATCTGAGGAAGTGGAAGGTGACTGGTGAGTGGAAGGTAATGTTTAGAAATGTATGGATGAGTTCAGAATGGCATACAACCAAACTATGCTTACTATTTCTGCCTAAAAAAGAGAAGAAATGGAAATAGTAAGAGTAGTATGGTATTATGCCATTCTGAACTCAGTTTATGCTATGTTCAGAAAGGAAATATTCTAAACATAGCTAGCTTACTACATACTGACTACTGCCCACTTCACAATACTGTGTACTACCTAGAATAAAAAAAAAATTAAAAAAAATAAATACAAAATACAAAATAAAAACTGAACAGTACACATGACACAATAAAAGTTTCAAACAGTTGTATGAAACATTGTTGATACATGACTTTATCACATTGCATGTGAGAGATGTCCAGTTATTATCTTATTATTTAGCAGTTTTAAATCAGTTTTGTATAAAATTATTTTGGCAGTCTCATCAAAATAGTGATATTAAATATTATTACCACTTTCTTGGACCTGCTCTTCTTTTCTCAATATATTGAGAAGCTATTGTGCCAATGTCAGTCTTAAATAGTTTTTCTCACTCTCTCTCCACAGAAAGAAGTTGATCGTGCGACTCTAGCAGTGTGGTGCCTGAACCCTACCCTACCCACACTTCTCCCTGTCTGTGCGTTTGTGCTTACATCTGTGAATGATATGAGGGGCGGGAGGGAGGGGAGGGGCTTATTTTAAATCACAAATAGAGGGTAGTGTGATAGAGCAGAGGGATTTTAATGTGCTGTTTATTATTGTGATGTATAAAAGTAAAAATAAAATAAAAAAAATTAGGATCGATCAAACTTCAAAACACTTGAATACCAAAATATTAAAAAGATTTGAAAAAGTATCTAAATCTTATTGCTATATGAATTTTGAATTGAGGATGTTGACAATAGTAATGCTACACTTGAGAGAATGTATTTGTCTGTGCTGTATCATTATAAACCAATATATTTCCTAAAGATATGAGTGGGATTATTCCACTGTAGTTGAGTAAAATTTAGAGACCCTCAAATGACTATAATAATCATGTGAAAATTTTCACAGAGCCCCACAGAAATTGCTCCTTGAAAATCTTTCCTCTTGTGGTTCGTAATTTGGTACAGGTTGGAAGTCCCATCAATTTTAAATATTCACCTGGTGTTTGTTTGTTTGTTTGTATTTTGTTGGTTTTATTTATTCACGGTTGGGATGGAGCACTGCTGTGACTGAGAAGAGTAGGGACATCCAAGGCTACTCTGAGCAGAATCATTCCCAAACTCATAGAGGGACCACATTATTTCAACCAACAAGCAAAACGGTTAAGGGTATCTTAAAGCATTTCTCATTTCCTGACTAAAAGTGCTGACTTTGTTTTGTTCTCTCTCTCTCTCTCTCTCTCTCTCTCTCTCTCTCTCTCTCTCTCATTGTCTTTATCAAATCTCTGTATTATGAAAAGCACATGCATTCTCAGTTAAGAATTAGCATGGTTGTTCATAACCCAATGCCTCCTCTTGAGTGCTGTGTTGATGTAGTGCTTTTTAGTTAGAGGATGCTAAAAGTAGATATAAATGTATATGGGGTTTTGTTAGTATTGTATGAGCTTGAGACAGAGAGAATCAATCCTATGTTTTGAGATGTCAGTAGTGTAGATATACAGTATGTACCAGTTTCAATCTCATCAAAATTTCCCCTTTGCCTCTCTCAAAAACATATACACTATTACAGGACTACACCCTGTGATATTGAAGTATATTTTCAGATGTACATATAAATATATATTATATATGAAATGCGCCTGCACATTCTTAAACCGAAACCATTAAATGCTGTTGTGTATAGATATGATTTGGTTGCATCAAAACATCACTTTAATGCCAGTATAAATTATTTGTTTCTGCTTGATTGATTAATCAATCGCAATGCAGATTTCAGAAATATCTGGTATACATGATAGCTAGACCTCTCATATGGAATCTGTAATAGCAAACAGTTTTCCATGATTGGAGTTTGTTTAAATTAGCTATGAAATCCACATTTATCATTCCAACAGCTTTTGGGACAGGTTAACTGATGCAATAAAGTCCTTAAATGTTCTTGTTTTGTAAAGTATTCAAACAATGAACTATATCAAAGTCTAGCAGAACTGAGATAAAAATATGCTGAGTAAATATATTATTAATCTTGTAAAATAACCAGATTTGATCATTTTCTAGAGGTTTATTTAGAGCTGATTCAGCAGACGTTGTTATGAAGAGATTATTTATATTGTTGCATGATCAGATGCTCATAATGCAAGCTTACCAAAACGTATAATTGACTATCTAATTATTATTTTTGACTCTTTAATTTGCCTGCGAATTTGAGGAAAATCTGGTTCGCTTTTGGGTAGAAGGCCATCGGCCTGCTAAATATATTAGTTTGTCTCTCTCTTCCTCGTTTTCTCTCTCTCTTTCATCTCCCACTCTTTGCTCTGGTCCACTCTTCACTTCCAAATGAATATGCTACTCAACTTCTCCGTTGTTAGTGTTGTTTGATATGTCTTGTGAAACTCTCGATGCCTTTGGGTTGTGCTGTATTTAATGTGTACGATATATTCTTAGCGTTTATGAAGATATTGATGAAAATGATTATGACCATGCTGAAAACTCATTCACCAAAATTATCCAGAAATTCTGTTGTATTGTTCTATGGAATCAGTGAAGGAAAAGTCAATAAAGAAAATGTTATCCTGTTGAAAAAAAAAAGAAAAAAAAGTTTAGGATGTTTTCTGTTGCTTTGTTTTGATCTTCGTCATCAACAGTAATCAGGAATCTATTTAATACTTATGAACACACTTTGTAGCGACTTAAGCTCGTGCAAGTAAGACATGTTAACCGTAATATGCAAATGTGGATCAAAATGACACAGCCATCTAATTTTAAAAACATAAGTTTTACATGAAGTGGTCTTTTCATGTGATATTTGATCATGTGAACTGCAACTGACTAATTTTACATTTAGTTGAATATATATATATATATATATATAGTGTGTGTGTGTGTGTGTGTGTGTGTGTGTGTGTGTGTGTGTGTCATTTTTTTTTTAAGTTTACATCACTACCCCTAGAATGGGTTGTATATGTCCCGTATGTGTTTACTATAGTATTCAATGCGCTTAAAATTGGTATTACACTTCTAATGCAATGTTTTCATTTTTCATTTGTTATGTAATACATGTTAAATACCATATTCATATTTATGTGTAGTATGCAAGTATAGCAGGTTGTCATTTAGCTGATGCTTTGTCCATGTGTTTATATCTAGGTTATATCTAAATCTTTTCATAAAAAATTATAAACAATAAATCCTAGTCCATTGTACTTATGTATGTGTTTGTGACATTTCAAACATTTCATTTGTAACCACCAAACATGGAAATTGCCCATATTATTGTTATACAGCCTTTTTTATACTGTCACCCAAAACACCTCCATTTTCAATGTGTGTGAATCTCTGCAGAATTGAATAATGAATGAATATATTAAGCATTAACATTTTTAATTATTAAGAAAATCATCATTACAGTTACTTTTCCTTTTCACAAAGAATAAGCATCTAGATTTCACCTGGGTCTTTTTCGACCCACAAATGCATTTTAAAGTTGAATATGTGTTCTAGGGTTAAAGTTAGTTTGAATAAATCACAGCATCATACCCATATTCATCTTTCAATTAAGTAAGAATTGTTATATTAATATAACACATTTTCATGTTAATTAAAATCTCTAAATAATTATTATAAAATAAAAAAATATATTTATATAAAAACATTTATACAACAATTTAAAATGCTTAATGTTACAGTGAAAGTTTATAATTACACTGTAGCAATGACACTTCAAAAGCAACAACCATGAGACAGAACAGTCAAAATTCTACTCCTGGAGGAAAATCACAATTATTAGAACGCTCCAGTATTTAAGACCAGTCGTCACGTGGGTTTATGTAGGCTTACTCATTTCAGTCTACTGTACACAGCATGGCATATAGTGCATTGCTATTTAGTATATTTTGTGTCATGAAGTGCACACCATTTTATTGTAATTTGTCAATGTGATCTCATGAGAATTCGTATGTATTCTTACGTAATGTTACAAATATTAACTTACAAATAGCTACGTATATTAATGAGATCAGGCTGAATTTGTAGCTATATCCTGTGTGTTTACAGTCTATCTACAAGTGTTATAACCAGGCCTGGTTCTACGGGGGTGCTTTTAGAGTGCTAAGCACCCTCAGTTGAATATGGAATATTGAATATTGGAGTGTGATGCCTATTAAGAGCATTGCAAAAAAAAAAAAAAAAAAAAAAACAAGCACAATGAGTCAATGTAGTAGGCCTACAATTAGTCTCATGTCTGCTTTGCTACTACAACTCAAACTTTAACGCATGGCCATGAATGCGTTTTCTGTGTCGAGGTAATGTTCCCTCTGCGCTGCATGCTGGTCATGCGGCCGCACTCAAAATCCATGAATCACAATTTTATGTAGGCTACTGCACAAAAATGCTACCCCAGGTCGCATCAAGGCATAGTCCGTACCAGGCAACAACTAAGGCAACTGTACTGGTGGCCTAAGATGGACAGCCAGACAGAAGCTCTGATACGGAACTGTCCTACCTGCATACAGAATGATACAACTGCTGTTACACATGAAGCTCCTCTCAAACCGGTTGCTCTGGCATCTGCTGCATGGGAAAAGGTTTCCATTGATATTGTAGGACCATTTGAGGCCGCACTAGCAGACTGCAGGTATGCAATCACCCTTGTGGACTATTTCAGCAAATGACCAGAAGTTGCTTTCTCATCCAGAGTCGACACAGCTGCTGTCATACTGTTCCTTTCCACTGTTTTCTCTTTTCATCAAAGTCATCTAGCAAGTCAGTCCACTGTCGGCCATCTTTGGAATGCTCTCGGGAGGCTATTTCCAGTCATGCCAGTGCAGCTCCTATCTACTTGAATGGGGGAACAACGAAATCTAATAAATGGTTGGTCAAGATTATGATCAAAGAACATATTTCAAATCAGCAATTACATCTGATAATCAAATCATAAATTGGGCTTCTTTACCCCATATTACGTTAAAACACACAATTTTCCCGGCATGTATAACTAATGTGCATGCGTGTTAGCGAGTTGATTGACAGGCGATGTCTGTATCTAAAAGGTGATTGGCTCTTTCACCTGTAAGGCGGGACTTCCTTTCTACATCCGTTGGGCGTTCCAAGGGCGAATTCCATCAAAAGTGGTCACTCCTATGCCCTGTTCACTACAAAAGACAGAGCTCTTGATGTGGGAACTCTGAAGGGAACATGGTATTACAGTTTAAATGTAGCCTTCACTAAAAGTCTTCTGAAAGGGCTCTTTGTGAAAAATTTACTTTCTTACTTTTATTTGGAATGACCTTTCGAGTGGCATCCCCTTCACAAAGTGCCCTTCAAGGGTGCAAAAATGCCGTTTGGAAAATGCCCCAAGTTCTCCTATCCACAATATTCTCAGCGAGTCCACTGTGGCTGTGTCTCATTTGGAAGGATGCGTCCTCCGGAGGTTGCGTCCTTTGAAGGCTGCATTATACCGTGTGTCCTCCTTTAAACTCTCTCGTTTAAATGAGAGGGCCTTCGTAGGATGAAAGGAAACAGAATGTAACATGGTTGCTATGACAGCACGCCACTCTTTAACAAGCGCCAGCGCTTTGAGTGAGAAGGGAACAAAGTCTCTTCAGAAGGGAATGTATGAGGTACATTTTAGGAGAGTTATAATGATGTAGAGAGAAAAGAAAATAGATTTTACAGGTGTACTTTTAGTCTAATACTTTATGTTAATTATATATTAATATAACTATACATATTATATACTCTGCACCCATCTACTGAGGTACTTCAACTTGGGAATTAACATTACTTGCGTTTGAACATCATATTTACGGGCAAATCGGCATTATTTTTTTTAGACATTTCCGTTGAAGCAAAGAATTGTGGGTTGTGAGAGCCCACGAAGGATACACCTCATGCATCCTCCGAATTCCCGTGAAAGAAGGTCGCATTCGATGGCTGCATTCGAAGTGTCCTACTCGCTTTTATGAAACGAGACAGCCTCGATGACGTATGCGGCTGACAAATGTGACCTCCGGAGGACGTATCCTTCCAAACGAGACACAGCCTGTATTTCGCAAGATGGGCGGAATTTCCAGTTGGCTAGCGGAAGTGCGATTGGTTAGCATGTTGTATGTAGCCGGTCACTGCTTCCTTGCGTGTCATGCAGTTCGATTCTTGCTTATTAAATGTTGTAAGATGTCTTAAAAATTTCCCGGACAATGTGTGCAGTTAATGGTTATCCTAATAATCAAGTGAAACTATTTGTCTAAAACTGCAATGTTACGATCAGAAACCACTTGCAAAGCACAGCGCTCCTGTCCCAGATGCTGTTTCTTCCATCGGCTTCCTACAGAAGGATTGACTTAGGAACATCTTTTTGAAAAAGCTTTGGAATAATTTGTCTGTGTGCTCTTTCCACTTTATTGGCAAGAAGTCAACAGCACTATTACCTATATTATCCACCTACTACAGACGTCCAGAAAGGAGCGCAATGAATTACATATAAACGATAGCATTATTGTGCTAACAGGTGTGTACATGTGCTGAAAGTTCATTAGAAATGTCTAGTTAACATCTTTTTTGTGAATGCTTCACATGTTTTGAAATGGCATTATTATGGAGTATAAAAAGGAACGGTGTTTTACCTGAACTGTCTGTGAGTAGAGACGATGTTTTTAACTGTTTTCATGCTGTGATGCTTAATGGATAAATTCTACAGTGGAAGACCATAATTATTCCATGAGCACTTAACCAGTCATTAAAAGAAAAAAAAAAATTGCACTTTATTCTATTTTGTATACTATTATGTTGCTAGTGGTACTTTGTAATTCAGCACTTTTTATACCACTGTCTCCTAAGATGATTCGCTTATGTTTTCCTCTCTTGTAAGTCACTTTGGATAAAAGCATCTCCCATATGAATAAATGTAAATGTAAATGTATTGGGTGTTATAGGTTATAAGGTGTTTTATCACATTTGAAATTAACTGTATTCTGATTTTCCTCTGCCCTGCATTTTTCCTGCCTGCAATTCACTTTCTTTTGAATGTCTTTGCACAATGTGCTTGTCTTCCCTTAAGAGGAAAAGGTGATTAGGAAAACAGTGTGCACTATAATTCAGTATCAGTTAAATGTATTTGTACAGTGCTTTTAATAATACGTACTGTTTTATAGTTGCTTTACAGAGAACATTGAACTTTTGTGTACAATGTTTATAATGTATGTCATGTAGTTCTTTTTGTATGGTACAGTTTATTGTTTGGCTGCTAATACATCATTAGTTCCTACACAAGAACAATAAATTAAATCTATCAACAGGATCAATAGTTCAGTCAACACTAAAACATTTCATGTAGGTTATAGCATTTAGATACAGATATTATGTAGGTAAACTAATAATTATAAAGCTAGATTGAGTTTACTACACAGTTATCTCCTGCAAAATAATTGTATTTTATCCGAAAAACAGCAGCATGACAGTCTCATCGCCTGAGTCCTGTAATACACGAGCATCCTGCTGTCTGGACCTCCCCGTATCTGCAGTAAGTACATAATCTCGGTACAACAAACTCTTCAGGATCTGACTAGACTCAATATATGCTTTAAAATGAACATAATTATCTACAGTTCTCAAAACATGCCCAGATTTACAGCTGTGAAGGCGCTAATAGGCTACATAGCTTTTCAGGTTAGTCTGCTCAGGTTCTTCCATCGATGGATAAAGACTCAACAAAATAACTAAAATGCATCTATTTGTGATATTTGGCCATCATCCTCAAACCCATAATCATTTACAGATAGGTGGGGAAGACCAATATCACCTTGCTATAATTCTGTAATTAGTTGTTCTCAAGTTTCTGTCATTTTAATGCTGTGTTAGCACATAACAAAACGATTGTTTACGCTTAACCGTAAGTTCCGCCCACATCGCCCGCAAAGCATCATGGGACTCAGGAATGTTGTGGATTCATTTAAATAGAAGTGGCCCATCTCTGTTAAATAACCTCTGGAGACATACACCTTTTTCTCAGTTTTGTTACTGTTTATTTCATACGTACATAACACCCAAACATGAATTTATTTCAGAATCAGAATGAGCTTTATTGTCAAGTATGCTTACACACACAAGGAATTTGTCATGGTAACAGAAGCTTCCAGTGCAAAGAGACTGCAACCATATATACATACATACATACATACATACATACATACATACAAGCATATACATTTAAACATATATACATATAGTGACATAAAAATAACATATAACAGATAAAAAATAGAGAAATATACAATGGAGCAATAAAGTTGTTGAATATTTTATATACATTTATGTGCAGGTGATGTAATGTATTGTATAAAAGTAAGATATGTATGAAATATGGATATAAGTAGGAATGGATGGATTGAATATTGCACATGGAGGTACTAACAAAAGGAAAGTATTTGAGGGCAGTTTTAACTGTTCATGAGGTGAATGGCCTGAGGGGAAAAAAAAACTGTTCCTGTGGCTGCGCTGGCCAGAGGGCAACAGTTCGAAAAGGAAGTGTGCTGGGTGAATGAGGTCAAGAGTGATTTTACCGGCCCTTTTCGTCAATCTGGATGTGTACAGTTCTAGCAGGGTGGGTAGGGGAGCACCAATAATCCTCTCAGCAGTCCGAACTATCCTTTGAAGTCTTCTGATGTCTGACTTGGTTGCTGAACCAAACCAGACAGATATAGAAGTGTAGAGGACAGACTCAATGACTGCTGAGTAGAACTGTATCAGCAGCGCCTGTGGCAGGTTGAACTTCCTCATCTGGCAAAAGGAAGTACAACCTCTGCTGGGCCTTTTTCAAAATTGAGTCTGAACATTTCAGATCCTGTGAGATGGTAGTGCCCAGGAACCTTAATGACTCCACTGCAGTGCTGTTCAGAATGATGAGCGGGGTCAATGTTGGGGTGTTCCTCCTAAAGTCCACTATCATCTCCACTGTTTTGAGCGTGTTAAGCTCCAGGTTGTTTTGACTGCACCAGACGGCCAGCTGTTCAACCTCTATTCTGTATGCAGACTCATCGTCATCTTGGATGAGGCCAATGACTGTAGTGTCATCTGCGAATTTCAGGAGCTTGACAGAGGGGTCCTTGGTGGTGCAGTCGTTTGTGTACAGGGAGAAGAGTAGTGGGGAGAGCACACATCCCTGGGGGGCACCAGTGCTTATTGTACATGTGCTGGAGGTGAATTTTCCCATTCTCACTAGCTGCTGCCTGTCTGTCAGAAAGCTGGTGGTCCACTTTAGATAGAGGCAGGAACAGAGAGCTAGGTTAATTTAGTCCATAGGAGAGCGAGGTAGATGGTGTTAAATGCCAAACTGAATTCAACAAATAGTATCCGTTCATAAGTCCCTGGTCTGTCTAGATGTTGAAGTATGTAAAGCAGTCCCATATTGACTGCATCATCCACAGACCTGTTTGCTCTATAGGCAAACTGCAGGGGATCCAAGAAGGGTTCAGTGATGTCCTTCAGGTGGGCCAACACCAGTCTCTCAATTGACTTCATGACCACAAACATCAGACAACGGGTCTGTAGTCATTGAGTCCTGTGATTTTGGGCTTCTTTGGGACGGGGATGATTGCGGAGCATTTGAAGCAGCAGGGAACTTCACACAAATCTGTGTGAAGATGGGAGCCAGCTGGTCAGCACAGGATTTTAGACAAGTAGGTGAAACACCGTCTGGGCCATGTGCTTTTCTTGTCGTCTGTTTCTGGAAGACCCGGCACATATCTTCACAGATCTTAAGTGCAGGTTGAGTAGCAGGAGAGGGGAGGAGGGTGGTTGTAGGAGGTGTAAATGTTTATTTGCTGTGAAGGTCAGAGCGGGTGTGGAGTGTGTGACTGGTCTTTTCAAATCTACAGTAAAACACATTCAGGCCATCAGCCAGTTGTTGATTGCCTACAGTGTTGGGGGATGGTGTCTTGTAGTTGGTAAAGTCTTTCAGGTCTCTCCACACTGATGCAGGGTCGTTAGCTGAAAACAGTTTTTTTCAGCTTTTAGGAACAGCTTCTTTTAGCCACTCTAATCTCCTTTGTCAGACTGTTTTTGGCCTTACTGTACAAGATTTTATCCCCACTTCTGTAACCATCATCTTTGGCCTGACGAAGCTGCCTGAGTTTTGCTGTAAACCATGGTTTGTCGTTGTTGTATGTTAAATAAATTCTAGTAGGAATGCACATATCCTCACAGAAACTGATATAGTATGATGTCACAGTATCTGTGAGCTCGTCCAGGTCTGTGCCTGCAGCCTCAAAAACACTCCAATCAGTGCAATCAAAGCAGGATTGTAGTTCCAGCTCTGCTTCATTGATCCATCTCTTTACAGTCCTTACTACAGGTTTTAGATTTTAGTCTCTGCCTGTAGATCGGAAGAAGATGAACCAGACAGTGATCAGAGAGTCCCAAAACTGCTCGAGGGACAGAACGATATGCATCCTTAATTGTTGTGTAGCAATGATCCCGTGTATTTCTGTCTCTGGTGGGGCATGTAATATGCTATCTGTATTTTGGCAGTTCACGTTTGAAGTTGGCTCTGTTAAAATCTCCAAGAATAATAATAAGTGAGTCCGGGTATTGTTGTTCTGTGTCTGTTATCAACAGCCAGCTGTTGCAGCGCTGCGCTCACACACGCGTGTGGAGGAATATAAACACACCAGAACAAACGAGGAAAACTCCTGCAGCAAGCAGAAAGGCAGTTGATAAAGAGTGCTTCCAAATTAGGACAGCACATCTTCTTCAGCGTTGTTACATCTGTACACCGCCTCTCATTTTCCCCGTTATCTCCGCAATACAATCCGTTCTGAACAGCTGGAAACCTGATAGATTTAACGCGCTGTCTGGAATAGCTTCATTCAGCCAGGTTTCTTTGAAGCACAATGCAGCAGAATTTGCAATGTCCTTATTTTTTTCTGGTGAGGAGAAGTAATTCATCCGTTTTGTTAGGAGGAGAGCGGAGGTTTGCTAGATGGATGCTGTGGCAGTGCAGTTCAAAACAAAACAAAAAACAGCAAAAGAACTGGAGAGCTCCATAACGAGGTGGCCCTCCATGACATCATCTTTATTTATTTGATGTTTTATTTATTTATTTCAATTGTTCCTGTTTCTTGAAAGCCTGAGCGACTTATGTGTATACATCAAACAGTATACCTCAAACAGTCTTCGGTGGCGAACAGATCAGCTGTATGTAAACAGGTTCACTGAAACTGAAGCCCCATACACACATGCAGCAACTTTATCGCTTGATGTCACAAGTCTCTCTACTGTGAAGTCACCAGTGGGTGTTCCTACTGCTGTTACTCTAACGTTATTGGTGGACTGCACGTCTGGCCATATCTTTTGAAAATATGGTCACAGATGAGGCATTTTTCTAGTAAAACTACAATTTCATTATAATTTGACAAGAAATCAGTTTTCTTGTCCCTAAAAATGCACATTCTGCAGGGGAGAGTGTTTTTTATGAACTGCAGCAGTGCTCAATGTATCATAACATTAATAAGACGAATGAATTATCAATGTATGAATCAAACTCACTCAGACTGCTGACAATTTCTTTTCCACTCATAATTTTTTTATTATATCCATGTATGTGGTTACAAACAAATCGTGTAGAACAGTGAAATCACTCACAGAAACTTCTGTCTTGTCTGCACTCGACTCCATTATCTCAAAGGAGACGGATGATGTGAGCTCCACTGACACAGTCTTCACTCCTATTGGTTGTTGCTCCCGAAAGTCGCTCCTCCCCTGCGGCGGCGAAACCCAGTTGGCTCCGCCACAGCCCGAGCCCAGTTCTCGGCCCCAGCGTAGAACCCCCCCGCAGGAAGCTGATGCCCCCCCGTCTCACAAACTGGCGCAAGGACCCGGAAGGCTCCGCTGCTAGCATGGAGCTGGTGCCCAGGCCACTCCGTCCCCTGGTGGAGGGCCGGGAGGTAAATCCTATGTTTCCTTTTGTTTTGTGTTTGCCGCACCCCGAATGGGCTGCGGTACCCACATTTTCAAAAAAAGAGCGGTTTCCTCACTCCTTGGGTCACATAATCGGCCCTTCTCCTCAGTCGCTGACCCGCCCTATGCCAGGTACGCGTAGCAAGGTAAGTGCTTTGAGGTTCCCCTCAGCGCATCCACTTCAGGACGAAGCAAGGCTCCTCGATGTGGCATTTCCTGCTCCCCCCCGCTGCGAGGCCCCGCTCCCAGGTACATCAGACGTGATTGTCCCCTTAGTGCCCTTCACCTGGAGCTTGGACGTGTGGTTAGCGCTTTTCAACTCATCGCGGTGGCTGGCCAGGACCATCCGACTCGGCTACGTGATTCAGTTCGCCAGGTGCCCGTCCCGGTTCAGCGGCGTCTGCTTCACCTCTGTGCTGGGCGAGAACGCTGCCACCCTGCGTGCAGAGATCATGACGCTTCTGCACAAGGGCGCGATAGAGCCTGTCCCTCCAGCCAAGATGAGGAAAGGGTTCTACAGCCCTTACTTCATCGTGCCAAAGAAAGGCGGTGGGTTGCGGCCAATCTTGGACCTGCGAGTCTTGAACCGGGCCTTATACAGACTCCCGTTTAAGATGCTGATGCAGAAGCGCATTTTGGCATGCGTCCGGCATCAAGATTGGTTCGCAGCGGTAGACCTGAAGGATATGTACTTTCACATCTTGGTTTAAGTCCTCCCCTTCGGCCTGTCCCTGTCCCCTTGCGTCTTCACGAAGGTCACAGAGGCAGCTCTTGCCCCGTTAAGGGAAGTGGGCGTCCGCATACTCAACTACCTCGATGACTGGCTGATTCTAGCACACTTTACACACGAGAGAGTTGCTGTGCGCACACAGGGACCTGGTGCTCAGGCACCTCAGCCGTCTAGGGCTTCAGGTCAACTGGGAAAAGAGCAAGCTCTCCCAGGTTCAGAGCATCTCTTTTCTCGGCATGGAGTTAGACTCGGTCTCGATGATAGTGTGCCTCACAAGTGAGCGCACGCAGTCGGTGCTGAACTGCCTGAAGTCATTCAGGCGGAGGACAGCGGTTCCACTGAAACACTTTCAGAGGCTCCTGGGCATATGGCATCCTCGGCAGTGGTCATGCCGCTCGGGTTGATGCATATGAGACTGCTTCAGCACTGGCTTCAGACTCAAGTCCCGAGATAGGCATGGCGCCGCGGCACACATCGCGTGGTTATCACGCCAGTCTGCCACCACTTATTCAGTCCTTGGACAGACCTTGCGATTCTGTGGGCAGGAGTCCCCCAACAGCAAGTGTCCAGATGCGTCGTGATCACCACAGACGCCTCCAAGTTGGGCTGGGGTGCCGTGTGCAATGGGCATGCAGCTGCTGGCTCCTGGACAGGACCACAGCTGTGTTGGCATATCAACTGCCTCGAGTTGCTGGCTATACTGCTCGCCCTGCGGAGGCTATTGCCGTTGATCCGGGTCAAGCATGTGTTGGTCCGGTCGGACTACACAGCGACAGTAGCATATATAAATCATCAAGGCAGCTTAAGCTCTTATCGCATGTCACAACTCGCCCTGCATCTCCTCCTCTGGAGTCAGCGGCTGAGGTCGCTGTGGGCCACTCACATCCCGGGCAGCTTCAACGCCACAGCGGACACGCTGTCAAGGCAGGTGATGCTCAATGGAGAGTGGAGACTCCACCCCCAGGTGGTCCAACTGATTTGGAGTCGATTCGGCAAAGCACAGATAGACCTGTTCACTTCCTGAGAATCCTCCCACTGCCTGCTCTGGAATTCCCTGACAGGAGCCCCCCTCGGGATAGACACGCTGGAACACAGCTGGAACACAGCTGACCCCGGGGGCTGCGCAAATACACGTTTCCCCCAGTGAGCCTACTTGCACAGACCCTGTGCAAGATCAGGGAGGACGAGGAACAAGACACCCAACTGGCACCCACACCCAGACCTCTGGAACCTCCACGTCTGGCCCTTGGATGGGACGTGGAAGACCTAAGTGGCCTGCCACCAGCAGTGGAAGACACAATCACTCAGGCCAGGGCTCCCTCTATGAGGCAGCTTTATGTGCTTTAAGTGGCGTTTGTTCACGAGTTGGTGTTCTTCCCCAGGTGAAGACCCCCAGAGATGCACAGTCGGGTTAGTGCATTCCTTCCTGCAGGAGAGGCTGGAGCGGCGGCTGTCCCCCTCCACCTAGAATGTGTATGTGGCCACCATAGCGGTACACCATGATGCAGTGGATGGTAAGTCCTTAGGGAAGCACGACCTGATCATCAGGTTCCTGAGAGGCACCCGGAGGCTGAATCCTCCTAGGCCATGCCTCTTTCCCTCATGGGATCTCTCCGTGGTCCTCCTGGGCCTTTGGAGAGCCCTGTTTGAGCCGCTAGAGTCAGTTGAGCTGAAAGCCCTCTCTTTGAAGACGGCCCTCCTGATTGTGCTCACCTCCATCAAGAGGGTTGGGGACCCGCAGGCATTCTCTGTCAGCGATACCTGCCTGGAGTTTGGTCCTGTAGACTCTCATGTGATCCTGAGACCCCAGCCAGGCTATGTGCCCAAGGTTCCCACGACCCCCTTCAGGGATCAGGTGGTGAGCCTGCAAGCACTGCCCCTGGAAGAGGCAGACCCAGCCCTGTCGTTGCTGTGTCTGGTGCGTGCTTTGCACATCTACTTAGATCACACGCGGAGCTTTAGACACTCTGAGCAGCTCTTTGTCTGCTTCGGTGGACAGCGGAAAGGGAATGCTGTCTCCAAACAGAGGCTTGCCCACTGGATTGTGGATGCCATCGCTTTGGCATACCAGGCCCAGGCTGTGCCCGCCCCTTTGGGAATACTAGCACACTCTACAAGGAGTGTGGCATGCTCATGGGCACTGGCCAATGGCACCTCTCTAGCAGATATCTGCAGAGCAGCAGGCTGGGCAACACCCAATACATTTGCGAGATTTTACAATCTCCGGGTTGAGCCGGTTTCATCCTGTGTTTTGTCAGGTATGAACAGGTAAGTTTGGTAACACGGAACAGCTGGCCGGGTGTATTACTTGCGTATAGCGCCTTTCCCCTCCCATGCGAGTTCACGAACCGTGAACCCTGAATGTCCTTCCTCCCTAGCCCTGTGGCTCACGAATTCGGCAGAGGAATTCGCAGTCGGACCCACTATGGGTACTAATATGCCCTGTACTGGGGTAGGTGCTCCACAGGTGCCGGTTACTCTGGTAACCCCCTGTGATGTATTTTCCTCAGTACGGTCTCCCTGTTGGCAGACCCACGTCTCCCTTGGACAGAGCTCTCTCTGCCCCCAATCACTGTGTTTGTAGAGCTCCTCCCCTTTGAGGCAGGACCTACCACTGCGCCTCTTCCAATGGCGGCTGGTAACCCCACGTGATGTATTGCCACATGTTACCTCCCCGTCGGACAGGATGTGGTCTCCACGGGGTCTTTTCCCCCTGAAAGAATAGGAAAGGGAAAGAACACCTTCCCCGATGTGTATAATAGCGTTAGATGGCGTTAGCCAAATCTAATACTCTGTGGAGAGAAACATAGAGAGAAAAGGCCGCGGCTGGCGTGGCCTGCTCCCATGCTAGTTTCGTCGCTTCCCCCCCTCTGGGATGTGGGGAACTAATGATGTCTTATGGGGCGTTGTGGGAGGTTACGTGCTGACTGATGCACCTGCTATTACGCACGCAGCAGCTTGCTTGCACCTGCATCAGCAGTTCATGGAACACGGTCCAGCTGTTGTGGCATTTTTCTATAGGGAACCCTAGTGTCACTACATCGACACAACGTCGAGTGAGTGACAGAAGGGGAATGTTTTGGTTACTGTTGTAACCTCTGTTCCCTGATGGAGGGAATGGGACATTGTGTCCCTTTTGCCACAAAGCTGTACTATCCTCTGAAATGGCCAGGATCTTGTCTTGGCTCCTCAGCACAAAACCTGAATGAGTGGTTGCGAGCCAGCTCCTTTTATACCCGTATGTCCGGGGGAGTGGCATGCAAATTCCACTCGCCAATTCTCATTGGCCTTTTCTCAAAGATTAGAGGTGTTTGGGGCTCCCAAGTGCGACCCCTAGTGTCACTACATCGACACAACTTCTCGTTCCCTCCATCAGGGAACGGAGGTTACAACAGTAACTGAGACGTTTAGCAGACATCAAGTTGGTTTGAAAATAGTACTAATAGCAAGATTTAAGCATAACCGATGGTGGATGGGGACGATGATCACTGCGTAAAAGGCTTAACTTTGAATCTTTTGAATTCAACTCTGACTTTCTGAAAACAATGTCTTAACAATGAACAAAACAATGAGCAAATAAGCTATAAATAAATAAAGCAATGAGTAAACAATAGAACAACAGAACAATCGCTGGTTTGAATCCCGCTGGGGGCGGGTCGACTAGGACCGGTAATACTGGTGCCGTGACCCCGAAGGAAGTGAGGTTTAGTGGGGTGGGTGTAATGGTAGCCCACTGTTATGTGATAGCTGTACATTGTGTAAACCTTACTCTCCTTGCCTTAAGAGATGCAACAGTGACTGAGGCTAGAGCCACGGCTTTTCTAGCCTCCTTGCTAGCACGTCCGATTCCCATGTCAGAGATCACTAGTTGGAATCCCGATCAGGGTGGTTCAAGTAGGACTGGTGACAGAAATACTGTTTTTCACCTTGAGCTTTAAATTAGCCACATTTAAGTGACCCAGATCTAGACATTAAACTGTAAATGATTGTTATTGACGTGTTGTGTGAGAGTGTAATCCTGCTCTTGTTCTGAGTGATTTTATACTGTTTTTATTTATTTATATTGGACTTTAATTTTGTGTTACACTTCTGAGTGCCAATGTTCATTAACACTAGGCTTTGTGGAGAGCAGAAAATGCAAAGCACATAACAAGTACAGTAGTTATGTCTTTCACTGCTAACCAAAATTCAAGGTTGGTGATCCCCGATCAATGAATTTAGCAAAACTATGTCTGACAAACAGAGAATCTTGACCTCAATACAAAGAAAAAAAATGCATGGTTCTAAGTGTTCATGATGTATATTTTAACATTTTGAATTTATTGTTATTTATTATGTGGGATGTTTTATTTAAAAAATAACAGAAGCCCTAGAGTGTTACATCATATTCTGTTGCCAATACTCATTGCAAAGTTTGAAATAATATTGCATGCTCAAGACCTAATGTGACCTCAGCTTTAGACTACTCATTGCTTCTTTAGAATGAGCAGTTGCCCTGTTTTCTCTCTTGCTGAGCCTCACTCTTCGTGTAACGAAAAAAGCTTTACATCCATCTTTGCTGTGTCTGCTTAATGAGTATATAAAACCTCACTCTAAATGCAAAAATTTGCAAATACATGTAGGTGTATGTGCATGGCAGGTGAGGAGGTGTGTGGGTGTCGGGGGACAGAAAAAGTTTCATATACTTTATTTCTTGCTTTAGGTCCTGTGTCTCATTATTATAATTTGTAAAACGGTCTCTGATGGATGCTACTTGTGGAGCCCCATTATAGGGATGGCCTGGGCCAGGATCACATTCATCATATATGGCATGAATCTGCACCTAGAACTAATTTTCTACCCATGGATGGTAAAAGAGCAAATATGTTTTTCCTATTTCCTCATACTGCAAATACGTTTTTAATACCTTTAGTTTCTGGACTTGATATTTTTATCATCTGACCATTTAAGTGTAGCTCATTAAATAGTTTCATTCTCAATCTATTTTTTATTTTAACTAGAAAATCACAAAGTCATTTGTTCTACTTCATCCTGCAGGGCTTCTTCAGAGCAATCACAGGTTCGCTCTTCCTCCTCATTACTTCTCTTGTCTGTATGAGCTGGGGATGGGAAAATATGTGGTGGTTGTTGGTCTGGTGAGTAAATTAGCTAAATAATTATATGTGTGTTTGTGTGTGTGTGTGTGGGCAGGTTTAAGTGGTTTACGAGGACTTTTGTTTAGGTTATAAACTGGTAATTACAAGAGTATTATGCTATAAATGTGGTTTATGAGGACATTTCTAGTGTCCCCATAATTAAAATTGCTTAAAAAACATAATAAATGATGTTTTATTGAAAATGTAAAAAAAAGTTTTTTGTGAGGGTTAGGATTAGTGGTAGGGTTAGGGTTAGGGGATAGAATCTATAGTTTGTACAGTATAAAAATCATTATGTCTACGGAGAGTCCTCATAACGATAGCTGCACCAACATGTGTGTGTGTGTGCGTATGTGTGTTTGTGTGTGTGTGTGTGTGTGTGTGTGTGTGTGTGTCCAAAATAATACTGTTGTGATTGTAACTGTACAAATAGTAAGTATACAAATGGTTAAAGATTTTCTTATTTCCTGTTGCCTGTGTATATTTCATTATTCATGTGCTTTCATCATCATTTCAGTTACTTCATTGTTGTCTTTATTTTCTCTATTTCTGTCTCTTTCTTTAAGGTGTTTGGTTTGATGGCAGTATTACTCTTTGGATATGATGCCTTTGTTATCTGTAAAAACATCAAGACACTGAAACAGCAGGGGAAACTGTTGGTAAGTAAAATTCATCAGCACAACTAGTAGACCTAATTATTCACCTTAAAATTATATGTAAGAGCTGTTAAAAGCCCTTTACAAAAATGTGTTATTAGGAAATAAGCTGAAATATTGTGACACATCTCTTGTTTTCCTTCCCAAGGAATGTAGTGGTGATAATGTAAAGCCCCCTTTACATTATGTAAGAGGGGGTGAAGGGGAGAGCTTGAAGCCAAACTGAAGAAAACGACGAGTGTGGATGCATCAGCTTGAGAAAATAAACTAAGGAATAAGATGTTTACATGCCATTATAAATTAAGCAATTAATTCTGTATATACAGTATAATGTTTTTATCAGCTATTGAGCTCTTAAAATCTAATGTAGATGACAGTGAGATAAAAAGAAAGTTATCATGCTCCCTGTGCTTACAATGGGAATCCCTAAAAAATACAATATTTTAATTTGAATGTGCAAATATGGTCATTCATTTATATCACTTTTTCACTCACCTATTGCATGATTTTTACATATGAAGTGCAATTATATAGGCCTACATAAAAAACCTTAATTATTGTATTATTTTTATTAATTCTAAAGAGTCTAAATCTTGAATAAAATTATCAAATTTTAAAAATTTTACTTTAAAAAAATAAGTCCCCCTCGTGCTGACAAAACAGTGCCAACCCGGATCTCATAATAGCATTCTGAGATGCTATTCTTCTCACCACAATTGTACAGAGTGGTTATTGGAGTTACCATAGACCTTGTCATTTCAAACCAGTCTGGCCATTCTCTTTTGACCTCTCTCATCAACAAGGCATTTCCATCCACCAAACAGCCGCTCACTGGATGTTTTTTGTTTTTGGCACCATTCGGAGTAAATTCTAGAGACTGTTGTGCGTGAAAATCCCAGGACATCAGCAGTTATAGAAATACTCAAACCAGCCCATCTGGCACCAACAAACATGCCATGGTCCAAATCACTGAGATCAAATTTTTTTCCACATTCTGATGGATGATGTGAACATTAACTGAAGCTCCTGATCGTATCTGCTTGATTTTATGCACTGCACTACTGCCACATGATTGGCTGATTAGATAATCGCATGGATGATTGTTGGTGCCAGATGGGCTGGTTTGAGTATTTCTGTAACTGCTGATCTCCTGATCTCACAACAGTTTCTAGAATTTACTCAGAAAGGTGCCAAAAACAAAAAACATCCAGTGAGTGGCAGTTCTGTGGACGGAAATGCCTTGTTGATGAGAGAGGTCAACAGAGAATGGCCAGACTGGTTCGAACTGACAAAGTCTACGGTAACTCAGATAACCACTCTGTGGTGAGAAGAATAGCATCTCAGAATGCTAATCTGAGATGGGGGTTGTCGCTGTTTTTGCGGCACGAGGGGGACCTACACAATATTAGGCAGGTGGTTTTAATGTTGTGGCTGATCGGTGTATTGTACAAAATATTCAATTTTAATGATTCGTACAGTATATACACAGTAATGAGTCTGACCAGCTCAAAAACTGAAAAATAAAGTGAGATTTTGTAACATTTTATTAAGAACCAGCTTTTAAAAACCAAAAAATATACATATATTTAAACATTTTTCAGAAAATTCCTATTAAAGTTACAAACACAATGTAAAAAGAGGTAACAAAGTCAGAAATTTATTCAAGTTTTGACCTTGTGATTGCCACACAATCACAAGGTCTTTAATCTGAAATTCAACAACATTGATCATACGACAGATGTTGGTAAAAGAGAAGTGTCTCCTGAGTGACTAATACTATGAAACAGTATGTTTTATATGAGTATAGACTGTCTACTATGTGTTGGTGTTTACAAGAGAACAGTCTTATAAAATTTGCTTGAAATACTAGTCACCTCTGTGCTGTGTGGGGAATGCAAACTGGTCACCTCTTGGATGGGTTGGCTCTGTTGTGAGGTGTTCTGCCCTTTGTTGTGATGTAGCTAACAAATTGTCCCCTGCTATCCTGGTCAACCCAGATTGTCCAGTGCAGTTTTGGAGGCTGTCTCTGAGCTTAGACAGCTGGTGAGAATGGTTAACAAGGGTGCTATTTACATGAGACAGATGCCCATCAGAGTGTCTTTCCAGCTGTCCTCGAATTCTCTCCAGGTCTTCAGCCAGGTGTGCCAGGCCTCCACACTGTCCCTCCACACGGGTTACACGACCCCCGACTTCAGTAACCTCCTTCTGGACACCCAAGGCAGTGGAGCGGCAACCCTGGAGTTCTCCGGACACTCTGCGTCGTAGATCCTGGAGTTCCCCTTTCAGACGGGTCAACCTTCTTTCCCCAGTGCCCAACATAGATGCTTGCCATCCCACTAGCTGCACCACACCCTTCACCTGCTGTGCAAGCCTCTCTTCTCTCTCTTGCCAGGTGAGGTTGGTGTGGCCCACTTCTTTGATCACAGAACAAAGTGACTCTTGCAAGCCACTGAGAGATCTGTTAACAGAGTTTACAGTGACTTTCAGGAGGGCCACCTCACCCTGAAGACTAGCCTCCTCCTGTTTCTCTGCTAATTGGATGAGAAGATTGGATAGGGTGGTGTTGAGGCAGTTCAATCTCTCTGCTTGTAAATCAAGTTTCCCATCCAGTTTCTTGTGGATATCCTCACTTGTTTTCTCTTCAGTTGCCAAAGGAGCTGCATATCCTGTAAGAACAGGTTGTGGAATACACAATGACGTACAGTGGACCTCTATGAATTTGAGCTGCTCCTGAACACGTTCCAAATTGTCTTCCACTTTTTCTCTGAGTGATTCTACTTCAGTTTCCAGCATAGGCACAGCCTGACCCTCCAGCAAGGTTGGTGCAGTGACATTACCTAGCTCCTCCACTGCAGCCAAGAGACGATTTTCAAGAGCCTTTAGCTTTCCCTCAAGTTGTGCCGCCAGGCTACTAGACACTCTTTTGCTAATGTTCACTTCCTCTTGATTCAGTGTAATCTTCAGCTTGTCTTTGACATAGCTTAGCCGGCCCTCCAACATGCCCTCTATATGGTCCTTGTGTCCACCAAGTTCGGCACGAAGGTGTATTTGGGATTCATTCAAGCCACCCACTGATTGCTCCAGATAAACTACCCTTTCAGTTAGACCTGACACTGCAATACAGCAACCCTCTTCAGGCTCCAGGTGCTGAAGTTGAGCTTGGAGTTTTTTAAGTTCTGTCCTCAATTGTGTTGCCCTTATGTCTTGGACTTGCTCAATATGATCCTGTCCATTCAAAATTTCGTCCTTGCACTGGAGTCGCACCTCTGTCACCAGACCTTCGCATCGCTTCTCAGCACTCTCCACTCTCTTTTCAAACCCGTCTAGGATTGCTACCCGAGCCTCACTCATTTTGGACTCCACCAGTGCCTCCAGGACTTTTTGAAAGTCAGCTTGAGTCAGGTTCACTGACCCACCAGATAGACTTTTAAGGATGTTATTGTGAACCAAGACTACTCCTCTCAACTCTGCCAGCTCAGATGTCTTCGCAACTAGATCCGCACGTAGCTCTGATAACTTTTCAGCTAAATCAGCCAGGTTTGGGAACTGCCCCACCACATCTGAACTTTCAATATCCAGTGCACCTCCAGGCAGATCTCCAAAACCTACGGAATTGTCTCTGGAAAGAGATGGAGCAGCAATAGGGCTGGGAGCAGCAGAAATGAGTGCACTCAACATCCAATTGGCATCTTCACGGAGGGAAGCACGTAAGCTGTCCTCCAGGCCTGTCACTGTACCACGGAGAGTCTCAAGACCAAGTGAGAGTCTCTGCACATCCTCCTCTAGCCTATCCAGCCGTTCGTCTTCAATACTGTTGTCATCATGATCTGTGAATAAATGTTATTTATTTTGTTACTCTGGGCTTATTTAAAGAAGCAGTTTGTGGGGAAAAAAATGCAGATTCTAAAACTAAAACTAAAACTACACAGCTGCCATTACAAATCAAGATTAATTCTTTATATTTATAAATACACTGTTCTGAAAAGCTACTGAACTTTTTAAAATACAATGTAAAGGATGACAGTGAAATAATGTTATTATCTCTCCTGTCCCTGCTTTGGCAATTTAAAAAGTGAAATACAGAATTTAAATTTGAATGTACAGTATATAGCAGTGGCATGCAGAGTACAAATTGGCAACCCTTTCAATCTACCCCAACCTCCCCCCACCCTGACTGCGTACACAAAAATACACCCCATAATATTACCTCACAGTCCCCGATGTGCCACGACGGATTGAGGATGTCTACATTGGTGTGTCAAAACGAACATTCTAAACTGTTTATTTTTCTGGTGGGCAGGAGTAGCGCAAGCGCGTGCAGCGCTAAATGGAATAGGGCATCCGTTTACTGTCAGTGCGCTGCTGCAACAGATGCTTCCATTATTGACAGCTTCATTGATTATAATATGATCTATTTGCTTTTGGAGCAAAACGCAGCTCAAGTCCTGTGTTGACAGGGTGTTAGTCAAAATACGGCTATTTTCAGTGACACTTTTTCTGTTGTGTTTCTTTCATGGAAGCTACACTCAGTGGATGCGATTGTGAGAACAAAGTATCTTTGACATAGCAATAAATTATGATTGTGCACAGTGCAGGAATGTTTTTAATTAGTCCGTTCATTTGAAGAAAATAATGTCATTCGGATTCTTCCCTGCAAATCATCCATGGATTTAAGACTGCTTGCTCTGCTTGAAGCTGGACATGTCACACTGTTCATGGTAACCTCAGGTAGAGACAAAAACACGGCTACAGGAAGGGTAACTTTCCCAACTTGCGTTCAAAGTGTAATCCCTTCTCCTTGGATCTGTGAAGGTGCAGACTGCTGATGCCCAACCCCCAATGTGAAAATAGGTCAGGTTTTCTGTCACTCTGGTAATACAAATTAATTACAGAACTCTTCAAAATCTCCTGTGAAGAGGGACACAGAAATGTAAAGATACAGCACAATAGGGGGGCCTGGGTAGCTCAGCGAGTACTGACGTTGACTACCACCCCTGAAGTCATGAGTTCGACACGGTTGCTAGGGAGGGTAGAGTCACATGGGGTAACCTCCTCGTGGTCGCAATTAGTGGTTCTCGCTCTCAATGGGGCACGTGGTAAGATGTGCGTGGATTGCGGAGAGTAGCATGAGCCTCCACATGCTGAGTCTCTGCAGTGTCATGCACAATGAGCAACGTGATAAGATGTGCAGATTGATGTTCTCAGAAGTGGAGGCAACTGAGACTTGTCCTCCACCACCTGGATTGAGGTGAGTAACCGCGCCACCACGAGGACCTACTAAGTAGTAGGAGTTGAGCATTCAAAATTGGGAGAAAACAGCGTGATAATGAGTAGTTTCGATTGGCTGTCATGGACCGCTTACACTCCGTCAAACAGGAACAATGCGAAAATAATTATGGTAGTATGCATTACATTTAAGTTGTTTTTGAAGCTGTATATTTATGTATTTTAATGCATTTATTTACTTAATGCACATACTTTGTTACATAAATGAGTGAAAAAACATTTCATAATTTGAATAACGTTTCTGTCTCAGTTTATGTCACCCCTTCTCAAAAGGGTTTGAAGGAGACGACTGCATGCCACTGGTATATAGTCATTTATTTATATTACTTATATCATAAAATCATCATTGGACATCTCACTTATTTAATGATTTTGACTAAAATCATATACCTAAAAAATTTTTATTTTATTTCTTAAAAATGTGTATTTATAACTGTAACTTTGCTACATTATAAACTAAAGCTTCCTCACCTAGGCTTGTTTCACTACCACCAGAGGGTATCTGTGCATTGGGAACAGGCTCTGTCTCACTGTGTTCTGGTATAGTGCCATGGTTTTCTGGCTGAGGGTCCTGGTAGTCTGTGATTGGCTCAGGCTCTTCAGAGATTAGATCATGGCCAGGATCTTCAGGGTCTGGCATTGGTTTGGGATGATCTACTTCAGGCCCCTGGTGGTCCGGATAAGCTTCAAATGAGGTGTCTCGGAAAGTGGGCCCAACACTGGGGCCTGGGTATCCATTCATGTTATTAGATGGTGCCTGAGGTTTATTCCAGGGGTTCCTGCTATGGCTGGGTCGGAGAATTTGCCCTTTAAAATAAGGCATTGTACCCTTTTTAGAGGGATAATGACCTTTAAATGAGGGTCTAGGACCCTTATGTGCAGGTATGTGCCCTTTATAAGAAGGCACAGGTTCCTTCTGCGCAGGCATTGGCCATTTGAAAGGAGGCATAGGACCCTTATGCACAGGCATGGTCCCTTTAAAAGAAGACATAGGATCCTTTTGCGCAGGCATTGGCCCTTTGAAAGGAGGCATAGGACCCTTCTGTGCAGGCATTGGTCCTTTGAAAATGGGCCTTGCTTTCATTCCATAGACTGCAGTGCAACCAACACCTGCATATCCAGGACAACATTTCCACTCCAGCTCAGTCAGAGTCTTATATGCCACTTTGTACATGGGCTTATAGAACATGCAATACCTGTGAGAACACACAGGGTGTCAAAATAAACTCAATCAAAAAGTGTGTGTAACTGTACAAATTTATTACACAAACATTGTGAGTTAAGAGTAAACAATTATTAATTGCTAATGTCTTACTTTAGAACTGGGCATTTCTGACCCCAGGCACACTTGTTGTACTCTGCCTTCACAAAGGGCGCTGCTCCACCCTGAACAGTGAATGAGACAGTCTTCTCCACAACAAATGCACAGTAGTTCCTGAAGAGAGAGAGTTGGGTGGGGGAGCTTTTACTCTCAATGACTGAGGTGGTCTACAGCACAAAGATCCATTATTCACACTCTCTAAACACTGATGAATTTGCTTTGAAACTGTATTGTGAAAAGCACTATACAAATACAAATTACTTGACTTGATAAAATAACCGTTTTTTTGCTGTGCTATACTGCATATGCTGCGTTTACTAATTGTAAAAAAAAAAAATATATAGTTTTTAATATTAGATACAACAAAATACAGAAATCATGTGGTATTTATTCTTTATGAAAACACTTCTAAATAATACATTGGGTGTAGATATCACTACCAATATTGTTATTTACATAGACTAAATATAGCCTACCATTAATGAAATCTTGTTTTATTACATGTCATATTTCAGTGGGGATATAATTTATTAAAATTGACAGTTACTTGAGCAAACAAGGTTTGAACAAAATCAGACTGAAATTCACGGCTGTTTAACACTTCTGTGTACAAATTTCAAGGCTGCTTATTGGATAAATACAGGTAAACGGGTAACACTTTATAATAATGGTCCATCATTAGGTAATTATGCAGGAATTAATGCAGGACAAATGAGTAGTACTACATTAACACTTTAGTTACTACTATTAACTAATATGGAAACATGATTAACCAATCAGTAAGTAATAGTGAACTGATGACTGAGGCAGTTCACTGTTAGTTAATCAGCAATTACTGAATTTGATCTGCCTCACTGAGAACTATTAACTAACTATGGCTAATTTTAAATAACTACTAATTAATTACTATTCAAAACATTAACGTGTCTAAAATGTGAATGATTATGTTTTTATTGTGAACAAGATCATGCATGGGTTCTTTGTGGGAATTAATTTATGAATGTAACAGTTCGCTAAATCAAGGCTACAGTGTCTGGTAGAATATCATAGTCAAGGATGTAACCACATATTCAGGACTGATGGGGACCAAATGTAATAATTTTAGCTTATATTACAGAAATATAGGGATGTATGTGCCCAACCTGTGTATTCCTTAGGATATCTCTTCTGTTGATTAAAATATTATTAACTTTTGCATGTTTGATGCTGAAGGTCTTTTTTAAATAATTCTGGTAACCCATAAGTAATGAGTCAAGTGTTACCACATAAGTATGAAGGAATTACTAATGACCATTATTTTAAAGTGAGGGTCATGATAACAGATTATTAATTAATGAGATCTTACTGTTTCCTTCCTTGGGAGTTAAAGGTTATCTGGACCATTATTCTAAAGTGAAAACACATTATAAACCATTAATAGTAACTGAGGTGTTACTTGTCAGTTAGTAATGAATACTCAAGTGTTTGTTCCCACATTTTATTCATTTAATCAAACAGATAGTTAACAAACATTCACAGACATTCAAAAAAATGTTTTGTTCACAATAAAAACATATTCATTCACATTTTAGACACATGTTAATGTTTTGATTAGTAATTAATTAGTAGTATTTTAAATTAGCCATAGTTAGTTAATAGTTCTCAATGAGGCAGATCAAATTCAGTAATTTTTGATTACCTAACAGTGAACTACCTCAGTCATCAGTTTGCTATTACTTACTGATTGGTTAATCATGTTTCCATAATAGTAGTAACTAAAGTGTTAATGTAGTATTACTCATTAATCCTGCATTAATTCCTGCATAATTACCTATTAATGACGGACCATTATTACAAAGTGTTACCAGTAAACGTCATATTATGTGACTACGCATCCTTTACGGTGAGCTTACAACCTACTAGTTAAGTCTTGCCTTAAGAACAGGTGGTGCAAACCAAATTAAGCACTGACTTAGTTACAAACTAACTAGTTACTAAGCCCTTAGTGTGAACTTTACATCTCAAATTAAGTGAGACCTTACACACAGCTGGTGCAACCCTACCATGAGAAAAGACGCATTTGCAGCATGCATTTGCGCTGTTCAGAAAAACAATCAAGTTTCTCACTTGATTGACAATAATAATAATAAAAAAACATTCTTTATGCCTTATTTTGTGTTCATTATGAGAAAAGTCAGTGGCGTCTCAGGGTCATTATTTAGTGTGGGGCACAAACAATCACTTAACAATCAATTATTTGACCGATCTTTGAAACATTAACGAATAATACAAAATTCTGTCTGTTATTTTGACAGATAAAAAAGAAACAAGAAAACATTTTAACCTAGAGCATCAGTTTTGACTTCACTCTTTGTCCTTCACATTCCTGCTGTGCATGTGTCCTGGGTAGGGTTGCACCAGCTGTGCGTAAGTTCTCACGTAAGTTAGGACGTAAAGATCATACTAAGGGTTGTAACGTACATATAGCTGGTGCAACCGGCCCCTGTTTATTCCCTGGTATTAATATGCATATTAGATGCTTATTAACTGGCACCATCATCATTTACATCTGTATTGTGCATCTCTTTTGTGATTAGATTTTGAGTAGAGGGTATCTGATTTCATGTATCTGACTGGACTCAAACAAGGGGAGTCCAAATT
Organism: Myxocyprinus asiaticus; assembly: GCF_019703515.2. Lineage (NCBI taxonomy): Eukaryota > Metazoa > Chordata > Actinopteri > Cypriniformes > Catostomidae > Myxocyprinus > Myxocyprinus asiaticus. Next base: position 27,975,988 of record NC_059376.1, on the reverse strand, counting down.
TTTATCATAAAAGCATTTTCTACTATCATATATGTGCCATTATAATAGATACTTCGCACATCAATGCCCTAGTACTTGTAAAATGAAAACAAGTATGACTGATAAAAATAGACCATGACAGAAATTTTACAGAGAGTGACGAATAAATAAATTTTTTTGGGCAACATGTGAACATGATGGCACAGAAACATGCCTAATAATTTAATCTCAGCATAAAACACCACTAAGACCTGCACATCCACATCAAAAAAGCTCAAGTGACCGTGAAAGTAAACCACAAATAGGAAAATTGTCAAAGGGTGTGCATATTATCTCACTAACTTGAATGAATAGCATAACAAAAAATCTGAACGACAGTAGAACCAAGACCGTAACTAGTGGGGTGAAAGGTGGTAACGATTCTAGGGGCCCAAAGGTCCAGGGGGCCCCACAACAAATTCTAAACTGTATTTTTTTTATAGGAAAGGGGCCCAGAGCAATGTATAGTCTGGGGGCCCAGATTACCTTGCTACGGCCCTGAGTATAACACTAAAATAATCAGAAGATTATTGAAAAGACACAAAAGCAAATTAAAATTATTAAAACGAAGAGTACACTACAATTTCTATGTCTGCATGCAAGTAAACTGAGTAAAATAACTTAACAAAGGAAATAATTAATAAACTCCCGGACATTTTGCCATTCTGTGTAAATAGGTGTACAGTATAGACACAACATTAACCAATCACAACCAAGTGTGCTGATAAAGATGAAGTGCATTTGATTGCCTGCTGTTGTCATTGAAGCAGTAATAACCTCAGCTAATTATGACTTTATTAAAGAAAAAATTTGGCGCAGGACCCCAAACTTTATTTCCTGCGCAGAGGCGCTGCTATTTATCGCGGAAGAGACCTGGCCAATGTGAACATCCAACGCGACCGCCCAGCTCACACCTCGCTCACATCACGCTCATGGAGGATGGCCATCATTGCACGCTCGTTGCACATGTGCGTGACGTTCTCCAGATCTCTGTTGATTAACATTGGGGATAAAGTGCTAGCCCCACGTATAACAAATGAGAATGAATAAATGGCTTTTACGTAGCATACCTTAATAATAATATAAATTCTCAAATTAATATATACTTTTTTCTTGTATAATGGACATAAAACACTTTTAAGTTATGGAAAATATTTTATTTCTTAAAATAAATGTATGATGATGCCATGCAATTTGCTCAACAGCGCCACCTCTAGTGGGGCCCAGCCCCACTTGCCCCTAATGTAGAAACACGGCTGAGAGAAGTATTCTAAAAGTATTCTAACAAAATTGTATCCACCTTTTTCCTGGGGGTTTTAGTGGGGAAACGAATGTGGTTGGAACTTACGCCGGAAGTCGTTCTATAGCTTTCCCTAGCTCTGGCTGCAGTCATTTTAGACCCTGTTTATAGTTGGTTATAGACGTGTTTCTGATGATCCTTTCACAAATGGTCAGCACCAAATATAGTTGTAAACAAAATGTTTTGTTATTGGGTCACAAAAACCACATAGAGAGGTAGTCAAAAACCACATCGCATTTGAGGTTTAAAATGGCATCCTGATACGTCCCGGACAGCAGCAAAGCATCACCTCTCACTAGTCAATCACCCTCCGAACAAATGTTTAAACTTACGTGCGGATTTAAAAGGAAATAACCGTCCGATCGTAAAACGGAAAAAGCAATTACATACCTAAGTATGAGAACTTCCCGGCTCTTCCTCAGTGTGTCTGTCAGATTTGAACATGCAGGGTGACAAGATGACAAGCACACACATCTGAAGCTGAACTAACACAGGTACTCCACTAAAACAACCAATAATTTTGCTCGAAATATTGCATTTGTGCTTAGATTAAATCTCAGCTGCATCTGGGAGAAACAGCATGCCTATTTTTTTCACACTTTCTTTGTCTTTATGACTTTTTTGCAGTTTATTATGGTTCAGTAACACACTGATATAGTGATTGATGTATGTCCATATGAAATCATACACGCTCTCCTCAAAATCCCAACACCACAATGAAAGAATGAATGGACGTATACCACATTAACAGCTGTGTTAACTTGACAACGGAAGTAACGCACATATTTCTCGCTAAGCATCACAGGAAGTAGGAAAAAGGTGGATAAAGGAACTGTTTTCTGAATACACGTGCTTGAAAACGTAACGGGGGCGGAATACAGTTAATTCATTTTTCTATTCTGAATACGAATCATTACAATTATTCCGTTACAGCCCAACCCTGAACATGGGATGATAATTATACATTTTTACCAACAAGTATTTTTTAATGGATTAAAAATGTAAAATGGCCAAAACAAATCAGATTACATGCAGTATTGCCTTCTAAATGTGTCTGGAATTTAGTTTAATTTATTTAGCATTCAACAGCCATTTGACCACCTGTGCAAATAATAATATAGGGAATTTGTGTTTCACTCATGGATACTCACTCATGTCTAGCAGCTGGTTTCGGGGAGCCGTATTGTGGTGGGGGTCCAGAGTAGTGGCTGAATTGGTTGGGTGGAGGGTGAAAAGCTGTCACAGTCAGTATAGCACTCAGGAGAATCCGAAGATGGAGAAAACACTGCAAGTTCATCATCCAATACTGTGATGTTATCAATACTGAGAGTTAAGTGACAGAGGACAAACCCTCAATTGCCAGAATTTATTATAAATAAAATAAAATAAATGAGCATATAGACCTAGAAACTGGCAGATGCATTAAGTCCATTAAAAAAAAGTATTACTTGCTAGTGTCACATCTGCCTGCCTAATCACTCTTATAAATTACAAAAAAAGCTTTCAGATTAAAACAACATATATTAGCTCTCAGTAAATGCACAGAAAAAGTTCTGGTGTCCAAAATGGTGATGCTGAGAAGATTCCTGCAGACTGCTGTGGTCGAGAGTCTTGGCCACCTCATAAAACACTGGGCCACCTCATTTACATAGACCAACCCACTTTGTCACCTAACACAATTCACACAAAGGTGGCATTTTGAGACCTGACCCACACAGTTCAGGATAAATTTCAATGGAAAGAGTTAAAGATGGATAAAACGAATTAATATTACGAACTGAATATTAATGGGATAGTTCACCAAAAATTTTAATTGTCTTAATATTTATTGACGCTCATGTTGTTCAAAAACCTGTATGACTTTCTTTCTTCAGTGGAACACAGAAATAAGCCTCAGTCATTATTCACTGTATTTTTGTGGAAGAAAGATGCAATGAACACATCCTTTAAATTATGAGTAAATGATGACAGAATTTTCATTTTTCTGTGAACTTTACCTTTAATTATCATTTTGTTTTACTGTTAAGCATATATATATATATATATATATATATATATATATATATATATATATATATATATATATATTAATTGATTTAAAATGTTTGTATCAAAACATTCATTAATTACCAGTAATAGTAATTATCAAGACTGTCATGATATAACAACACAACACCTATTGCTTTTTGAAATTATATAGTAAAAACTGTAGTGTATACATGTGGTACAATGTTGGATCATTTTGAATATGTTGTGTTGTATTCTACTTGGTCATCATGTTTTCAGAAAGTGTTTTACACTGTCAGTCTTATGTAATCTTTCTGATTATAGCCTGTTTGGCTGAACACTGAATGATATAGGAGCATATGGCTCTGTACATAAGTTAAGAACATATGGATTAGTTGTAGGCTGTGGTCACATGCACAAACACAAAAATAGACACAGCCATATGGAACAAATACAGTTTTCCTCAGATAAACACTTGGAGTCAGACTGTAAACAGTAACAATTACCTGATGATAGCAAAACAGCTCTAATGAAAATTATACAACGTGAAAGAGAGCATTTTATTTATTGTGTGTGGTCTTTAATGCCCTTTTAACCATGTTTGTCCCATATATGGTTAACAGACCTAAACAAACTAATAATTATTGAAGTTACCGCTCTTTTCTCTTTACTGCTGTTACATCTGTCCACTGTTCTTGTATCAATGGCTGTTGCTATGGTAGCATTTGAGGCTGTGGCTGAGTTGCAATCCTTGAACTACAGGTGTGGGGAGAAAGTGAGCATTCCAAACACTACTTACTACTCATAGACCTCAATTGTGCACACCTGCAAAAAAGCCACCTCTCTCTCACCATAAGTAAGCACACACCCCTACTCAAACCTCCCTTCTAAAAAACCACCAGGGCAAAACACAACATGCCTTTGTTTAGTTTCAATGGCTAATTAGCTGACTGTGTTTATCCTGTTTCTATGAGCTGTGGTGCTCTAATGAAGAGGGTGAGGAATCTGGAAGTTTAAACATTATTTTCAGTCTTTCCAGTTTATAAAGACCTGCTATTGTGGCAATGCATGTCTGAAATAAAAAGACTTTAAACCCCTGTTGGGGATGATTTGAATACTAATATAGGTGTTCAAAAAACTAGGCTAACTGCCTCTAATGAGATACTTTTTAATTTATGAACAAAATTGTGAAATCACATGTATTACAAATGACAATTTAGCATAATTTATCATTTGGCATAATTTCTGCAGTAATGTCAGACATCAGTCTAAGCTAAAGATCTATTAGCCTCAGCAGAACGAATGTACAGGAAAGACACTGCATGTCACAAAAACGAAAGCAAAGAGAAAAGGCGATGTTGAAAATGTTTACCATAATTTGCTGAGGGCTTGTGTATGCCACGGGACACGAACACACAGAATGGTCAAGTTCCCAAACTTGCTAAAAAGGATATTTATGACAAAATATTATATAAGTATTATATAAAAATAGTATATGAGAATATATTGATATATTTTGAGTTTTAATCATCTAGTAATCTACTTCCCTGACGAAAAAGGCGTGTAGAAAAATAAATGTAGGCTACAATATTATTTAAACCATCATCATAAAATCATGAAGATTCACTAATATACACTATTTTTTATTAACTTTACCCAAATATTAGCAAACTTGGCAAGCTAGAAACAAATAAACAGTGAGTTGCTACTAAACCCGTTCCACCAGCACAGTTGAGTACATACAGTTTGTACTATGACTATACAGAAAATAAAGTGATTACTACATACATTTTTTCATGGGATGATGGATATAAATAATAAGATGTTTATCGAGAGTGGGTAATTGAACTTTATTATACACTAAACCGTCATTAAATATAATTTACATATAGTTTACATTCTCTTTCTATAGAATTTTCACTGGACGAAAACTCCTAAGACAGTACCACCTTTTGAACGGACTATACTTTTAATTTTCACAGTCTCATTTTCTTGGTATCTACCCTTGACTAAGGTCTATATTTCATTACATTTAACATGAATCTTTCTGTTTTTGTTTTATATGCAATGTTACTGTCTTCTTAGAATGAATCACTTGTGTTGTATCTTTACTCAATTGTTAATCACATTGGATTAAATTATTTGTTTACAAAGATCTCTGGAACACTTGATTTCGTTTGGTCAATCTGCATAAAATATTATGTAGGCCTAAAATGGATGCTATCTGTAGAATTCACTGTTGTACCAGGCAACTGATTTCTATATTGACCTGTTTCATGTGACGTCACTGTATGACTGCGCTGCCATACAGTATTGTGACTAAAATTCCACATACCTTCAGCGTGTTGCGCTGTGGGATGAGACAAAAGCCGGCGAAATTCTTGCTTCTTTTTATACATTTTGAAAAAGTGAAAGGCCTACTGCTGTTTACTTGAAAGAGATAAAATGTTATTTTTCTTTAAATAAAGTTATCTTTCAAGTGAGATGGCTTCATTTCGCCAAAGTCAAGAAGCGATAAAGGGGGAGAGCAAGAATAAAAACACTTTTGTTCATTTATTAAGACATGTCAGTTGTCTGTACATATGAATACAATAAAACTGGAAATGCACATAGTATGATGTTAAATTCATAGTACCCACACTGTATAAAGGTATGTCATAACACATTGTAATAAATAAAAAAGCACTAAATGTCAGTATGCAGTCCTATATATTTAATATTTTATATACTAATGTTAGTCAATATACAACATATCATAAGATTATGAAGCACAGACTTTAATCACACACCAGACTACAATGTAAACATATTAGTTATATACACTAATATGCCTTGGTTACTTTCTGTGTATTCTTCATGAGTTAAAAGCAGTTCTTACATATTTAAATGTCTGCCAAAGTCAAATTTGGCAATATTTGCATTGACTTGAGACCTGTATACACTTTTCCTGTGAATTGGCACGTATCAAAAGCTATTTTTGAGGTTTTTCTTGATATTGTTTCACAAGTTTTTCCATTAACCACCATAAATTTCTCCTGCTGATGGCCTCAAATATGGTGGCTACGAGTAAAAAGGGACGTCACAGAAACAGGTCAATAGCTGTGCGATTTGCATGTTTCTCGTATCACTCCGTCTCATTTTCATCGAGTTGTTGGTGTCCTGATCACCCTGTCTGGGTTTATTTTGCGATAATGACCAGCTCACTATGCATTATCCTTTATCAATGTAAACTTATTGCATTGTATTATATACTCTATAAAGTAGTTTCAGTTGTGTGAATGAGGGCTTTTTAGACTGCAACCCATTTTTTTTTACTTTAAAATGGCTTTCTAAAGAAAAGACTCCCAAAAGTTAAATCTGTCTATCTGTGTGTCAACACCCTCATATTATTCACCAACTGTTTGACAAAACAGGCACAGTATGTCGCTGGCACTGGCTTTCCACCACCATTCAGGACACATACACACCATTCTTTACAATCACCTCCACCCAGGAAGTCCACAGGTTATGACATCACAGTTAACCAGTTGTTCAGGACTCAGACTCTCATTCTCATATAATGCTGTTCTGTATGCAGTAGTGGGCAGAACCTGTGTTCATCAGGTGTAATTGCCTCAAAATAGGGTTTCAATGACTATTTGCACCTTGTAGAAGTTGCAAATAGAAAATGATTTAAACAGTGTAAAACATGGAAAATAGGCTATGAGGTGTGTGCAGGGTCAAATGTTCCCCATGGGGATATTATAAGCAAAAGTTTTGGAAAGGCCTTTGACATGGACCAAGATGTATTACTTTCTCTCTCTGTCTTGCATCGTTTTTTCTTTTGTCTTTGTCTGCTAAAAATAGCACCAACCAGTTACATTCAACCCCTGATGGTGAAATCAGTTAAGTCAGCAGTGTGTTTGTCTGCTAAAGGCTGTCATGTTTGGTGTGAAGTGTGGCTGATGCCTGGCACCTTTTCACTATACAGAAACGTATGGAAACAAGACTGTTTAAACAGGTTCTTTTTCCAGAACCAAGAGCGGTCATTAATTTCTTCTCCTGCAGCCAGAACAACCAGACAGATGTACAACAACACTTGTAAAAGTTTTCTTGGCAACTCATTCTTGAATGTGGCCTATGTTTTTACTGATTCAACTGGTGCATTATTATTATTATTATTATTATTATTATTATTTTATTTCACTTTCATTCACTGGCATATGGGACCAACCCCAAACCCCTAATGGTGTTAGGAGCAATGAAAATCTGGTCTGATGTGCCTATCTAGGAGTATATATGTAGCAGTGCTTAGCTTTTGCCAGGCCAACTGCTTTTGTGTGAAAAGTTTGAACTCATATGGGCCGGGATGCTGCAGGGCCCAACACAAAGGCTATAATATCCCCAATGCCAAAAATGTGACTTTTTGAGAGGAATCGTTTTTTTAGTTGAGTACCTGTATTAAATTAATTTCAGATGTGCATACCTCACATGTGACTCAATCCACATGAACTCATTTAGGAGACACTTTATTCAAAGCGAATTCATCTGTGGCACTGCATATAGCATACTGAAGGTGTTCTATGAAGTCTGTGTATGTAACGGCTTTTCCAAATCGTTCGATTGGACGGTTATTTTTTTTAAATATTTATGTAACTGTTTAAAACCACTATTTTACAGCAAGGACTGTTTGTGGGTAAGTAGGCGGTCCTTTACTGCTGTCATTTACACTAAAAATGCAGTGTGGTGTTTTTCTGACTACCTACGAATGTGGTTTGAGTGATCAGGTAACAAAACATTTTGGGTCCTGTTTACAACTGCATTTACCACTGCCCAATTGTTATTGGATCATCATCAGATATCGGGATAAACAAGGCCATAATTACCAAAATGTGCATGGAAAGTAGCTTGGAATTTCGAAACAAATGTTAAAATTCACGAACTTCTTCACTAGCCTGACTAAAAAAAATTGCCTTTCAGCTTTCCGTAGTTCGACACACATTACGTACAATTGACAGCTAATAGCTTATTATTGATTAATCGGGTGTTTAAAGTTAGTTTAGAAGATACCAGGCTGAAAAGAGGTTAAAAAAGGGGATTATGAGAAAAAAATAGTTACTAGATTTGTCAGTTTGCATGGTGCATAATAAAAGAGTACTGAAAATGTCCTGGCTTGTGACTTAAAGGGATAGTTCACCTAAAAATGAAAATTATCTCATCATTTACTCACCCTCATACCATCCCAGATGTGTATGACTTCCTTTCTTCTGCTGAACCCAAACAAAGATTTTTAGAAGAATATATAATCTCTGTTGGTCCAGTGCAATGCAAGTGAATGGTGGCCAGAACTTGGAAAGTCCAAAAAGGATGTAAAAGCAGCATAAAAGTAATTCATAAGACTAGGGATGTCCCGATACCGATACCGGTACTGTGCTCATGTACTTGTGCTCATAAAAATACTCTGATACTAAAAACCGATCCCATCTGACAAACTAAATGTCATTGTGTAAACATTCAGTGCACAAATTAAATCCACAATGTATCCTAGTGTGATTATTAAACAATAAAGGCTGCAGTTTAATTAAATAAATATATAGTCTGCATGTGCACACACGGACTACATATTTAGTCAATGTTTGTAATCACACAGGGTCAAGTAGCGACCTACTCTTCCGGAGGTGCGTGAAGCTGTCGTCACTACACCACTTCACTCAATATTGTGTCAAAATAAAAGCACTGGTAAAATAAAATACAATGAATCACTACTGTTTAGCTACAGTATGTAATATTCACTGTAATAATAATAATAATAAAATAATATTTGTATTATATTTCAGCAATACCTCATATCTGTCATCCTCTGTTGTGCAGGACTTTATTTGACAAAAATAACTTCAATGTTGTATTTTGAGGATCTGTATAAAAGAACTTCATATGATAAAATAATATGCAATGTTATGTTGAAAATTACTGGTAATTGTTCTACTTTAATTTGATTCAATTTTTACTGAATTAAAAAAATTGTTTTACACTAAATTTTTTTTATTGATTCCTATATTAACACATAAAAGCAAGAACATATACCTACAGAATCAATACTTAACCCCCTCTATTACTACCCCCCCCGAACTTAATTATAGACACACAAAAACAAATATTAAAAAATAAAATAATTAATAAAATATAATAAATCACACATATAACCTCTACATCTCTCTCCACTGTCCCACCCCGACAGCCCTCCAAAAATGGCAAATATTTGCCCCACTTTCCCATAAACAAGTCCAAATTACCCAATTCCCCCAGACTCCGAACCAGCAGGGAGTAATACACTGATGCCTCATGACCTTTTCCAAAAGCAGTAATCACCTCTCCCAAAGCATCTGCCACTTTATGGGGGTGTGTGCTACTCCACAAAATAGTACAAAGCATGTGGTGCAGCTGTAAATACCTATAAAACTGAGATCTGGGAATCCCAAAATGATGACCCAAATTCTCAAAAGATCTCAACACTCCACTCTCATACAGGTTGCCGAGTGTAACAACCCCTCTCACAATCCACTCTGACCAACAGAAAGGGGACTTATTGAAACATAATTTTGGGTTCAGCCATATGCTTGAGGCAACATTTAAATAAATGTCCGAATTAAATACTCTGGCCACTTTTGTCCAAATCATGTGCAAATGTGAAATAACAGGGTGTGACTTAACTTCTCCAGTTAGTTTAATAGAAAGACTTTGCAATGGTGAAATAGGGGCAAGGACTTCCTGTTCAATAGAAAACCAGGGAGGGGCTCTCTCAGGTGGAAGCGACCAATGAGCCAAATGCCTGAGACCGAACGCATAATAATAAAACAAATTCTTGGGTAAGCCTAACCCACCTTTGTCAGTTGGCCTATGTAATTTGTTGGAATGCAGTTTGGGACATTTACCATTCCATATGAAGGACTTAGCAATTCTATCAAATTGCTTAAAATAAGAGAGGGGGACATCTATAGGGAGTGACTGTAGCAGGTAGTTGAATTTTGGAATACAGTTCTTTTTAATAACATTAATCTTCCCAATCATCGATAAATGTAATGAAGCCCATCTGTCCACATCGCTCGAAAACTTTTAATTAAAAGGTCAAAATTAACTCTAAATGAATTAAACTAAATCAGACAAATTTGCTGGGAATAAAATACCCAAATACTTAATGCCCTGTTTGGGCCACTGAAAGGCACCCGGCTGAAAGGCCGTTACTGGGCAGTACGCAGTCAGAGCTAAAGCTTCGGATTTAGACCAGTTGACTTTGTATCCAGAGAACTTGGAAAAGGAATGAATAATTCTGTGGAGGCAAGGCATAGATCTAGTATGGTCGGAGACGAATAATAAAATATCACACCTCCCGCCACCACCCCTGGAAAATCATCCTCCTTTCTTATCGCGGCTGCTAATGGTTCCAGGGCAAGACAGAACAATAATGGGGAAAGAGGGCAACCCTACCGAGTGCCCCTATCCAGAGTAAAATAATCAGAAATTAATCGATTTTTTTGTACCGCTGTTACAGGGTGTCTATAAAGTCACTTAATCCAACCAATGAATGTACTCCCGAACCCATACATTTCTAAAATCTTAAAAAGATAATCCCATTCTACCATATCAAATGCCTTTTCGGCGTCAAGTGAAATGGCAGCGACCAGAGACTGATCATTCGCTACTGACCACATGATATTAATGAAATGCCTAATGTTATCAGAAGAGCTGCAGCCCCGAATAAATCCCACCTGATCTATATGTATAAGAGATGTCATAACCTTAATTAAATTATTATCCAAAATTTTGGACAACATTTTTACATCTAGCTGGATCAGGGAAATTGGACGGTAACTTTTACACACACACATGGATCTTTGTCCTTTTTAAGAATCAGACTGATCCGGACTTGTGTCATAGTTGGAGGAAGCTTTCCATTCTTTAATGATTCCGTATAAACTTCTAACAAATGTGGAGCCAGTTCTGTAGCATAAAATCTAAAATATTCAGCAGCAAAACCATCGCTGGAGCTTTGCCTGTAGGTATGGCCTTAATTACCTCATCACGTTCCTCCAAGGTTATCTCAGAATCAAGATAACTTTTTTGCTCAGTCGTCAGTTTAGGAAGTTCTAATGGTTCCACAAAGTTTCTAATATCTTCATCAGCAGACGAAGACGTGGAACTATAAAGATCAAGATAGAACTCTTTAAAAGCAATATTAATATCAATGGCCGAGGTAAAAATGTCACCACCAGCAGATTTCACTGAGGGATTGGTTGAAAAAGACACTCTCTGCTTTATATATCTAGCCAAAAGCTTCCCTGCTTTGTCCCCTGACTCAAAATATGTCTTGCCCTGAATAACCAAAACTCCACTTTCCACGACAAAATAGCATTATATCTGTATTTCAATCGAGTCAATTCACTGAGGCCATCAGATGACATTCTGCGCTTCAGCTCTGTCTCTGCACTTTTAATATTCCCTTCCAAATCCACAAATTCTCGTGCTTTGGATTTTTTGGTGAATGAGGCATACTGTATGATCCGACCCCTAAGAACCGCCTTAAGTGCCTCCCAAGCCACACCCACAGAAGATACAGAGGACCAGTTGGTCTCCATATAAACATTGATTTCGGTCTTTAACATTTGTTGGAAATCAAGATTTTGCAAAAGGGATACATTAAAGAGCCAACTATATGATTTATTTTTCTCCGCATGTGGCAACATCTCCAAACTCACAGGGCGTGATCCGAGACTAAGATGTTTCCAACTGAGCAGTCAACAACAGATGAAATGAGGGATTTGGATATTAAAAAAAAAATCTATTCTAAAATAAATCTTATGAAAAAATATATAGTCTCTATCTCTACCAGATGGGTTCAAAAGTCTCCAAATATCTGCAAGACCAAGATTTTTAAACATCTTGTGAAGCATCACTGTTGCTCTAGGGGGCTGAGTCCATCAAAATATTAAAGTCTCCTCCCAATATTATATCATGAGGGGTGCCAGTGGCTTGCAGCATCCTTTCAAGATCTATAAAAAAGCCCTGATCATCAAAGTTAGACGCATAAATATTAGCCAAAATCAACCTTTGCCCCTGAATTTCTGCTAAAACAATAATGACTCTTCCTAATTTATCTTTAATCTGTTTGAGAAATTTGAATTGTAGATGTTTACTTATTAATATAATGACTCCCTTGCTCTTATTTGAGCCAGCACTGAAGAAAACATGTCCACCCCATATCTTACCAAATTTTTCAGCTTCCTGCGGGGAAAGATGTGTTTCTTGAAGAAACACTATCATATTTCTTACGTTTAAGAAAATAAATAACCTTTCTTCTTTTTATAGGGTGCCCCAACCCATTCACATTCCATGTGGAGAGAGATAGTACACTCATATTAACATTTGACATATTGATATAATAAAAAATAAAAAATGTGTCAAAAACAAAATTATACAGACCACATTCCCCATTAATGCAACAATCAAACCCCGAACTTCCCCCCGAACAAAACAAACAGAAAAACGAAAAACGTGCGCATTAACCCCGTGCACGACACGCCAACCGTCAGTCCCTCTAAACTCAAAGAGTCCATGTACGCCTACGAGAGCCCCCACGACAACTTTGCCATTGGATTGCTCAAGTCCGGTGCTTCTATACAAATTTTGTGAGGCAAAATTACATAACAGAAAATACTTTGTAAAACAGACCCCAGCCAACAGGCAGAATAACAGAAAAAACATGTAGACTCATTCACAGAACCGTCTCGAAGGTGGGATCCTCCGCAAAACAAACTCCAGCTGATATAAAGCCGTTCAGTTTCCTCGGACAGACAAACAACTGTTTAGTGAGCTGGCTGTTATGAGTTCAGCAGATGACATAATCATTCTACTGTCCCTTAAAAATACTCTACAAAAACAAACTCCAGCCAACAGGAGGCGTAAGCACAAAGAACGAACAGATTTATCCACAGCTGTTCCAAAGGAGTGTTATTCAACAGAACAAGCTCCAGCCGCTAGGCGGAGCCAGCACGAAAAACAAAACTGGCATCCCGGTTCCTCGGATGATCAAGAAACAAACTAACTCGGAGGCCGCACAAAAAAAAAAAAAAAAAAGAAAAAGAAAAATACACCATAACTTACTCAGCCTATCAACTTTATAAAAGACGTCCTTTATGTGAGCATGTAGATATTTTGCGGTCATCCATAGTGTCCATTCTCGATCTGGCCAGGAACTTCAGTATAAAAAAACGATCTTCCGTCAATGCAAAAGTTTCTTGGAGTCATGCCACAAAACAAACTCCAGCCGTTAGGCAAAGCCAGCGCAAAAAGAAACAAAAATGGCACCCAGCTTCCTCAGATAATAGAGTCTCTGACCGCGAGTCAGTCCACTGATATAAGAAACATCAAATGGATTACTCCAATGTATTTATGAAGGAGAGTGCCTGTTTTGGACATGCAAATACTTTGCGACCATTCTTCGTTTCTATTCTCAGTTTAGCTGGGAACATCATTGAAAAGTGATCTTCTGTTGGTGTAAGAATTTCTTACATTCCTTCAACCGATCACGTTTCTCTCTTGTCGAATTCGCAAAGTCCGGGAACAAGAAAACATTGTGATTCTTCCAAGAAATCTTTCCTTTGCTCCTCGCCTGGCGCAACACGAGATCTTTATTGGATGATTTCAGAAATTTGGCCAGAATCGATCGGGGCCTGTCTCCCTCAGCAGTTCTGCGAGCCATAACTCTGTGAGCTCGCTCGATTTCCAGTTTATGGCCTATGTCGAGCAGACTCGGGAAGAGCTCATCCAGGAATTTCACCATATCTCTGCCCTCTTCATGCTCAGGAATTCCAACAATTCGTATGTTATTCCTTCAGCTCATATTTAGAAATATTTGATATGTTTTGGACACAGGCAGATTAGCGGATAATTCCCTTTCCGATGACTCAAGATAATCTATACATCTTTCAATTTCTGTCACTCTTGTAACCAACTCAGAGAATTTTGTTTCCATTGCCGTAATCGAACGATGTATTACAGTGAGATCCTCCAAGTCAGCAACAGCCTACGTCAGCATTATCGAAATGTAGGACAGTTGACACTGAATTTCAGCTACCGACATGCCGTCCAAATCGAGTCCCGGTCCGCAGGCCCGTCAGAGGCCTCAGCTTGAACACGTAAGTGTCTTTTAATGTCTCCAGAGTCTGAGGATTTTGACTTCTTTGCCATGTTTACCTCAAAGAGCAAGTATGTAACTGGGTGTATCAAATCTCACCGGATTATAACATGAAAATAATTAAAAAACTAGCAAAGTTCGCAGAGCTCGTGTCCCTCACGTCTGCTTCTCGCATGGTGTCCGTGGACTCCTTACTCTATTGAATTAAATTATTTAGATATCCTTTGATGATACAATTGAATTTGTGAAGGAAAAAAAAAAAAGGATTTCATAGGGCCATACATGTTAACATGCAGAGATGCTTCTGTTCATGAAAAATAATCTTCCCCTTAAATTTGCAAAAGAATGATGATAGACAGCCTTTACATCTTCAAGAGAACTGACCTGCTGACTTTATGGTTTCAACAATTGTAACTCAGTTAGATGTAAAGGATTGTTTATAGTAATTATTTTTATAAAGATTTTTTTTCAGTGAAATTTTATAAAGTATTGTAATTAGGGTTAGGCTTAGGTTTTTACAGAACTGTATTTTAAATCTGCAACATTACAAATAAAAAAAAAATAAAAAAAGGTATCGCATCGGTACTGGCGAGTACTGAAAAGGAAGTATCGGTACTCTTACTCATTCTCAAAAAACAAAATGCTATCGGGACATCCCTACATAAGGCTGTAGTGGTTAAATCTATATCTTCAGAAGTGTTATGATAGGTGTGTGTGAGAAACAGATCAATATTTCAGTCCTTTTACTATAAATTCTCCTCTGTGCCCAGTAGGTGGTGATATGCATGAAGAATGCAAATTGCCAAAAACAAAAGAAGGTGGAAGTGAAAGTGGAGATTTATAAAAAAAGGTTTAAATATTGATCTGTTTTTCTGAATACATGAATTTAACTCCTGGATTCATGTGGATTACATTTATGCTGCCTTTATGTCCTTTTTGGAACTTCAAAGTTCTGGCCATCATTCACTTGCACTGAATGGACCTACAGAGCAGAGATATTCTTTAAAAAAAATCTTTATGTTCTGCAGAAGAAAGAAAGTCATGCACATCTGGGATGGCAGATTTCCCTTCCAAAATGCATTAGTTATGTGGGGTGGGCCTAGGTTAAAGGGTTAGTTCACCAAAAAAATGAAAATTCTCTAATCGTTTACTCACCCTCATGCCATCCCAGATATGTAGACTTTCTTTCATCTGCTGAACTCAAATAAATTTTTAGGTGAATATTTCAGCTCTGTAGGTCCATAAGATGCAAGTGAATGCAAGCTCCAAAATCCACATAAGGGCAACATTAAAGTACTCCAGACGACTTTGGTGGTTAAATATATATCTTCTGAAGCGATATGATAGGTGTCGGTGAGAAACAGATTAATATTTAAGTCCTTTTCCTTCACTTTCACTTTCTCCTTCTGTTTTTGGTTTTTCATATTCATCGTGCATATCGACCCCTACTGGGCAGGGAGGTGAATTTATGATTAAAAAAAATACTTTTTTGTCATGCATAATATGTTTTTAACGTGCTGTTTAATCAATATTGTTTAAATAACCATTACACAAGACTGCAAAATCAGGAGTTCCCATTTGTTTATTTGCCTACTATGGGGCCGTTTACATGACAACGTTTTTAACTAAAAACGGAAAACGTTTTATGCGTTTTGGCTGTTCGTTTACACGACAACGGCGTTTTGGGGCCTGAAAACGCAAACTTTTGAAAACGGGTTTCAAAGTGCAAGTTTTTGAAAACGATGCCATTATCGTCTCTGTGTAAACACACAAAAACGTGAATTTGTGAAAACGATGACGTCATGCGCACGCGTATTACGTTTTCAGCCTATAGGCATGCGTGCGAGTACTTCGAAACAACACGCGAGACATTCAAAACTACAATGGTGGACTACAGGACTGTGTTTGTGCTGCTCAAGATTTAGTTTATTGACGCTTCTCCAGCAAAGTGTAGATTTACTGCATCACTACTACGACCAGTGATCGCCATCTTCATTGTTTGTATTCACCGCTCTGTGGAAGAATGCTTATGTGCGCAGGCGCGTAGTGTTTCTTTACAAAGTGACATCGCCAACTACTGGCCTGGCATGCATAACACAGCGTTTTTAGTCGTTTTCGCGGATCCGTGTGAACGGGGATCGTTTTATCAACGTTGTCGTCTGTACGCGAAACTTTTCAAAAACGCAAAGGAAAAACTTTTCCATTTTTAGTACATCGTTGTCGTGTAAACGTACCGAGAGAAAACGACTAAAAACGCTGTATTATGCATGCCACGCCAGTAGTTGACGATGTAAAGAAACACTACACGCCAGCGCACATAAGCATTCTTCCACAGAGCGGTGAATACAAACAATGAAGATGGCGAAAGCATCAAACAATTTTGTCTGGACGGACGATGAGGTTGCTTTCTTACTACAGTTACTTTGCTGGAGAAGCGTCAATAAACTCAAAATCTTGAGCAGCACAAACACAGTCCTGTAGTCCGCCATTGTAGTTTTTAATGTCTCGCACATGCCTATAGACTGAACTCTCAAGATTATTCAATAAACTCTGCTCATTTTTACCATCACTTCATCTCCTGCCTTCTTCTGTATTCCCCCTGCTGACTCTTGGGCTGGTAGGAGAGTAAGTTAACATAATAAGCTGTTGATGTTGACTGGTTTTGGATATCAGACAGAACTCTGATACATGGATATCTTCTGACGGAGAGAGAGGTCTTGTGTACACTGGATCTAACATGCATTTTCACGGCCTCATTTTTTCATATTCTAAGCATATCATTGAATATTGTACATGGCATCACATCTCTGTCTATAGGCTATATACATAAGCGGTGGGTGAATGAAGTGCAGGGTAAAGGTACATCAAATAAAATTAAGTAAATAAATAAATAACATTTAAAATACAAATACATTTTTCCCATCTGAATCCATACATTAATTTCAAGATTTTCAAATTGCAGGTTCTGCCTACTGTACAATGTTCACACTCAATACAAAACACTCCAAATGAATACATTGTTGATTATTGTTATTTGTACAGACACCAGTATTCATATTGATAATTATACATCTCAAATTGATGCCTATCAATCCATCATTCTTTATATAACACGTAATAAGAGTGCGCATGACGTCATCGTTTTGTATGTTAACACGGAGACGATAACGGCATCGTTTTCAAAAACTTGCACTTTGAAACCTGTTTTCAAAAGTTTTTTGTTTTCAGGCCCCAAAACGCCGTTGTCGTGTAAACGAACAGCCAAAATGCATAAACATTTTCCATTTTTAGCTGAAAACGTTGTCGTGTAAACGGCCCCACAAGTAATGTACGTGAAATGTATTAAAACAGGCGTTTATCGTGGTATTTTGGTGTCTCTCAAGGATGCGAATTAAGTTGTTTCTGACCTCACGCGAGTTTGTGCTCGATTTCAGACTCATACGTGAGTACACGTGACGTCAACGGTATGAAACGGGGAAAAACAAGTACATTTCATGCTTTTAGCAGCCTGCCAAAAAATATATATATTCCCGGAAAAAGATATTGTACAGTATAATGAAATGTTTGTGATCAAAATATTTCGTCAGAATACATGGTTGATTTTGAATGGCCGTCAAAGAGGAAACATGCTCTTAAGCACCGAAGGGTGTAGTTCCAGCAGCTACCAGCAGGGATTAACGATGACCTGCTAACCAGCTAATTCTTCTCTCTGAAAAACTGTGGAGAGATGCTGCCCTCTAGTGATAAAAGTGCACGGAGCACAATTCGTCCTTTTGTCCAATAATGGGTCTCTATAGTATCTAGGTCTGAGTAGTGTCTTACACTTAGCCATTATAAACCTTAGCCATACGTGCATTATTGCATAACTGTAACGTCAATTAAAAAAATTATGTAAAAGTTCACAGAAATGCATACCCATACACTTAATGGTTCTGTACTTGTGCGTGTCCTTACGTTCCTCTTCACAGACACCACTAGCCTACAGACTACAGGTGCATCTCAATAAATTAGAATGTCGTGGAAAAGTTCATTTATTTCAGTAATTCAACTCAAATTGTGAAACTCGTGTATTAAATAAATTCAGTGCACACAGACTGAAGTAGTTTAAGTCTTTGATTCTTTTAATTGTGATGATTTTGGCTCACATTTAACCAAAACCCACCAATTCACTATCTCAAAAAATTAGAATACATCATAAGACCAATAAAAAAAAAAAAACATTTTTAGTGAATTGTTGGCCTTCTGGAAAGTATGTTCATTTACTGTATATGTACTCAATACTTGGTAGGGGCTCCTTTTGCTTTAATTACTGCCTCAATTCGGCATGGCATGGAGGTGATCAGTTTGTGGCACTGCTGAGGTGGTATGGAAGCCTAGGTTTCTTTGACAGTGGCCTTCAGCTCATCTGCATTTTTTGGTCTCTTTTTTCTCATTTTCCTCTTGACAATACCCCATAGATTCTCTATGGGGTTCAGGTCTCGTGAGTTTGCTGGCCAGTCAAGCACACCAACACCATGGTCATTTAACCAACTTTTGGTGCTTTTGGCAGTGTGGGCAGGTGCCAAATCCTGCTGGAAAATGAAATCAGCATCTTTAAAAAGCTGGTCAGCAGAAGGAAGCATGAAGTGCTCCAAAATTTCTTGGTAAACGGGTGCAGTGACTTTGGTTTTCAAAAAACACAATGGACCAACACCAGCAGATGACATTGCACCCCAAATCATCCCAGACTGTGGAAACTTAACACTGGACTTCAAGCAACTTGGGCTATGAGCTTCTCCACCCTTCCTCCAGACTTTGGACCACTGGGCAACAGTCCAGTTCCTCTTCTCCTTAGCCCAGGTAAGACGCCTCTGACGTTGTCTGTGGTTCAGGAGTGGCTTAACAAGAGGAATACGACAACTGTAGCCAAATTCCTTGACACGTCTGTGTGTGGTGGCTCTTGATGCCTTGACCCCAGCCTCAGTCCATTCCTTGTGAAGTTCACCCAAATTCTTGAATCGATTTTGCTGGACAATCATAAGGCTGCGGTTCTCTCGGTTGGTTGTGCATCTTTTTCTTCCACACTTTTTCCTTCCACTCAACTTTCTGTTAACATGCTTGGATACAGCACTCTGTGAACAGCCAGCTTCTTTGGCAATGAATGTTTGTGGCTTACCCTCCTTGTGAAGGGTGTCAATGATTGTCTTCTGGACAACTGTCAGATCAGCAGTCTTCCCCATGATTGTGTAGCCTAGTGAACCAAACTGAGAGACCATTTTGAAGGCTCAGGAAACCTTTGCAGGTGTTTTGTGTTGATTAGCTGATTGGCATGTCACCATATTCTAATTTTTTGAGATAGTGAATTGGTGGGTTTTTGTTAAATGTGAGCCAAAATCATCACAATTAAAAGAACCAAAGACTAAAACTACTTCAGTCTGTGTGCATTGAATTTATTTAATACACGAGTTTCACAATTTGAGTTGAATTACTGAAATAAATGAACTTTTCCACGACATTCTAATTTATTGAGATGCACCTGTAATTACAGTACACCCAAAGTATAGCCTACTATAGATTCAAGAGACACTTTAGCATGTTTCGTATATTTAATATATGTTACGACTATAAGATATATTTAACTGTATAGCCTATATGTTTACAAATGATGTAATAAAGAGTAAGTGAAGCATATGAAAATTTTTAGCGAGTCTTGCGCTTTTATGCATAGTGGGCACAATGCATTGCTTTAATCCACTATATGCATGATAGTGATTGATCCTTTTTCAGTTGTGTGCAAACATTGCATAATATTCCAACTTTGTCTTTGTGAAGTCTACAAATATCCATGCATGCACTTTTGTTTTAAGCCATCAAACATGTTCAAGACCCTTTATAATCCTACACAAACATGAACTAAGAATGAACTATTTTCACATTTATGACAAAGCTTCACAACAGAGCTGGTTGAGTTGAACAGTGCGCGTGGGGAGGAGAATGTGTAGCGCAGAGCCTTTTACTGGCGCGCGCTGTGTGTACTATCATATTTTACACGGAGAAGTGTGAAGCGCGTGAGTCGATCACACTACACCCTGGATGTTATAGCTAATGAAACATCTTTCCAGGCACACAGGGTGAAAATGGTACACTTCAGGGTACAACTTTTAATCTCACAGGAGCAGTGTTGCTAGTTGGAGCTTGTTGCACAGAGCCTGGGTCGTTGACATGGCAGTGGACGGTAATTATTTTGTTCCTATTCAAAAAGATACTCGTACTCGGGTCTCAGGTACATAGATTGTACAATGCTAGAGCTCACTCGAAAGATCACTTGTCATATTGCAAATCGTTTTTCTTTTTAATTCCTAATTATATGGTTTTGAAAATAATTATTTATATAATATTTGTATACATTTATATAATATATGATTGATATACTTTGATTACAACATTAATGTTGAAATTGCACATGGCACACAGGTAGGCACTTGTATTTATTTGATAGAAAATATAAAGACATTTTAATCATACTTGAGTTTCCTTGGTGCATCTTTGTAGTTTCAATGATATAATTGCCTTGTATTCATAACTTCGTGATCCATGGTTAGTTTTGGGTATGTTGCCAGTATGTTGATTATGTTGATTAATTATTTCTGGGCATCTGTGGTGGGCTTCTAATGTGTACAATGCAGAGTTTTAATTTAAAAGCATACTTTAAAAGTACTGGCTCAACAGCATAACTGCAAAAGAGGAGATGAGAGATGAAAACATACATCCCTCTCTACAATGCTTTGATTTTATTTTCATTTAGGACTAACAAAAACGTAATTATCTATAAAGTAATTCCTCATTATGTTTGTCACCGGCTTCTTTGTGAGCATATAATACCAAAATATATTGATTATTTGTGAGGATCTCTTGCTTGTGTCAAGTTAAAGGGAAAGTGTTATCTGCTTCTCAGAACATTTTGTGGTTGTCATCTGTAAATTGAAAGGTGTTGACTTGTAAATGTGGCTTCTTATTTGGCACAAAAGATGTCCTTCAAAAACCTCAAAAGAAAATACCAATCTTCTCTTTTTCCTTTTTGTTCTACAAACGAGTGTTTGTACACATAGGCACATGCAAATGCATACGACACAGTGTGGTATGAGATCACATAACATAATGAAACTAGCTTAGTTTTTCATACTTAACTAGTGAACCAGGTAACTGCTAAGCACTTTGTGTCACTACACTGCTTTAATGAAGGCTCGCATATTAATTTTCGCATTTATCTGCATAGATAATGAAGCCAGACAGATCTGAAGGAGCTAGCTCCAGATTTCTCTCTCTCTCTCTCTCCTCTATATCTGTCTGCCTATCTGTAGCTCATTACTCTGCACAGATGTTGTGTTTCTCACTTTTCCCAAAGTTCAGAACCCCTCATGCTGTTCAGAGATCTCTGGTACACTTGCTAGGCTCTCACAAGAGACCACATCGTTAGTTCAGTCCAGTGGGTGCAGCAAGTGAGAAAATGAAAACACCTTGGCCTAGATTTAATTAGTCCTATGTGATGGATGGATGGATGGATGGATGGATAATGAATCTCTAGACGGATTTAGAGATTTTCAGTGGTTGATTCTATCTTTTACAGTTAAATATTCCTAGTATTTAGCACATTTGTGTGTGTGTGTGTGTGGGCAGGTTTAAGTGGTTTACGAGGACTTTTTTTTTAGGTTACAAACTGGTAATTACAAGGGTATTATGCTATAAATGTGGTTTATGAGGACATTTCTAGTGTCCCCATAATTCAAATCGCTTAAAAAACATACTAAATGATGTTTTATTGAAAATGTAAAAATGCAGAAAGTTTTTTGCGAGGGTTAGGTTTAGGGGTAGGGTTAGGGTTAGGGATAGAATCTATAGTTTGTACAGTATAAAAATCATTATGTCTATGGAGAGTCCTCATAATGATAGCTGCACCAACATGTGTGTGTGTGTGTGTGTGTGTGTGTGTGTGTGTGTGTCACAGTGCAGTGTCTGAAAGCCTTTATGGATCAGTGAAACTAGACTTACATTTTCTTGATTGACACATGCAGTGGAATGGACCACTTATGAATTTGGCACCATGAAGTGTAGACAATGCTGTGATCACATATTCAAGAATGAGGGTGACCATATGGTATAGTTTAAAATTTGGCCATTAAAAAAACTAAATAATGAGTTATGACAAAAATCGGCTCTCTTTGACTATGATCTGTCCTGTGACAGAGGGGTTTGGCTTAAAGGAATAGTTCACACAAAAATGAAAATTTGCTGATAATTTACTCACCCTCAGACCATCCAAGATGTATCTGAGTTTCTTTCTTCATCAAAACAGAATTTAAGACTTTTAGGATTTCATTTCAGGCCTCCTCCTCTAAACAATGCAAGTGAATGTCCTCCATTTTTTGACGCTACATATTTAGGGTGCATCAAATTAATCCACACGACTCCAGTCGACAAATTTCAAATTTCAAATTCTGTTTTGATGAAGAAACTCAGATACATCTTGGATGGCCTGAGGGTGAGTAAATTATCAACAAATTTTAATTTGGGGGTGAACTATTCCTTTAACTATGCTCAGAGAAAATCTCTATATTCAGAGAAAACAAAGTGAGATTTTGTGGTACTCCCTTGAATGTATACTGTAGACATGCTTTGTTTTATAAATGAAAAGACTGATCTCATAGTGAAATCGGAAACAGTACGTTGACTTTTCTTTAGTTAAAATCGGTCTGTGCTTACAGAAACTTACTGCAAAACACTGCTTCCAGTGACCAAAGTGGTAAGTGTTATTGGGCATATGAGCACGTGTGAGCTCCATTTTACTGGTGTAATGTCCATTGAGGGGCGGCAAAAGATGAGTTGTGAAGCAAGATGTTTTTGGGTTTCCCACGCTGCTGACAATATATGACTGATATACTTTGATTACAACATTAATGTTGAAATTGCACATGGCACACAGGTAGGCACTTGTATTTATTTGATAGAAAATATAAAGACATTTTAATCATACTTGAGTTTCCTTGGTGCATCTTTGTAGTTTCAGTGATATAATTGCCTTGTATTCATAACTTCGTGATCCATGGTTAGTTTTGGGTATGTTGCCAGTATGTTGATTATGTCGATTAATTATTTCTGCGCATCTGTGGTGGGCTTCTAATGTGTACAATGCAGAGTTTTAATTTGAAAGCATACTTTAAAAGGACTATGGAATTTTTTTTTTCTTTTTTTTACAAATAAATACAAAGGACTAGCTCAACAGCAGAACTGCAAAAGAGGAGATGAGGGTTGAAAACATACATCCCTCTCTACAATGCTTTGATTTTATTTGCTTTTAGGACTAACAAAAACTTAATCAACTATAAAGTAATTCCTCAATATGCTTGTCACTTGCTTCTTTGTGAGCGTAAAATGACAAATTATATTGATTATTGATTATTTGTGAGGATCTCTTGCTTGTGTCAAAGAGAGAAGGTGTCACAGGGGAAGGTAAATGCACTGGAGCCGGTCCAAAAGTGTCTGATAGGAGATGCTGCTTGTCGTTGAGTCAGCAAAATGTGGCTGATTCTAGGGTACTGAACTCTGACAAACAACATGGCGACTTCCCATGTGATCATGTTGAAATGGACAGCAAAAACCTGCTGCTCCTAGACTTATAGTGGGTCAAGATTATGTTTTTAGAAGTTTCTAAATTTAGGATTGCAAGCCTTTTTGTGCATGAATATCCAAAATAAGGGCAACATCTGTCCTGGACTAACATGCCTTGACGTGATTTCACCCTCCAGCCACAGCAGTGCGACGTCTCCCTAATGCCCACTTCAGAGACACTGCGATGAAAGACTTTGTTCATCTGTGACTCCATTCCAAATGCATTCAAACAGGCAGGCATCCCCCATGCTCTCTTGATGAGGACAGCCTTTGTAGACGTCTGCAAGGCTGGAGGGAACGAGAGAGCAAAAGACATCCCTTTTATCTTATCCAGGCCTCTACCTTCCAACACACATAAACTCTCCCTCTCATCAACTCTTCCATTTGCACGCACACATATGAAAATACATGCTCACTCATGCAAATACCCTCACACACACATACACACACACACACACACACACACACACACACACAGGCGTAGACAGAGATTTTTTTAATGTGCTTATTTGTGCTAAGCCTATGCTGGTAATTACAAGTGTGAGGTTTTAATGAGCATGGATGCACACTGTCTCTGTCTTTGTCTGTTAATGGACTAGCCTTTATACTCATGGGAGAAAATCTGCTCAGCCTGCCCACCAAATCATTTGAAGCTGCCAGCCTTGTGAAACTATGCTCTGCTGTGTTGCCTATAGAAATGTTGTCATTGTCTTAATAGGAAACATACACTCACTTATGTATTGTACTGTAGCCTATGGACCAGAGTTGGGGAAGCTACTTTGAAACTGCTTCATGCAAAGCTACTGTACAAGCTACTCATCATTTAAAGTAGTTAAACTACAGTAAAGCTACTCTTTTGAAAAAGTAGTTAGCTACACTACAAGTTGCTAACAAAATACTTTAGCAAACAGCATTTAAGCTACTTCAGATGGCAGTTAACAGTAAATGCAACTAAAATACTGGAAAACACCATTTAACTAAACATTTCGCTATATAAAAAAAGATCAAATTCCATGCAAGCCAATCAGAATGTAGCATTGGTCAGAGGATGCAGTGACCAAAACATTCTGGAGTTGTTTTGATGAATCAGATAGAGTCAGAGAGTGAGAGTGTTTGTCCTTCTTATCCATTCCATTACCTTTGTTGATTTGTGTGCATCCATGATTGAAACACACACACACACACACACACACACACACACACACACATATGCCATGTTGACCATGTAAATACTTTGATGGACATTAAAACCCTTCAAACTTGGATTTTGCCTCTGTGTCCTTACTGACACTCCATGGCGATGACCAGATACACCACACTATAAGAACCTGTTCACTCTCACCTAGACTTACTTTTCCAAGTAAGAAAATATTTGTGTTGAATCATATGTCATTTTTTACTACCAGGCAGGTATTTTTAGGTCATGCAGGAGTCTTTATTAATGCGATTTGCTGTTTTCTTTATGAGGAAGTGAAAATGCTGGTTTACGGGGTTTTCTTTTTTCAAGCTGGTTCGTTATTTTGCAGCACTTAACGTTCTCCATCCTGGAAAAATTTAACCCCATATGCTTCTCATTAGATTATCCCACAGGCTACCAAAGCTCTGCTGTTTTATCACCCTCTGACACGCTAATGCATAATTCTCCCTGTTAACTTTGCTGACTAGCATCTTTAAGTATTATTTTGGAAGAATCCAAACCGCCCAGTCACCCGCAGGAGATATGGGTCATTCAAACATTTCTTTCTGCCAGGGCTTAGCTTTTAGCTGAGCCGAAACCATAAGCTCTCCTCTTAAAGACCCCATGAAATCATGATTGGAGTTTTGTGGCTTTTAATCCATGTCTATTAGCTTTGAAGACATCTTATGATAGTGTACTTCAAAACATTGACAGACTTAACTTTTAACAGATACTGTATACAAATGTAGAATTTCAAGATCATGTGATGTAACTAAAGTCTTCTGGCTATTTAAAAAAATATGTAATGGGCCCTTCGAAATGTCAAAACTTTCTGTATACCACCAAAATATGAACTTCACAAAAAACTCTACAGACAAACCTAGTCATTGAACTGACTCTTAACCACAACTCTTGCTTAAACTCACCTCCAGCATTTTTGATAGACATAAAAGCGCTTACACACTGAGTGCTATATGTGCTGAATATCCCACAAGGTACTTGTCCCCCTGGAACCAGAAAGAATGGAATTTGTGTGTGTGTCTAAATTAATTAATGCCAAATCTCTTGGTCTTTCTCTTTTTCTATTTTAGCGGCCTCCAGTTTTACTTTCTGTCGCCCTGCAGTGGAATACAGGGCTCTTCCAGAAGACTTTAAGTACCAGTTAAACCGCTGCGCAAGTGGAAACCTGACCTGGCATGAGGGGCAAAACCGCAAAACAGCAGGTGGTCGCATGGTCAAACTACTACAGCAGCCTGGAACCGAGGGACTGCAGGTGGGGGCCGTTTTACAAAAACTTCTTATCTTAAGTCTTAAAGAAAAAGTTAATCGATTAACTTAAAAACGATTATTCTGACAATCAATTGAGTAATCGGAAAATTGTTTAATAACTCATGTTGCATAAAGTTGTCACGGTGAAGTCACATTTGGCTAAAGTGCATTCATTATCCTAAGTTTTGATGTATTTTACAATTGAATAACAACAACAAAACAATTGTGCAAACAATATCTAAAGCCAACAGACACCCAAAGCAGTCTATAATATATATAAAAAAAATTATATAATAAAATCTGACAGAGACTGGCTTCTCCAGGTGTGCCCAACTTTTTTGAAAATGCAAGAGCTACTTTCAGGGGCGCTTTAAGGTACCTCTGGATGCAGGGCCTCCTCTGGGCCCAAGGCCCCCTCTGGGCCGTTGCACACTGTCACCATGTCAAAAACCAAGTCTCCCACTGAAAGCATTTAAACACTTCTCCCAAGAACATGGATAGGGCTAAATGGGCCCCATGGCCGCGAGCTGGGCCCCATGGGAGTTTTAGGCCCCTGGGCTACAGCCCATTTAAGCCTGTTCGCTAAGGCACTGCTGTCTACTTTTATCTTTAACTAGTTCAACATGATCTACCCATTTTAGTTTATAACTCAAATATGGGAAAATAGGCCATGGAAATAAAATATTCTTATTCAAATAAAATATCTTTTCAGAAACAATGTCTGCCCACCAATCTTGTTTAATGAGAATGAGTTGTATATATGATTACTATACAAGTATTTTATAGATATAAAAGCATTTTATTTGTTTGTTGTTTTTTAAACTATCACTTGCATGCAAAACGGAATACAATATTCACAGTAATCACATGAGATAAATTTTTTTTTACTCTTGCATTGAGCTGCAGCAGTTGCAGGCACTGTTGTGCATGTGCTACATACTGTAAATTGCAAAAGCTTGTCGCTTGCCACGTACCATGTAAAATGCCCATAAGCATCTGGACATTCAGTTTCTTATTGAGTAAACACTGTTAATAATTTCTCATGTGGAGACTGGCCATTTCTCCCTCAGGTAAGCCAAAGTTTTATATTGCATCTGTGGGGCGCGAGACGTGCAACTGTTGTTTTAACAGCAGACACTGACAGCATACAGACCTGCGGTTTTATTCAGTAAATAAAGTTTTCTGGATTCCCACATTGAGTTTTACCTGTAATGATGGCCATAAACTATAAAATATTTATCAGAAGTGGGGTGTTGCAATCTATTTTTTAAACATAATCATCACAAAATCTAATTTACATGAGGTGAAAGATTGCATTTACATTCAAATGGTAATTAATTTACATAGAACAGAACTCAAACGATAATTGCTGAAAATAACCTTCTTAGATTGTCTGGATTCGTTCAGATTTATTGAACAGAATGTGTTTGTGCATCCGTAACTGCGTGTGTAACTGTAATCAAGTCAGAAGGACTTTTTTTCCTTGACATTATTTGAGTTGCTTCATAAAAGCCTATATTGCAAATGATTGTGTAGATAAATAGGTTTAGATTGCATTCCAATGTGTATTTTTTGTTGAGTTCAGTGTGTCCAGCGCAGCAATGAACAGCTCAACTTCTCTCAAATGCAGTGAACTTACTGTGCTGTGTTCAGCGGGTCAGTGAAAACCAGAAATCATCTTTTCAAGTGCTGTTGCATTGCTGAAGTGATGTTATGTTTTTTTTTAGGTTCTGCATTGTCTTTCAAATCTAAAGTGAAGCGCTGTCACACAGCTGAAACCTCTTATTGTTATGCGTTTGCACCCTTGTCCGCAGACTGCGTAACTTCTGCCTTATTTTGAATTTATTGATTCAGCTATTTTGTAATCGAGGAATTTTTTTATCAAGTAATCAAATTAAATAGATTAACTGTGACAGCCCTAGTTTGGAACAACATGAGGGTGAGTAAATGATGACATCATTTTCATTTTTGGGTGAACTATCCTTTCAAGTTAAGATCTCATAAATTCAAGTTAGGATTCTGAAATCACCATGGTTAATAAATAAAAAGTAATTCTAGAGTTAGGACTATTCCACCTGAGACTCCAGAGCTTGATCTCCTAACGAAATTCCAACTATACACAAGTCTATGTGCATGTAAGCCTATATCGTCTTATAATGAGAACTGATGGATGGGTTTAAAAGTCATATTTGCAGCATGAGGAAGATGTGCAATCTTCTGATTAAATAATGAATATAAGACCTAATTGAGCCAAGTGGTGTATTCCATGTATTAGCTTCAAATGATAACCATTTTATACTGCCTCATTAAGATGCCTTGACTACAGAAGCTTGTTTTAGTGTATTTGCATATGATTTTATTAAAAATGATCACAAGAGTAAATTGAGAAAGACCTTGATCTTAAACTTTGTTTGACAGCTGTGAAAAATTGCCTGCCATTTTTAAGTTGGCTGTGGAAATTGCAGTCATTATACTGCAGAGCTAATGCTATGAAAGTTTTTAATTAGGACTTCCATAGTTTATTCATTAAATTTTTTTGTTTGTGTGGATATAATCAGCTGTCTATTGTTGCATTTTTTTAATAGCTGGAAAATGTTTCTCGCCTTTCAGGAATGCACTCTATAGAAAGCTGTCAATTAAAATAAGGTGCTCCCTTTCTCTTTCCAACCATCCATCTTTCTACCCATCCATCTAAAATGGTTTTTACTTAGTTTACTAAAGAATGAGTTAGATGTTGTTAGGCCAGGGGGTAGAGCAGAGAGTGGCTTTAAAAAGCCTCAGTGGGCCTTAGGTCACATGGGCACATGGGCACTGGCCGAATGCTGATTTGAGCACTGAGAGCAGAGATATGGAGCATAATGTGTGTATTCATCTTAATTTGATCTTCTACATTAGCATCTTAATGAAGCGAGCGCCTCTAGTCTGGTTTGCAAAATGTTGTGGGTCAAAGTTAGTCTCGTCCCACATAGGCGGTTTGCACTTGCTAATTAGGCCCAAACCTGATTCCGTTAAAGTAAGATAATATTATCTTAATGAGTTTGTGTTCTGTCTTATTAATTAATAAGTTATTAATGTTATTCAAAGGTAATTACGTAAGGCAAATCCAGTGTTCAGTGGTCATTTCGATTATCTTTTCCATTTTTCATTTTCTGGCTATAAATTAGTTTTCTATCCCCTCAATGAAATTATAAGAGATGCCGACCAGTTGGAAATTTTGTGTGTCGTGAGGGTTAATTATGAGGGTGAATTAAAATTACTGAATTCAAATTTTTGATATGACGTGCTTTTCTCTGAAAAGAATGGTTAGGTTTTCTTTCTCAAACGATCACACACAAAATCGACATTCTGCTTCCGAAGGATCATGTACTCTGAAATTGACCTGATTTTGCCGAATTACTGACAAGCGACATCCCCCAGTAGACATTTTTGCATCAACTCAAATGCGATCATCTAACCCTGTGGTGCTATTGATAGTGTGTTGTGCGAGCAATATGTGAGACAAAGTTTCTGTTCCAGTGGAAACCAGGAAGTAATTGTGTACATGCAAACGATGATGAGTGTGATTCGGAGGTTGCAGTTACGCTCAAAAATAAAAATTTTACTCCACTGATGGTTAGGTTTAGGGTTGGTGTTTGGGTTAGGGCAAATGGTTCATAAAATATGCATTCCTGTTGACTGTATTACATTGTGTACAACTAAAAATACTACTCTCTTCTGGCGCCACCTTGTGGATATTTCAACTCCTCAACAGCAATTCCAGCATCAGCCACTTGGGACAGTGATTCAAATTTATGGTAAACAAACCAATTTGAGCAGCAGAATTTTTGACCTTAAATACTCCCACCGCCCCTCACTGGAACGTGAGACCGGTGTAGCTTACAGATGGAACTTGTTCATATCTTCACGGCCTCCCTCTGCCCAGACGCCGCTCGGCCCCATCCTGTTCGCCACATACTCCCATCGCCAAACTCCCCGGAGAATTCCCTGGCCTGTGACTTACTCTAAACACATTAAGCCCGACTCTTTGTCTCGATGTTTCAAAATCGAGACCTCCACCATTCCACGGGATACCATCCTACCTGCCACTCGAGTGGTGGGCATGGTATCCTGGGAGGTTGAGGCTAAAGACCATGATGTGCTACAAAACACAGCACCTCCTGCCACGTGCCCAGCGGGTTATTTGTTCTGCGATCAGTTTGGAAGCACGTCCTACAGTGGGGTCACTCATCCAACGTCGCTTGTCATCCAGGGGTGACTTGCACCCAGATGCTCATTTGTTTCTGGTGGCCATTGCTTGCACAGGATGTACGCCAGTTCGTTGCCATTTTCACCATCTGCACGACTAATAAGACCTCCTGTGATCCCCCAGCCGGGCTCCTCCAACCCTGGTTACACATTTTGTAACTGGTCTCCTCCTCTCCAATGGCAACACGAAGGGAGCTCATTTCATTCCCCTCCCCAAATTACCCACAACGAGGGAGACAACGGTAGCAGCCATTAACCACGGTTTCCGTTTTCATCGCCTCCCAGTCGATGTGGTTTCTGACAGAGGCCCCCAATTTGTGTCACATTTTTAGGCAGAATTCTGTCAACAGATGGGGGCTATTGTGAGTTTGTCCTCTCTGCTCTGGTGAGTTTGTCAGTTTATTCTGTGTGTTTTGTTATTTTCTCTCCCTCATGTTTCGCAGGCAAAGCTGGCATGCATGATCAGTGTTTGTTCCCAGGGAACGCTGATCATGCCACTAATTAGCATGCTAGCAACACCTGGTTCTCCTCTAATTCACTCCCTACTTAAAGCCTTCGTGTTCTCAGAATCTTTGCTAGATTATTGTTTGATGTGAAGTAAATTCTCTCACTCTCTCTCTGCCTAGATGGTCCTGTCTCATGTATCTGTTTGGTTTCCCATCTTTGCCCGCATGTCAGGAATGTGATTACCTTCAAATCTGCTGGCCGTTATTCTCTGCACCTCACTACGCTTCTATGGAGGATTCCTATGGATCTGCTTCTGATTTCCACAACACACACACTCGTCTATGAACACACTCTTCACAGATCTGCCCATTGCATGCTTACAGCTCACACTCATTCACAAGACTCCTTCCCTCCACTGCAGCCGGTGCCGGGATTTCCAGTCTTTGCCAGCACAGTTAACATTATCATTTATTGTAAATAAATCGTTTGAACTGTTCCTCTGTTTTTGGGTCCCTTTGTCTCGCTCTCACTCTCTGACACTTTTGACCTTCATTTTAAATCATCGTTAGTGAATGGTGAACCTTGTTCACCTCTTCCTGCAGTGACAGAAGAGAGAAACAGCTAAGCTCTGTTTTATTCCTTCCCCTAATGGCTTCATACCCTAATGCTTTATTCATACCATGTACACTTGTTAGTGTTTTCCCTAACAATGTAGGTTTGTACAAAGTTGTTTATCCCCCATACATGAAAGACTCACTGTCGTCTCACCACACAGTTCGCTCATCCCAGAAAAAGTAGAAAGAACATTAAAGAAAAGAACACAGAAAACATGTCACTTTTATTACAAATCCTCACTTTCGTCATCACTGTTGTTATTGTCTATAAACTTTGCCAACACATGCCTCTTTGCACAACCTTTCCATCTCAGAATTAACAAAGATAAAATGAAGGACTGAAGTTACATTTGAAATATACAAGTGTGTATTTGTTTATTTTAGTATTTGACAGTTAAATATTAATGTGACGAGGCAGGCGAGGAATGAGGATCTAAACGCAGATTTTAACAAAACAAAGATGAACAAGGTAACTCAAAACTAAACAAAAACACAGGGAACCAGGCATGTAACATGACAACACATGTGAAGACTGACCAAGAAACCAGGGGAAACAAGGGCTTAAATACACAAGGGAAAACAAGGGAATGTTCAGGGGATAACCAATCATGAAAAGAATCTATAAAGGACTACAAAACTAACAGGCAACAGGAACGGGGAACTAAACAAGAATTTCAAAATAATAGTCTAAGCACAGAAACAGGGAATACGTGACAGCCCCCTTTAAGGAGCAGATTCCAGATGTCCATAGGGTGTGTGGGGAAGGGGGAAACATGCAGTTCAAGGGGGAAGGGGCAAGGGAGCAGAGGAACAAGGCAAAGTCAGTGAGGCTTGAGACCAAGGCAGAGCCAGAGAGATGGAGAGCGAGGGCGATGCTGCAGGCTCGGAGGACCAAGCTGGAGCCAGGGGTTCAGAGGGCTGAGGTGGAGCTGGAGACCAAAGAGGCCAGAGCAGATCAGGCGGACGGCCAGGAGACCAAGGAGATGACCAGCAGCTGCTGGGGGAGGGGTGGGCAGAGCCGCAGGAGGAAGAGGCTCTGGAGGAGTGGGCAGAGCCTCTGGAGGAAGAGTCTCTGGGGAGTGGGTGGAGCCATGGAAGACTCTGTGGGCGGAGCCGTGGAAGACTCTGTGGGCGGAGCCGGGAGAGTCTCAAGGGGTGGAGCCATGGGATGCGGAGCCATGGGAGGCTCGAGGGGCGAAGCCTTGGAAGGTGAAGCTGTGGGAGGCTCGAGGGGAAAAGCCATGGAAGGCGGAGCCGTGGGAGGCTAAAGGGGCAAAGCCATGGAAGGCGGAGCCGTGGGAGGCTCGAGGGGCAAAGCCATGGAAGGCGGAGCCATGGGAGGCTCGAGGGGCAAAGCCATGGAAGGCGGAGCCGTGGGAGGCTCGAGGGGCAAAGCCATGGAAGGCGGAGCCGTGGGAGGCTCGAGGGGCAAAGCCATGGAAGGCGGAGCCGTGGGAGGCTCGAGGGGCAAAGCCGTGGAAGGCGGAGCCGTGGGAGGCTCGAGGGGCAAAGCCATAGCAGGTGGAGTTTTGGGAGGTTTGGGGTAAGAGTCCTGGTTGACTGGGAAACGACCTCCGTGGTCGTGAGCATGGGCAGAGTCTCGGGAACGACCTCCATCATCGTGAGAACTGGCAGAGACTCAGGAACATCCTCCATCTTCGTGAGTACTGGCAGAGACTCGGGAATGACCTCCGTGGTCGTGAGCACTGGCAGAGACTCGGGAACGACCTCCGTGGTCGTGAGCACTGGCAGAGACTCGGGAACGACCTCCGTGGTCGTGAGCACTGGCAGAGACTCGGGAACGACCTCCGTGGTCGTGAGCACTGGCAGAGACTCGGGAACGACCTCCGTGGTCGTGAGCACTGGCAGAGACTCGGGAACGACCTCCGTGGTCGTGAGCACTGGCAGAGACTCGGGAACGACCTCCGTGGTCGTGAGCACTGGCAGCGACTGGGGAACGACCTCCGTGGTCGTGAGCACTGGCAGCGACTGGGCAGAAGGTGTCCTTTTCCTTCTCCTACTTTTCTGGACAGCTGGGAGTGTAGTCACGGGAGCGGACAAATGACCTCTGTGGTCGTGAGCACTGGCAGAGATTCGGGAATGACCTCCGTGGTCGTGAGCACTGGCAGAGACTCTGGAATGACCTCTGTGGTCATGAGCACTGGCAGAGACTGGGGAACGACCTCCGTGGTCGTGAGCACTGGCAGCGACTGGGGAACGACCTCCGTGGTCGTGAGCACTGGTAGTGACTGGGCAGAAGGTGTCCTTTTCTGGACAGCTGGGAGTGTAGTCACGGGAGCGGACAAACGACCTCTTTGGTCGTGAGCACTGGCAGAGATTCGGGAATGACCTCCGTGGTCGTGAGCACTGGCAGAGATTCGGGAATGACCTCTGTGGTTGTGAGCACTGGCAGCGACTGGGGAACGACCTCCGTGGTTGTGAGCACTGGCAGTGACTGGGGAATGACCTCCATGGTCATGAGCACTGGCAGCGACTGGGGAGAAGGGGTCCTTTTCCTTCTCCTCCTTTTCCGGACAGCTGGGAGCGTAGTCACAGGAGCGGACAAGGCCCCAGGCATAGGCACTGGCTCATTAGCCATGGCAGGCATGGGCAAAGGTGCAGTGGAAGGCTTGGAGCAAGGAGCTGTGGAAAGCTTGGAGCAAGGAGCCGTGGAAGGGAGCAGAAGATGCCAGTTTTGGCCAGGGATTCCCGCCATAATCCACTGTGTAAAGGGATCCGCAAAGTTCCAGAGCCTTCTCCAAATATTCGCAGAGTGTCCAGTGAGGATCAGCAGGAGGCATCAGTTCCTTCAGTGCACTATTCAGACCGGTCCGGAAGAAAACCACCAGAGAGCAGTCTGGATAGTGCACTAAATTTGTTAGCTCTAAAAACTCACGGACGTTATCCTCAACTGGACGGTCCCCTTGCTTCAGAAGCAGAATTCTGACAGCCGCTAGATCCATTTTTGGTCAGTCTTTCTGTAACGAGGCAGTCGAGGAATGAGGATCTAAATGCAGCTTTTAATAAAACAAAGGTGAACAAGGTAACTAAGAATAAAACGAAACAAAACACAGGGAACCAGGCACTGAACATGACAACACATGTGAAGACTGACCAAGAAACAAGGGCTTAAATACACAAGGGAAAACAAGGGAACGAGGAACACATGGGAAGACAATCAGGGGAAAACCAATCATGAAAAGAAACTACAAAGGACTACAAAACTAACAGGCAACAGGAACGGGGAACTAAACAAGAATTTCAAAATAAAAGTCTAAGCACAAAAACAGGGAATACAATTAATGTTTGTATTGAAGACAACCTTTGATGGTTATGGTTTATATTTCCACTTTATTGTAGTCACACTGATACTCTGTGGTCTGTATGAATGCAACATAAATAATTTATATTGTAAGTTGTAAGGGGTGTGAATTCATAAATAAATAGAGGTTCTTTCTCTATACTATTGTCTATTGGGACATTCTAGAGGGACAAGCATTGCGTCAGACTTTCCTACTGTAAGACTCCATCATCCTATGTTATACTGAGCATAAATTGTCATTTAGATTTTCAAAGTTTGACAGGTCATCAGTCGAAACATTTCAAGCCACAAACAATAGGTAGTCTATAATTTAAAGGAAGTGCAGTTTGCTAAAAAGATGTGCACCGGTTGGCACTAACAATGCAGATGGAGATACACTCACTAACATGCCTGATAGTCTCATTTTCTCAGGGTTTTTTGTCTGAAGAGGGGTCCCACAGTCACAGAGTGACCTCAGTGTGCTTATGCTCTCCAGGAAGCATTAGAGACAAAGGGACATTTACTAGGAAGATGTGCATCAATCCCAAGAATAGATGAATGGTACATTCTCTGATTCAGCCTATGTGTGCACACATGCATACATGTATGTGGTTGTATGTGCATGTGCGAGAATGTATGTGCGATTTTTTGGTGTTGCAGAAGGAAGAATTCCCCAGTGCCCTCAAGGGCAAACACAGCAGTGAAATAAAGTAGAAAGTTGCTCAGGAAGAGGGAGAGAAGGAGAGATGTGGCAAAACTGTGAAGGAGAATGGAAATTGAAGGGGGATGGGGTACAGATGGTGGCACATGGTTTAGCACAAAAAATAGATGGAAAAGTGAGAAAATGGAGAGCTGTGATTAATGAAACAAAACACACAAGACAATGTGCAAAACGCAGTCACCAAAACAGAAGTAGTTAACTTAAATGTTTTATGAGCAGTTATGATTCAGTCATGTAAATGTATATAATATGTAATAATAACAGTTTGTAGGTCACATACACATTAATCTCAGGTTCATTAACTCAGGTTCATTATTTAAAGTGTTGCTGACACTAAATTGAAAATGATTTGATAGAATTATTTCTTTGTGAGCTTTTAAAAGCTTGATTGGCCTGTGATCAAATGGAAGCGGGTGTGTTGAAGGTCAGGCGAACGATAGTGGGGCTCATGTCACTAGCACAGCCATTGTAATGAATATTAATCACTCTAGAATGGCCTTCTTTTATACCTCAGTTTGCAGAATCGTGGGCGTGTCCATTTGTCAGCCAATCAGATGGATGTGTTAGATGAAAATATTCATCTTAATCACAGCTGGTTCAAGCCAAATAAGTAAGCTGATATGACTGATCAACCTGACTTCATTGGGTTATACTAATGAAAGATATTTTGAAGGATCAGAGCTCCCTAAAGGGATAGTTCACCCAAAAATATACATTTTCTCATCATTTACTCATAATGTTGGACCTCTCAATGCAAGTATACGGATATCAAAATGTTGAAGCTCTAGAAAGCACATAAAGGCAGCATAAAGTAATCCATAAGACTCCAGTGGTTAAATCCATATCTTCACAAGCAATAGGATAGGTGTGGGTGAGAAACAGATCAGTAATTAAATTCTTTTTTACTATAAATTCGCCTCCCTGCCCAGTAGGTGGCGATATGCACAAAATATGTGAATCGCTAAAAACAAAAAAGAAGAATGTGAAAGTGACAGTGGAGATTGATAGCAAAAAAGGACTTAATGTATATACCTATATATTGATCTGTTTCTCACCAACACCTATCAAATCGCTTTCAGAAGATATAGATTTAACCACTGGAGACATATGGATTCATTTTATGCTACCTTTATGTGCTTTTGGAGCTTAAAAGTTTTGGTACCCATTCACTTGCATTAAAAGGACATACAGAGCTGAAATATTCTTCTAAAAGTATTTGTGTTCAACAGAAGAAAGAAAGTCATACGCATCTGGGATGGCACGAGGTTGAGTAAATGATGGGAGAATTTTCATTTTTGGGTGAACGATTCCTTTGGATTGCTTTTCCAAAAATGTAAGTTCTGTCTTAAAAGGAGATGTTAGTCAGAATGTAATCCTCAGTCACCTTTCACATTTGTTGCATTTTTTTTTCCATACAATGAAAGTGAATGGTGATGGAGGCTAACATTGGGGTAGCCTAGCATCACCTTTTGTGTTTCAAAGAAAAATCAAAAGAGGGGTTGAGTACAACATGAGGGTGAGTAAATGACAGAAGTCTTATTTTTGAGAGGCAAAAACCACACATGTTGCCTTCATAAAGTGTACAACTCCAGAAGGACACAGTATTTATTGCCATTTTGAGGTTGATTATCTATCCCTGTATTATCTATTTTTTGTTAAATGTACATTTTAATTAATTAATTTATTTCCTTTCTTTCTGCCTCCTCTTTCCCATGCTTTATTTCTTTGTCCTTTTTAGTTACGTTCAGGTGACTCTTACTCTGTTTACCACACCAGTCCCACGTTACCGTCTCTCTCCAGGCCAGTGGTTCTGTGGTCTCAGCAGGATGTATGCAGATGGCTGAAGAAACACTGTCCACACAACTACTTGACATACGTGGAGGCCTTCTCCCACCATGCTATTACAGGTATGCTATCCTATGTAATAAAGCCTTTATGACATAATAATAATAATGAATGAATTCATTTCCATGGTCTCATGTATTGCATATTAAAGAGAACAAAAGCAACTGAAAACTGCCATTATGACATCATTATGAAACAAAACACATGTATCACTCCACTGTGAAACATTCTATAACAGAAAACAATAGAACAAAAACACCATAATAACACATAATCCTAAGACAATACTTTTCGAAATCATTATTTTATGACATCACAATATGGGAAAGGCTATCCATAACAACTGACATATAGCATCAACAATATAATAACAATAGGCCAAGAGTTTGGCCCTATTGTTATTATATCATTATGACTGGAACATGTAAGTCATTATTCATTTGAAAATATATAACCATAAATGTGCAGAACAAAATCTTTCTGCATAGTAAAACACAGTACAGTCTACAGAGCTCAGATCATCTGGAAAGCATTTTTTAAAGGTACTTTATGCTCAGCAGGTAGACCAATCCCCTGACACTAACACATCAGTCTCATACGTGATGACAGAAGCTTTACCCTTTCAGTTGAAGGTTAGCAAACCTGTGCTCTTCTGCTGTCCCAAAAACATGCCTCCACTCAGAGCTGTTACCATTACTTCTGCTAACTGGAGAATAACTTGAAAATTCTCTTAACATTTATGGTATGTATATGAACGTATGTTTGTATTGATTTTAATGTGTGCCTGCTCAAAGAGATGGGTTCACCCAGTTGAGTCTTGGTTCTTTCCAAGGGAGTTTTTCCTTGCCCCTTTTGTCCTTGGCTTGATCACTGGGGTTATGTATGTCACTATTATTAGTAAAGCTGCTTTAAAAACAATATCTATTGTGAAAAGCACTATAAATTGACAGTTAAACCCCTATTTAACAACTCAGTCAATTCCCAGTATTCTAGCAGAATGGCTCTCTTTTACCTAATAAGTTCTGCTTAAATTCTGAAGAATAGATACATTTTAAAAAATCTCACAATTAGAATGTGTTAATGTGCTTTGTTTAAGTATAGTTAATCCACTTACTGGCCATAACACATCCAATGACACTGCTCTGGGTGAAAAGTCAGAGGCAAATTTTCAGCGCTTATTACATTTTTCATGGACCTTGATGACACATTTCTGCCTTAATTTAGGAGGAATTCTAGCAAACTTTTTTTTTTTTTTTTCATTTCATGTACATTTATAACACTATACTTTGTAATATAGTACTCTGCATACATTTAAAAAAATAAGAAAATACTCAATACTGCTGCAATGGAGTTTTAAAAATAGCTGCTAAGAGAGTGACAATAAATCTGATTGCCGTAATCCATCTCTCTCCATTTTATTCCTCTTTCGGAAAGTTCTGGAAATGTAAAAAGTGGATTTTTTCTTTTGTTGTTGGAGCAAATGGGAACACAAAAATAATATTTGCTGTGGTCTCCCATGTACTGCTATAGAAGTTTACCACACTATTTTCTTCTGTGCTCCTAACCTGGAAATGTGAAATTCATTTATACAGGAAACATTTACTTACCTGATGCAAAGACCTTCTGGCGGGTAGTCTGTGTGTAAAATTATTATAATCTATGTATATGTGTGGCCATGTGTGTATGCTTGGACTGCTGCTCCATTC
The DNA here is from genome assembly GCF_019703515.2 of Myxocyprinus asiaticus. Classification (NCBI taxonomy): domain Eukaryota; kingdom Metazoa; phylum Chordata; class Actinopteri; order Cypriniformes; family Catostomidae; genus Myxocyprinus; species Myxocyprinus asiaticus. The sequence continues at coordinate 27,936,523 of NC_059376.1, read as the reverse complement.
ACACTCTCCTTGAGCTGTTTAGAGAGAGAGAGAAACAGAGAGAGATACAATAAATTTAGGTAGAATAGAAGAGATGGTATAGAAATAAATAAGACATACGTAGTAATTTTTTTCTGCAGTGCTACAGACGGAAGTGTTTAGAGCCATAGTGTGAGGCTCAGTTGGTCACAAAATGGGGAAATAAACCCAGGGCGGCATGTGCCCTAAGGCAGCAGTTCCACACAACATGTTACCATAGTCACACATTCCACCCAGCATGCCGAGCTCTCTGGGAACAGAGCGATAATAACCTTAGGGGGACTTGTGATGCAGTGACTTGTTTCTTGCTGCCAGCAAAACTTTATATACATAATGCAGAGGGTACAGAGCTCATCTGTTTCCAAAGAGCACTTGCCTATTAATATCTTTCTCTCTCTGTTAGGTCGTGCTCTGTTGAGACTGAATGGTGAGAAATTAGAAAGGATGGGTTTGGTGCAAGAAACCCTGAGACAAGAGCTTCTCCAGCAGGTTCTACAACTACAAATACAAGAGGAAGGGCGTAACTTACAGCTACGTAGTAGAGGTGTGTATAAATATTTAATTTGAGGACAAAATTGTTGTCAAAAGTTAGCTAAATCTGACAAAACCAAAAACTGGAAAATCAATGCATGAATGAAGTAAATGCTTTTATTTTATTCTAAAATTGATTGTTAGTTGTAGGGTTGGGGTTCTTCTATAGTTTTAGTTTTATTTAAAAACAATAGAAGTCCTCATATAGATGCTAAGTAAACTTGTTGGGCAGGTTTTGTAAATTCTTAAATAATCTACAGTATATTGTGGGGACCAGCCAACCAAGTGGAATATGATTACGTAAGGGATAATGTACAGTCAGCTGGTTATTATCACACAATAAACCCAGACAAGGTGGTCAGGTCTTGTATCGCCCTGAAGGGGTTTATTTTGTAATAACAACTGGCTGACTGTACATTATACAGCTTATTACACGGCTACTAACCAAATAAATACATGGACATATAATATTGATTTGCATTGAAATTATGTAATTTGAGAAGAAAGAAATAGCTGAACAGCTGAAATCAACCTCCCATTTGCATCGGAGATCTGTTGGTGTTTATTTTGTGAAAATGACCGTCTGACTTCAAATTATTCAGCCTATTACAAACTACTTGCCAAATAAACAAATAAATGCACATTAAAAATGTATTTGAGTTGAAATGATTTTATTAGCTTACTTGTAGAGAGTGCACAGTGATCCGAGAAGCAGGAGAGATGTCACCCGGATGAGTGGTCTGATACGTGGATGTACAGTTGTTACAGAGCAATATTGGACCACTGGATGGTGCCATTGACCAATCAGAATAGAGTATTCCAGAGAGCCCTGCAATAAAAGTAGTTACTGTAATCCAAGGGCGCATTAATGCACAAGCTTACCTGGTCTTAAGCCCAGGGCACCCAACTCCATATAATTAGTCAGTAGATAGTAGATAAAGTAGTAGATAAAGTTTTTAGTAACTTACCCAACACTACAACCACAGAGGAAACAGCTAAATAAAATTTCAAAATAGTGTTTTAATGAAAATTGTAAAATTCTGAATGGCTTGTGTGAGGGAGAGGTGTAGGGTTTTACAGTTTAGAAAATGGAATTAGTTCAACAATGCAAGTCAATGGAAAGTTCCCACTATGACATAAAACGTGTGTGAGCAAAAAATGAGGGGGGGGAAATCTGAAAATCATTATAAGGAAAAAACATGGTGATGTGACGTAAATGCGATAATGTGCCTCATTCATGAAACACAAACAGAATTAATTTTTGTGTAAATTGTTTGTAAAGCCATTCTCATGCAAAATTATCGGATTCATGAAAGTTTTTGTGTTTTCAAAATGTTAGTTGGAACGAACAAAATTTACACCTGCTATGACTACATTTTTAGAAAGTGAAATTAAATTAGGACACAATACAATGGTTAAAAAAAAATAGAAAAGGCCAGGCACACTGTCATTTAACTTGCAAATCTTTATTAGCTCACAGTGTTTTGGTTAAAGACCTTCTTCAGGCATTCTATTTATTCCTCTAAAGATTCTTCTAGTTGCAAGGGAAATATCACTGTTACAATCATCATTTACCCAAGTTTCACAAGTGATGTTGGCAATGCTGGCGATGAGTTCAGCTGAATGTGGTGGACGTCCTGCATGAACTGAAAATGTTTTACACTAAAGCTTCTTGTCAAACCATTTTTATTGACCTCTTGGACTGTTTGATTCACAAAAGAACCCCCGATGGCAGCCAGAACATGCGATGACAGTTCCTCACTTTCCACATCAGCGTGTTTGCTAATCAAAATTTTGTGATTTGAATGCACTTAGTCATTAAAAACCCTCTCATTACAATTCTGCATATCCCTATTCGCATTTATTAGCACATCTGATGCCTTCCTTATAGGGCGTTATCATTGGCGTGGATTATGATAATTGTGAATAAACGTGCACACACCTTTTATTTATGACTGTTTGGAATTCACTAAAATACACAAGTTTTACTAACAAATCTGGCGTGCACGAAGTGTTTGTGAATCTGGAGGAAACTTTTCGGGAAGGTCCATGCAAATTACTCCTAATTTACTCATATATTTACGAATATTTCATGAATTAGGCCCAATGTAAGAAAAATTACAATTGAAATTTGTGAATGTCTTTTGCCTATAATTCTGTCCCATTATTGTTAGTTCATGTTTTTTATTTGTTCTTCATGCTGTAGTGTTTTATTGCGTGCATCTCTCTCTCTCTCTCTCTCTCTTTCTGTGTGTGTGTGTGTGTGTGTGTGTGTGTGTGTGTGTGTGTGTAAGTGTGGGCAGGTTTAAGTGGTTTACGATAACTTTTTTTAGGTTACAAACTGGTAATTACAAGGGTATTATGCTATAAATGTGGTTTATGAGGACATTTCTAGTGTCCCCATAATTCAAATCGCTTAAAAAACAAACTAAACAATGTTTTTATTGAAAATGTAAAAATAAAGAAATTTTTTTGTGAGGGTTAGGTTTAGGGGATAGAATCTATAGTTTGTACAGTATAAAAATCATTGTGCTTATGGAGAGTCCTCATAATGATAGCTGCACCAACATGTGTGTGTATGTATATGCAACCACTGCAGAACTATTCTGAGACATATTACATTAATTTAGAATGCCTTTTCTATCCATCTCTCACTCTTTTTCACTTACCCCCTCTTCTCCAGGGCTATCTGGAAACTTGTCATAGCTTCAGCCATGCGTGTGGCAGTTCACCCAGGCTGGGTGCACTCAGGTTGAGGCCAGAAATATTTGACTGGAGCTGTCAGGGTCTGGGACACTTTGAGACACGGGGACAACTTTCAGTTATACTGTTCTACCCCCATATTCTTTTTACGCTTAAGAAATCTCAGACCAGATGAGACTTAAGGAGCTTTCCTACATGACTGTTGATTTACTGCATCTACCCTGTATCTGCTTCAAAATGCAAACATGCAATGCAAAGGAATCCTGAATCCTTATATCTGAGTTGGACCCAGTGTGGTGTACTAAAGCTCCCTGCAGATGACTCAATTTAAATTCTGCAAGACATTCTACAATGATCTGGATGAGTGATAATCTTAACACACCATACAAAAGCATTTTTCCACAGAAAATAGGTTTACAAACAATTTTCCTCTGGAATATGACCTTGCCAGACATGCCCTCAAACGGAAGACTGTGGTATTAATTTTCACCATTAACCAACATCTTATGGAGCTTTGTGTTTCTTGCCACAGTCGCCTTCGGCTTGCTCACTGGGGTTCTAAATACAATTATTATTTAATTATTTATTTTTATTCAAAATTTACAATCATATTTAATCAAACTACACATTGATGACTCTTAAGACTTTATAGATATTACAGTTTCATTTTCTGTTAATGCATGATTTTCTGTAAAGCTGCTTTGAAACGATGTGTGTTGTGAAAAAAGCGCTATACAAATACAAATGACTTGTGGTATTATATAAGCAAAATGTAATTGGTAGAATTCCTGCAGGAATCATTCTACATGAGAGATACACCTTAAACACTCAAACCTGGATTTCTAATGTGAACTCATTCACAATTTTGAAGCCCATAGTATATGGCATTAGGATGTACAGTTCTTAAAGGGAGCTTAGAATATTTTTGTCTTGTAGCATTTAGATACTTTTTTAACTTAAGTTGATTCAGTTTCTGGGAACTAAGCGATAAAATGTGTCAGAACTTGTTCCCCACATGACGATGACAACAGCATTGACATTGAAATGATGAGTAACTTTGGCTACAAAAGGCTGTGATTATGCTGTGTAAATTACAAACCTCTGAGAATGGCAGATGACAGATTAAAGTTAAGGCAAACAGATGACGTGCTGCATCATTGTAATCTAAAAAAAAGACTCAGGTCTGGACATGCCAGAGAACCTTTAAAATAACCCACCGTACATCAAAATGTCAAGATGACACAGTGTGACATTGCAAGCTGTATGAGACACAAAAACTGTGTAAAACTGTATTTTGATGTGTTATTTTGTGCAAAGAGCTTGAGTGTGTTTTATTTAATGATGATTAAAATAATGATATGGGTCTCATTCCTCACACTATTTGAATTGTTAAGTGTAGTAAAACTATGACTCATCTTTTGATAGCATTAGACCTGAAAATGAATTTTCTGTCAGGGTGAGGGCAGTGGGAAGTGCATTTTATTGCTTTCAGGTGACATCTTTACATCAAACAATTTTTAATGAAAGTTATTATTGTAAACAAATATTGTTTTCAGTTTGTTGAAATAATAATAGCTTTGCTATTATAAACATTGTACATTGCCAGAATGCTTTATGCCACGTAGAACATATTTTCCCATGAACAATTTGCATAATGCCACACATATTTGTATGGTTTCCAGTCAGTTACAGACTGTTCTAACTGATCACAAATGTTACATATTTACTAGATTTGAGATAACAATTTAAAGCAATGATGTGCAAATACATATTATTATATATGTGCTCTCCATCCAAATGATTTAGCTTTTTACATTTTACATTGAAATTATTTCTAACATCTTATACATGACAGGTTGTTTAAGATCGCTTTGAAATCTGCATTTTTTCCTCCTTTTCTTTTAATATTTAAGCTACTTTTCTGTTTGTGTGTGAGACTGAATTGGTGTGTGATATGGGAATTAGTTATCTGATCACAATACTCCAAACAATTGTGACACTTCCGGTTGAGCAGTGTTTTTGTGCAATTTGTCTTTATAATAATGTAAGCCTTTATAACTACTTTACGGTACATTTAAAAAAAAAGAATGTGTTCTAATGATGTGTTTGTTTCTCTAGAGTTTTAGAAGAGATCTCAATAATGTCACATACTTAATGTGCTCAAATTTGCCAAGATACCAGACCCTAGCATAAATGTCTTCCAAGAACAAAATGATCTGACCTCTACTATCCATACGTTTTATAGGTCTTTACTTATACTGTATGTTAATAAATGTCTCTGATTTTGTTTCTAGAATTATTTTCATGAATTTTTCAAAGAAACATTTGAGACTTAATTTAAGCTTAAATGAAACGTAACTAAGAGCTCCATTAAGTCTTCTGACCTATGAAAGAGCAAACTCTGAGCAATAAAATTTGCCTTTGAGCTCTCTCTCTCTCTCTCTCTCTCTCTCTCTCTCTCTCTCTCTCTCTCTCTCACACTCACGCACACACACACACACACACACACACACACACACACACTTTCTCACTGTCTTTCCTGGTGCTATTAATACCTTGTATCCGCGTCACCATTAGAGTTGATCCTCTTACTCGAACAAGCCCATACATTGGACAAATGAGTAGCATCAATAAAAGTGTGAGAGTTCTGCTTCTTCTAGTCATTAAAAGCAATTGTGAAGACATTAGTGGTCAGTTAATGTTCACACATCAAGGGTTGTGCTGAGAAAACAGAGGCTCAGGTCCGGGTTGAGTCTGCAGATCTGGCCTGTTATGCTGGTGTGGCTGCAGCAGGTGTGTGCATTTTTGTCTCGCCGTTCAGAGTGATTTAATGTCCGACCTCTCCATGACCCGAGCTTTGTACTTTGGCTGTGATTATTAGCTGGTTTATCTGTGTTGGGCCATTTGAGATGCGCTGAGAAAGTGACCTTTATTGCTCATATGGAAGGTGGACGTCAGGATTTCTCAGGAGCTGATATGAGCATGCTTCTTGAATATACAGGGGCCAGAATATCAGGCTGCTGGGCTCTGCGCACAAATGGAGGGTAAGATGCACATTTATTTTGTAAAAGGTTAATTAAATGACATTTTCTCCACTGGTTTGTGTATAATCGGAACAAGAGAACACATGCAGCTAAAGAGTAAATCATTAAAATGGTTCAAAGAGCTGAAGATGTTTTTTTGCCTCCAACCCTCTAACTGAAATCAGCTTATCTGGTTTTATGTTGCTTATCTATTTATTTTAGGCCCATATGCTTTTATATGCATTTATCTGTTTAATTGCCTGATAGCATGTTTCTCAGCAGCACCTTGCTCTTTTGGTCAGTGTTTTTTAGTTGTTTTGGATGTTGTTTAGAGGAAGACCGAAATGTTATTTTTTTAAAGGAATGTTCCGAGTTCAATCGACAGCATTTGTGGCATAATATTGATTAACTCAAAAATTTATTTTGACTTGCCCCTCCTTTTCTTTAAAAAAAGCAAAAATCTGGTTACAGTGAGGCACTCACAATTGAAGTGAATGGAGGCCAATTTTTGAACATTAAAATACTCACTTTTTCAAAAGTACAGTCAGAAGACATAAACAATATGTGTGTTAGCATGATTTTAGTGTGATGAAACCACTTACTAACCTTTTCCGTTTTACAACTTAGTTGCCATGATGATGTAATATCAACAAACCCTAAAACCCTAAAATGACTGTAAAAATGACAATTTAAACAACTTTACAGCTCAAAAAATACACAGGTTTTAACAGAAGAATTAATGTAAGTGCTTTTATAAAATTATAAGCTTGAGATTTTTGCATTTAAACCCTCCAAAAAAAAAATTCGAAAAGGAGGGACGTGTCGAAATACATTTTTGTGGTAATCAATATTATGCCACAAATGCTGTCAACTGAGGTTAACTTTGATTGAACCTGAAACATTCCTTTAACTAAGGTGGTGGAAAAAGCTGATAAACAATTAATCGGCTGATCGTGTTCATAGTATTGATAGTGCTGAATGTGTTTTCTTTCTAAGAACATTTTCTAGTCTTTCCTTAGGGAAACAAAACATGCAATCTTACGAACATTTGAAATGTTTTACAATATAAACTCTATAAAGTGAACATTGTCAAATAACAAATATAAGTAGTAATCAATCAAATGTAGTTGGCAAACTATCTACGTTAATTTCTGCCAATAACCGATAGTTCCAAAATATGCCTGCTGGCACAGATTGATCTGTAAAACTGATATATCGGTCAACCTCTAATGTTGTTCACTGGCTTCTACATTACTGTGACTGGTGGCCTGATTTAGTCATTCACTCAGGTTGATGCAAAGAGTGAGAGAGAAAGAGACATTGATGTGATGGTGAAAGATCCTCTTTGTTAAGTAAGTTCAGTTAGGGTTTTGTTTTATGAATGAAAAAACTTGTTTGTTTCATTTTTAAATTGTGTCAGTCAATAATCAGTTTAGTGGCATGATGTACAATGATGGCTTACACACACACACGCACGCACGCACGCACGCACGCATATATATATATATATATATATATATATATATATATATATATATATATATATATATATATCAATCACTCACTGGCAGTTAGTTTAAAAGACGCATTTGATGTGGCACCTACAACCTCAAGACATGAAACAAGTAATACAGGATGTGTTCATTAAATAAAACTTGTTGTCTTGCTTTGACATTTTGTCCTAATTTGATTTCATTAAGTTCTATCCAATAAAAAATTTAAAATTGAAGTTTACTTAATTTGAGTTAGGACTACATTAATACTTTTTGTAGCATTGATGAAACTGGGCAGGGGATTTCCATTTCCCAGCACGCTTTGCAGGTGACTGGATGGGGTGAACAAATGTTGAAACTGAGAGTTATTTTATGGATTTTTGAATAAGATAAGAATAGAAGGAGATTTGTTAATGGTTAATGTTTTGTTATATTGGCATTTAAAAGGATTGTTTGTTAGGCTGGAGTTTTTGGAGTTACCATTGTGGTGAAGACTGGCACTTGTTCATAGATTGACAATGGACGCTTACTTTCGGTGAAGTTTGCTTAGCTCGATGACTCGATGATCAGACTGAGAGTGTTACAATTTCTGTGAGTGAGAGTGTTACACTTGCTCAACGCTAACCTGGTATATGCTAATGGTTAATAAAATGTATTTAGTTGGATCAACTTAAGACAATTAATTAGATCTTATCTAGTGTGGTCTGACAAAATGAATTTTAAGTTTGTACAGCTAGAACAAGTCAGATCTAACCAATAAATGTTTGTTGGAAAAATTTAATTTAATTGTGTTTAACTGGGTTTCTATACAAATGTTTTGCATTTTTAAAGCACATTTCTAAAAAAAAATAAAAAAAATTACTAAAGAGAATGATAATCATTGCAAAAGTTTTGCGAATAAATTGTTTCCATCACCAACCTCTAAAAAAATCCACCTCCACCTAGCACATAAACTTTTAAACGGATTTTGAGTTTATGTGACTATTAAGCCCTTTACATTCAAGTTTTCTTAAGTGCAATTTTACAATTTGCATAAAAATAGTTAGATTGAAACCCATCAATTTTAGCAAAGTTAGCACCATACTTTACCAGTTGAGGTAGGGAAACTTTGACTGTCTTTCCTTTCATGGAAAGCCATTGTTGAAATGTCACTGAATCAACTCAAATGACTTCGACTAGCTGGGAAAACTCAATTGACCATAAAGCTGATTATGCCTACTATTTTGACCTTCCTGAAGTCTGCTGTGATCCACAGGCTTCTATATGAATGTATTTTAATTAGGGTTGCACGATTATGACAAAAATCATAATTGTCGATTATTTCCCTTGATATTGTAATCACGATTACTTACATTGAATTCCTTTTTTGAGTGGGGCAAATTACAATCCATATTTTATATGTAGGCTACACCTCCAAAAAACAAGCTTAGAACTTTGTTACTTAATTGTAATATAGTTATATTATTACAGGAGCGTTCTAGGTTTGTTGCACCATTACTGATAGGCTTTTGTACTCATCGAACATGTCTGCGATTGGTTACATTGCTCAAACACTGAAAAAAATGTAAATACAAAATTTGTATTCAACGGGAGTAGATCTAAATAGAATGCTGTAATTGACACTTTTCACGATTAGTTAATTGCAGCAGTCATAATTGTAATCTCAATTATTTTTTTCGATTAATTGTGTAGCCCTAATTTTAATGATTGAATATTGTTCTTTTTGGTGCAGTGGGAGTGGTGAAGACTCTCTGGACAGGCTCCTCCCTCCGGTCAGTGCCTATCGCAGAAGGAGCAGCACACTGGGTAAAACAGAACCTCCACTGCTCCGCACAGGCACAAGAACCATCTACACAGCGGGTAGACCTCCCTGGTACAATGAACATGGAGCCCAGTTTAAAGAGGCCTTTGTCATTGGTATGACTAGAAGGGGAATCCCCATACTGAAAAGATTAAATAAATCAAACATTCTAAAATAAACACAGCACTAAAAGCACTTCCTCACTCCGTACAAACATTAAAAACATTATTGTATTGTATCTTGTTTGAACTAAGTGAATGATTGAATGAACTAATAATGTTGTTGCAGGTCTGTGTGGTGGCAGTGCCTCTGGAAAAACTACTGTAGCCAATAAAATCATTGAAGCTTTGGATGTTCCCTGGGTGGTCCTGTTGTCAATGGACTCATTCTATAAGGTGAGATATTTGTATTTGTGAGAATGTAAGAGAGAAGGCTGATATTTTGGGTGTTTGTGTGTGTCAAGGTGAAGTCTGAATGAATTTCTGGTGTGACATCTGAAGTTAATCTTGTAAATCAAGTGCTTCTCTGTGTGCATCGGTCCGTTCCAACACATGACCACACGCTCATACTGGACCTCCAGGAATTAATACACTTAACAGTTCAGACATTCACATTTAAATTTGCAAATACTGTATAACCACAAAATAGCTGTTGAGGAGATTTGTTTGTTCAGTGTTCAGCAAGGCTGTACCCCATGTCCATTCTCACATATTTAGTTTTCTTAAAGCTGCTGTGTGCAGTTTTGTTGATGTTAAAATACTTTGTCTTATTCCAGATTATTAGTTACCCATTCGTAGGTCGGGCTCCCCAAAAAGTGTGAACAACAGTCAATCAGTCATTGTTTTTAGAATTCCATTTGGTGGTTTTATTGACACAGAAGTTAAACACTGCAGCTTTAACTTCTTTTTTTTTTTTTTTAAATGTTAACATACTGTACATTTACAATTTCATTGCTATAAAAGCTCATGTGGTGATAGGGCAGGATTGTGATCTTTCAATCAAACATGCAACCTTTATGTTACCCATCTGCAGGTTCTCTCTCCAGATGAACAAGCTCTGGCAGCTAGTAATGACTATAACTTTGACCATCCAGGAGCTTTTGACTTTGAACTGCTTGTGACCACACTACAGAAACTTAAACAGGGAAAAAGTGTAAAGATCCCAGTGTATGACTTCACTACACATGGACGCCAAAAAGACTGGGTCAGTATGTAAGGCAGATGTTTTACATATTTTCCAGAAGTACATTAAAAAATATTTACCACAGGTACAGCGGTCATATTTTATAATGATGCCATGCAAAAGGCTTTTGCATAGGCAAAGTTTGTTTGATGGTCTTTGCTTTTTCACCTCACATTCCCAAACTCCTCCAGAAAAACGTCTATGGTGCCAGCGTCATTATCTTTGAAGGCATCTTATCTTTTGCAGACAAAGAGCTCTTGCAGGTATGATGGTTAATTGTTTCAGTTTCTAAGGTTCTCAATGTATAGTATATACTGATAGACAGAAGTTCAGAAAACAATTAAAGAAGAAGTTTCTGTAATGAGACAAGAGAGAGGGACCATTTATCACAGTCCATCTTAGGGCACAGTCTGGAATCTCCAAAACAGCATCGCAGTGCATTATAGTCAGATAGTGTAGATTAAAGGAACAATTCACCTAAAAATTCAAATTCTCTGATTTACTCACTCTCATGCCATCCCAGATGTGTATGACTTTCTTTCTTCTGCTGAACACAAACAAAGATATTTAGAAGAATATTTCAGCTCTGTAGGCCCATACAATGCAAGTGAATGGGTACCAACATTTTGAAGCTCCAAAATCATATAAAGGCAGCATAAAAGTAATCCATATGACTCCAGTGGTTAAATCCATATCTTCAGAAGGGATATAAGTGTGGTTGAGAAACAGATCAACATAAGTCCTTTTTTACTATAAATCCCCACTTTCACATTCTTCTTTTGTTTTTGTTTTTTTTTTGTAAAAAAACAATTTGTTGTAAAAAAGGAATTAAATATTGATCTGTTTCTCACCCTGTTTCTCATCAATATCATATAGCTTCTGAAGATATAGTTTACATTGTGAGGACCAGCAAAACTGATATATTCTTTTAAAAATCTTTCTTTATGTTCAGCAGAAGAAAGAAAGTCGTACACATCTTGGATGGCATGAGGATAAGTAAATGATGTGAGAATTTTCATTTTTGTGTGAACTATCCCTTTAAAGTTAGCAGAAAGCCATTGATTTTTGTTTTTAAGGTGCACTCAGTAATTTTCATGTTTGTCTTGCGCTTATGCAGACACCTAGCGGAGTGGAGGAAAAAGCATTAATTTTCCGTTACCAATGCCAATGTAAAAATTTGCTATTCGTAGTCAGCCATCATTATTTTATTTCACAAGTGAAAATGTCAGCTAAGAAATGGTTTACCAAGATAAAATGAGTAGTATTCTGCTGGTCATGTGATCTCAGCATGGCAGCCCTCATGAAGTGACCTGCTCCATGTACAATAAACAATTTTTTTGTACTGAGTTTATTGGAATCTTTATCTCTTGTGTACATGATTTTAAACATAGTTTTTAAAAGTACTATTCAGAGGTAAAACTTGAAATAAATTACTGTGCTGACCTTTTGCATTAGTGCAGTAGATGTAAAAATATCTTAAAGTGCATCACTATATGTTAGAATTAACAACACGCCACTCCTCTACTCAACTCAGTTTCCTGTTGAATATTTTTAATCATTGTATGTTTTCCCTGCAGCTCATGGACATGAAGATTTTTGTAGATACAGATTCAGATATTCGGCTGGTACGGAGGCTGAGGAGGGACATCACAGAGAGGGGGCGGGACATTGAGGGCATCATTAAACAGTACAATAAGTTTGTAAAGCCAGCCTTTGAGCAGTACATTGAACCCACCATGAGACTGGCAGACATTGTAGTGCCACGTGGTGAGATTTACATGTTATGTAGAGATTCTACCATGAACATTGCAGTAATTATGTAAAGTGGACTGACACTGTTATTGTCATTTTCTCTTTCTCTCCATCACACAAATACGCACAGGTGGAGGTAACATGGTGGCCATTGACCTGATCGTTCAACATGTTCAAAGCCAGTTAGAAGAGGTGAGTGAAAAATGGCATATGGGAAAATGTCCCCTGTGAATTAACCCAAAGCAAATTAGCCAACCTTCAAGCTACAGTACCTTCACATTTCCAAACACTACATAAAGAAACGGCGCCCTCTGCCTGTGAAGAGAGGTTGTACAGATATTCCTGTTTTATTTAAATTTATGTGGGGACAGTGAGGTGATCAATTATAAAATGACCTACATGTTGAAAGTGTTAATGGCACTCCATACTTTTGTTTGTTCGAGTATTTATACACTAGAAAGAAAACGTTTGTGCTTTTGGTATCACCTCTTATTCTTTCACTTTCTCTGACTTCTCATTCTTTCTTTTTCACTGTTTTTGACTTACCTTTCATCTCTGTCCTGTTGCATGCATTCTCTGGGCAGCGTGAGCTTAGTGTCAGGTAGAGAAGCTTTGTTGTTCACCTGTGTTCTGTTGGAAATGTCATGTCCTTTTTAGGTGGTCTTCATTTGTGTTTGAATCCTCTTTTTGTCTTTGACAGTGCTGATTTGCTTTATTTCTGCTTCCACTGATACACACACACACACACACAGGGCGCTCCTGGCAACAGCTCATCAGTCTCAGCCTCTCCCTCAGACTCTCAGTGTGTTGGAGAGCACGCCACAGGTGCAAGGCCTTCACACTATCATGAGGTGAGCAGCAGCTCTCATAAGAACCTTACCTTAAAGCCAGGGGTTAAATTGGGATTTTGGAGGTGGGGAAACCTAAAGAAAAATAACCTTTAAAAAAATAAAATAAGTTTCTTTATTCTTTATTTCTTTAAAAAAATACATGGTTTTCGAAATATGGATTTATTATTATGCCTGTATGGTGTGTAATTCATAGAAGTATTTTCTTTCAGATTAATACATTTTCCTGGGATAATGATCTGTCTGTCATTATTTATGCATGTCATTATTCAACTTGTGAATTGTGAAAATACATAATTACATATAATATTTGGTTTAGTGTTTTACAATGTCAAAAAACTTGATTAAGAATGCCATCAAATGTATTTTTTACATTTAAAAAATAATCAGATGACAGCTGGGACAAGTAACCTCCTCCTTGCCCTAGTTGGGGGTCATCTTATAGAACATAATAAACTTAAACCGATCAGCCACAACATTAAAACCACCTGCCTAATATCGTTTAGGTAACACTCGTGCCACTAAACAGCCCTGACCCGTCGAGGCATGGACTTCACAAGGATCTGAAGGAGTCCTGTGGTATCTGGCACCAAGACGTTAGCAGCAGATCCTTTAAGTCCTGTAAGTTGCGACGTGGGGCCTCCATGGATCAGACTTATTGGTCCAGCACATCCCATAGATACTCAGTCAGATTGAGATCTGGGGAATTCAACACATTGCACTCTTTGTCATGTTCCTCAAACCATTCCTGAACCATTTTTGCAGTGTGGCAGGGTGCATTATCCTGCTGAAAGAGGCCACTGCCATCAGGAAATACCGTTAGACATGAAGGGGTGTATGTGGTCTGCAACAATCTCTAGGTAGGTTGTACGTGCCAAAGTAACATTCACATGAATGCCAGGAACCAAGGTTTCCAAGCATAACATTGCCCAGAGCATCACACTGCCTCTGCCGGCCTGCCTTCTTCCCATGGTGCATTCTGCTGCCATCTCTTCCCCAGGTAAACGATGCACATGCACCCGGCCGTCCACATGATCTAAAAGAAAACGTGATTCATCAGACCAGGCCACCTTCTTCCATTGCGCCATAGTCCAGTTCTGATGCTCACGTTCCCATTGTAGGTGCTTCTGGCGGTGGACAGAAATCAGCATGGGCACTCTGACCGGTCTGCAGCTATGCAGCCCCATACGCAGCAAGCTGCGATGCACTGTATTTTGACACCATTCTATCATGGCCAGCATTAAGTTTTTCAGCAATCTGTGCTACAGTAGCTCAGTAGCTGTGGGATCAGACCAGATGGGCCTTCACTCCCCACGTGCATCAATGAGCCTTGGGCGCCCATGACCCTGTCGCCGGTTCACCTGTTGTCCTTCCTTGGACCACTTCTGGTAGATACTAACCACTGCATACCGGGAACACCCCACAAGACCTGCCGTTTTGGAGATGCTCTGACCTAGTCATCTAGACATTGCAATTTAGCTCTTGTCAAAGTCGTTCAGATCCTTATGCTTGCCCATTTTTCCTGCTTCCAACACATGAAATTCAAGAACTGACTGTTCACTTGCTGCCTAATATATCCCACCCCTTGACAGGTGCCATTGTAATGAGATAATAAATGTTATTCACTTCACCTGTCAGTGATTTTAATGTTGTGGCTGATCAGTGTATATCTAATTATGCTGCAATTTAAAAGTAAATGCACATTGTTCTTAATGGAGGAAACAAACACTTTCTACACAAGTACCTATTACTCAAATTGTAATGAAATAATTTGCATTCAATTATGAAAGAGTTTAAAATTCTTTACTGTGGTATGAAAAAGCATTTTCACTAGTGAATCCCATTTGCTAGAAAACCTTTTTTCCCAAAAGGAAAAAAAAAATAAAATAAATAAATGCTGAATCAACATAAATGGAGTAGGAGTACCCACACATAAATATACAGATAACAGTAAAACCTTTTACAGTGTGTTAGTCGAGTGGTCTTTTGAGCTCATGTTGTATGATATATTGATCAGTAATGTTGCTTTGGATGCGACTGATTCCGGATTCAAAACCCCTTTGTGTATACAGTTTTTTAACAATGAAGCAAAATCGTTATTGTATATCAGTGGATTTAAGAAAAGAGTAAGCAGTTGATTCCATTCTTTGAATCAGAGATCGGACCATGGCGTGGTACAGAAGTGGAACGCACGTCTATCTGTGGGGGTGCATTGTCTCGTGCTGCTCTCGTATTCTGCCTCTACTGGCGTCAGCAACTGACTAGAGCGAAGCATAATACACGTGAGATATTTTTGAACAAGTAGCCTACACTCGCGAAATAGAGATGAAATTTGAATGTCATCTTGGACTTACACTGACACCTAGTGGCGTGTATGCAGCATCATTCAAACACAATAGTTTATAGTCCCCGATGACATTGTTGAAATTCACTTTTCACAGTCAGCCAGGATTAATTTCAGGGAGTGACTATTTGCACTAGGTGTAAATAGCATCTGCCACAGCGCAGCTATTTGCACTCAAATAGTCTGGTGGGAACACTGATATTAAAGACAAACTGTGACCCTAAGTGTCTCTTCAATGGCATGTTGTGTAAAGATTCTGTGGATGTGTTTTCCTCATCTGGACAACCTGGGTTGTATTCCCCCTTTTGCCCCAGTTTTTCCCATCCTGTTTTCTGTCTCCACTCTTAATATTTCCTTTACTACTAATAATAAATAAAAATTAATATGAAGGTATATTTCCTTGCAGTGGTTTGGTCACTGTGAAGGTCAGGAAGTTTAGAGAAACATTTGATCCGGGTAGAAGTAACCATGTATAGTAATATTGTAGTAACCATGTGTTTTTGGCAGAAGCTATAGTTTTAATCCAATTAACCACAATGTTACTACAGTAATATGGTTTTACATTTACATTTACATTTATTCATTTGGCAGATGCTTTTATCCAAAGCGACTTACAAGAGAGGAAAACATAAGCGAATCATCTTAGGAGACAGTGGTATGAAAAGTGCTGTATTACAAAGTATCACTAGCATCATAATAGTATTCAAAATAGAATAAAGTGCAACAAAAATGATTATTTATTTATTTATTTATTTATTTTTTTAATTAATGACTGGTTAAGTGCTCATGGAAAAGATGTGTTTTTAGTCGTTTTTTGAAGACAGAGAGTGAGTCAGCTTCACGGATGGAGTTGGGAAGGTCGTTCCACCAACGTGGTATGATGAAGCTGAAAGTCCGGGAAAAAGTTTTGGTGCCTCTTTGTGTTGGTACAAGGCGACGTTCCTTAGCCGACCGCAGACTTCTAGTCGGGGCGTAGCTCTGCATAAATGATTTTAGGTATGCTGGTGCAGACCCAGTAACTGTTCTGTATGCCAGCATCAGAGCCTTGAATTTGATACGTGCATCAACCGGTAGCCAGCGGAGAGAGAGACAAGGAGTGGTGTAACATGTGCTCTCTTTGATTCATTAAAGACCAGACGTGCTGCTGCATTCTGGATCATTTGGAGGGGTCTAGTTGCACATGCAGGGAGGCCTGCAATGAGAGCGTTACAGTAGTCCAGTCTAGTTATGACAAGTGACTGGATAAGCAGTTGTGTGGCATGTTCAGAGAGGAAGGGTCTTATCTTCCTGATATTTTAGAGTGTAAATCTACATGATCTTGTGGTCTTTGAGATGTGGTCTGTGAAATTTAGTCTGTTGTCGATGGTTACCCCTAGATTTCTGACCGATTTGGAAGGCATTACTGTAGTTGCACCCAGCTGCGCAGTGATGTTGTGTTCAACATCAGGGTTGGCTGGAAAGACAAGGAGTTCAGTCTTGGCTGGGTTGAGTTGCAGGTGGTGCTCCTTCATCCAGGCCGAGATGTCCGCCAGGCAGGCAGAAATTCGAGCAGTCACTGTGGTGTCGTTGGGCTGGAAAGACAAGTAGAGTTGCGTGTCATCAGCGTAACAGTGGTAAGAGAAACCATGTGCTTGAATGATGGGTCCCAGTGATGTTGTGTATATAGAGAAGAGAAGTGGCCCAAGCACTGATCCCTGAGGTACCCCAGTAAGTAGCTGATGTGGCTTGGATACCTCACCTCTCCAGGCTATCTTGAAGGACCTACCTGAGAGATAGGAATTAAACCAGTCAAGTACAGTTCCTGTGATGCCCAGCGAGGAAAGGGTAGAGAGTAATATCTGATGGTTGACTGTGTCAAAGGCTGCAGAAAGGTCCAGCAGAATCAGGACTGATGATCTGGATTCAGCTTTCGCCCATCTCAGCGACTCGGTGACAGACAGCAGGGCGGTCTCGGTGGAGTGTCCACTTTTAAAGCCTGACTGATTGTCATCCAGCAGCTTGTTCTGTGAGAGATAGGCAGAGATTTGATTGAAAACTGCCCTTTCAAGTGTTTTTGCCATGAATGGTATGAGAGAGACTGGTCTGTAGTGTTCTATTTGTGTGGGATTAAGTGCGGGTTTCTTCAGCAGCGGGGTTACTCGAGCCTGCTTAAATGTAGTGGGAAAAGTGCCTGTAAGTAGAGATGTATTAATTATGTGTGTGAGTGCAGGTAGGATGGACGGAGAAATGGCCTGGAGAAGGTGGGAAGGAATGGGGTCAAGGGAACAGGTGGTGGGGTGGTTGGAGAGGAGGAGTTTAGAGACCTCAGTGTCAGTCAGAGGAGAGAGAGAAGAGTTGCATACAGGAGACATGTGTTTGACAAGGTGTGGTGCTGAGAATGTATTGCTGATAGCTGCAACCTTATTAGTAAAAAATGTGGCGAAGACATCTGCTGTCAGTGATGTGTAAGGCGGTGGAGGGGGAGGGCAGAGAAGTGTGTTGAATGTTCTAAACAAGCTGTGAGTGTCTGTGGTGCTGTTGATCTTGTTCTGGTAATAGGAGGTTTTTGCAGATTTGACATTATCTGAAAAAGTTGCAAGCAGGGACTGATATTTACCTAGATCTGCTGGATCTTTAGATTTCCGCCATCTCCTCTCAGCTGCCCTGAGGTCAGTCCGATGTTCACGAAGGACGTCAGACAGCCAGGGGCTGGGTGGTGTAGCACGTGCTGGCCTAGTGGAGATAGGACAGATGTTGTCTAGACAGGTTGTTAAAGTAGAGCTTAGTGTGTCTGTGGCAGTGTTTACATTAAGCGTGGTAAATATATTTTGTGTAGGAAGAGATGTAGAGACAGCAGTGGAAAGGCAAGAGGGTGAGAGGGAACGGAGGTTACGGCTAAAGGAAACCAATGGTGGAGTCTGTTTTAATGTAGATGGGAGTGTCATGTTGAATTGAACAAAGTAGTGATCAGAGACATGTAAAGGAGTAACAAGAATGTTTGAGTTGGTACAGTTACGTGTAAAGATGAGGTCCAGCTGGTTGCCCGATCTGTGAGTTGCTGTGGTGTGTAGTTTTTCCAAGTCAAATGAGGCCAGGAGATTATTCAATTCAGTGGCCTGGGGCTTGTCTTGGTGTATGTTGAAATCACCAAGAACCACAAGTGGCCTACCATCCTCCGGCAAGGAGGACAGCAGGACATTTAACTCCTCAAGAAAGTTTGTCAGCTGACCTGGAGGGCGATAGATGACAACAACATGGATTTTTGTGGGTTGCATTGTAGTAATAGCATGGAATTCAAAACTAGTATTGTTACATAGTGAAGAGTGTGGTGAAAAAGTCCAGTTGTTATGAATGAGCAAACCTGTTCCCCCACCCCTACCGGTGCGTCGAGGGGTATGAGAGAAGGAGAAGTTGTTGGAGAGGACAGCAGGTGTTGCTGTATCCTCTGGGCGTATCCATGTTTCTGTCAGTGCGAGGATGCTGAGGACGGACTGAGTGGCAAAGGCTGGAATGAAGTCAGCTTTGTTCACAGCTGACTGGCAGTTCCAGAGTCCCACTGAGAAAGAGAGCGGAGCAGGCGCTGAAGTGCAAAGTAGCCGTAGGTTGTGTGGGTTGCATTTGGTCTTGCATCGATATCGTGTAAACGGTCTGTAACAGATAACAGGGATGTGCCTGAAGGCATGTGTTATTCGTGAAGTAGACATGTTAGTATATAGAAAGAAAAGAGATACAATAACAAGATACTTAAGTGCTATGTTGAGTGGCGCCTTGTCGGTGTCCTTGCTCGGTGGACTCGCACAGGTAGACTCGCTGGTCTTTACACAAGTAAGTCTTCACACGAGGAGGACTTTACACGAGGGCTACCACTTCCGCTGCCGCTTCTGCATCAGCATTCGAGTCAAATATATACGTGATGATAAAGAGCCGTTCAATGAAAAAGGCAGGACACACCTTAATGCTACTTAGCACAACAAAGCTAGTCACGTGGTCAGCCGAAACTAAGGGTCGCTCGAGGTGACAAGTGCGACTTCCGTGCACCGCAAATAAATTATGCTGCACTTTAGCAATAAATAATACCCTAAAACAAGTGAAGCACTGTTTATAAACACTAAAATCCACGATAGTTTTACACACACACTGGCCAATCAACGCTAAATCTAGCAGTGAGTAACCTGGGACAAGTCAAAAACAATATAGCACACACACACACACCAACCTTCGTATAAGCAACGCGGGTTCAAGACAGTAAACAAACAGCACAAGTCTAGCAATGAATACCATTCTTCAACAAAGTAAAACAACGAAATAAACACACTTACACGCAACTGCAGACTCCTGTAGATAGATTGCTTATCCTGTTTTAAAGGGGTCATGACATATATATATATATATATATATATATATATATATATATATATATATATATACAGTTGTGCTCAAAAGTTTGCATACCCTTGGACAATTAGTAATATATGTACCATTTTTAAAGAAAACATGAGTGAGCAGGCAAAACACATTTCTTTTATTTCTTATGGGATTCATATTCAACTGTAGGTTATAATAGAATGGCACAATCATAAAACAAAACATGGCAACAAAGAAAAAAATGAAATGACCCCTGTTCAAAAGTCTGCATACCCTTAGTTCTTAATACCGTGTATTGCCCCCTTTAGCATCAATGACAGCATGCAGTCTTTTGTTATAGGTTTCTAATGGGTCCCAAATTCTTGCAGGTGGTATAGCATCCCATTCGTCTTGGCAAAATGCCTCCATGTCATGCAAAGTCTTTGGTCGTCTTGCATGAACCGCACGTTTGAGATCTCCCCAGAGTGGCTCGATGATATTAAGGTCAGGAGACTGTGATGGCCACTCCAGAACCTTCACCTTTTTCTGCTGTAACCACTGGAGGGTCAACTTGGCCTTGTGCTTAGGGTCATTGTCATGCTGGAAAGTCCAAGAGCGTCCCATGCGCAGCTTTCGTGCAGAAGAATTCAAATTGTCTGCCATTATTTTCTGATAACATGCTGCATTCACCTTGCCATCAATTTTCACAAGATTCCCCATACCTTTAGAGCTCACACACCTCCAAAACATCAGTGAGCCACCAACATGCTTCACAGTGGGGATGGTATTCTTTTCACTATAGGAATACCAAACATAGCGCTTATGGTTGTGACCATAAAGCTCTATTTTGGTCTCGTCACTCCAAATTACAGTGTGCCAGAAGCTGTGAGGCATGTCAAGGTGTTGTCGGGCATATTGTAACCGTCGTCGGGCAGCCTGTATTTCTCCTGAGGTTACCTGTGGGTTTTTCTTTGTATCCCGAACAATTCTTCTGGCAGTTGTGGCTGAAATCTTTCTTGGTCTACCTGACCTTGGCTTGGTATCAAGAGATTGCTGAATTTTCCACTTCTTAATAAGTGATTGAACAGTACTGACTGGCATTTTCAAGGCTTTGGATATCTTTTTATATCCTTTTCCATCTTTATAAAGTTTCATTACCTTGTTACGCAGGTCTTTTGACAGTTCATTTCTGCTCCCCATGGCTCAGTATCTAGTCTGCTCAGTGCATCCACGTGAGAGCTAACAACTCATTGACTATTTATACACAGACACTAATTGCAATTTAAATAGCCACAGGTGTGGGAAATTAACCTTTAATTGCCATTTAAACCTGTGTGTGTCACCTTCTGTGTCTGTAACAAGGCCAAACATTCAAGGGTATTTAAACTTTTGATCAGGGCCATTTGGGTGATTTTTGTTATCATCATGATATAAAAAGGAGCCAAACAACTATGTGATAATAAATGGCTTCATATGATCACTATCCTTAAATAAAAGACTTTAAAAAAAAAATGTTTCTTTGCATAATCAGTCATATTTTCAAAATCAATGCCAAAATTTCACAATTTCTACCAGGGTATGCAAACTTTTGAGCACAACTGTATATATATATATATATATATATATATATATATATATATATATATATAATTTTATTATCTTCGCTGAGGTCCACTTATAATGTTAGTAAAGATTTTTTGCACCAAAACAGTCCTAATTTAGTAATATATAATAATTTTCCACCATGTCTCTGAACCTCTGTCTGAAACGTTCAGTTTTAAGCTGTCTGGCCCTTTAAGACTTCAATGTAAACACCCACTGTTATGATTGGCAACATCGAGCAGCCTTTCCAATACAGCCATATTTGAAATGCAATCCGAAGAAAATGAACAAACTCCACAAGACCACAACATTTATAAAACTACATTTCAGGATTAACATATGTATAATGCACATCTAACACATTTCATCTGAATATAATAAACTGTTCACTCAAGCTGCACCATAAACTATCATGTTTCTATCATATGAAATATTCATGAATTAAATTATTTACTTACGGTTTTGTGGTTTTGTAGTGTTTTAACTGTCCCATCTTTTAATAACACTTCCTTTGCAAAGCTTGATCATATTGTGACTGGTTCACAAGCAATCCACACTGAAATGTTCCGATGAATACGCAAGCGTAATACATGGTGATGTTTGGTGCTTCAACAGGCCAAAGCAGAGACGCTCGTCTTCACAGAAGCGACATCTCACACATTTTCCGTGTTTGTTTACACACAGAATTGCATGTGTTTCTCCCAGTCAGTGGCAGCATCAGAATGAGACGCATTTTTTTAAAAGTTGTACTTGTACCACTCTTTAAAAGCGCCGCACATCACCGGAAACACATAAAAACAAAGACGTCCATATAATGCATGTTTACAAAAGACCAACAATTAAAAATAGCACAGATGGGTGCAAAAATGGTCCAGGACACCTTCAAAACAGCACAACAGGAAGACACAGCGTAGCTGAATGAAAGAGAATGGAGGTCTCCTATTAAGAGTTCTAACTTGACATTGCGTCTTTTTAAAGCGGTGTGAAATGTATGATAATGGTCAAAGCCATTCATCTAGTACAGGTTTATGTAGAAAACATTTAAATCCAGATAGGCACATGAAGATGTCCTGTGTAAGTTTTCATTGGATGAATCTCCCATGAGAGGCCCTCTCTCCTCTTCACCTGTGTGACTGACTGAGCACCAATGGGCGGGGCCAAGGGTGCAATGACGAAAAATAGGTGTTGATGTCTTGCTGAAGAGGCAGTCATATGCAGTTGTATATGGTCCTTTTGACGTCACAAGTTCCACAAATTCCAAGCAAGCCACTTGAATGGCCTGCTTTAAATAAATGCTCTTTTTCTATTAAGGAGGATGTTTTCAGTTCTGAAACTTACAGTATGTTTTTATAGTACAATGACCTCATATATGTCAAAAGATCAAGGAAAATTTGATTCCTTATGTCATGAACTCTTTAATATAGTAACCATGTTTTCATTTTGGTTTGTCTGAGCGAACAAGCAATACTGGGTAGCATGGTAGTTGAGGCGCACCATTCAAGTATAACGCCATTGTTAGCAGCTGTGACGTGCACAGAACGGGGGCAGCAGGGGCGTGAGCCCTGCCCCTTTCATTCACAAATTTAAAGGTGCCCTTCTGGTCATCTAGAAAAAAAGTTGAAATTTTAAGAATTAAATTAAAATAGTTAAATAAAACAAAATTAATCTCGTAATAATCTCACAATAACAGTAATAATGTGTTATGAGGTTTCTTTGTAAATCACAGTGTATTGAAGAAAATTAAGCGTAGGTGCCTTGAACAGGCACTACAGCATATTCTAATTGCAAGTGATCCTCCCTATGCCCTACTTACTCCAAAGTGCAGAGCCCTTGAATTGGGTACTCTGAAGGGAACACGGAATTACTGTATGAATGTGCTCTTCATCTTGTGGATGGGCCCATTCTTTTTCTCACTTTTGTTTGGAACAAGCGTTCAAGTTGTGTCCCCTCCCTTAGCAGTGCCCTTTGAGGGAGCAAAAATGTAGTTTTGATTTCCCCCGAAGCATCGAAGTGGCGTCATGGGGCATCAGCTGTTTTTTTATTCTGTTTTTGTTTCATGAATTTACAACCGCAACAGAAGATATCAGTTTACAGCATATAAACTCTAAAAGCTTTTTTTTCTCCAGGCCATTACTTGATATTAGTTTAATATGTGAGTGAAATAATGTATTGTTTTCTACTCGCAAACTTTCCGATCGGCAAAATTATTTGACCGTATGTTTGACAGTTTGTGTACAGTAAATAATCATAGTTCATAAGTTATGGAAATGGAACACTTCTAATTTATCAGCAAATTAAAAAGCACCTGGTAAGAGTTGGTTATGTTGCCAATATTCATTGTAAAGTCTTTGAAACGACACCAATTTTGTGTTGTGGCAAATTGTTATTAATTATTTTGATGGATTCTTTTTCAGCACGGAATGTCAAAAGCATGCCAAAACATGTTTATGTATTATTATTTAAGCGACTCATGAGCAAGCATACAGTAATTTCCTCATTTATTTTCTGCCCGCAATGCAGGCAACATGAATAAATAATATGTAACTAAACATGTTTACATACTATGAACTCATTTTTGATGCTCCAGTGATTTAATAAATACTTTTGAATCCAGAAATTACATTTCTTGCATTGCTTTTGGTTATTTATGAAACAAAGTCAGCATTTTGGCTGTGTACTCACAGAACAACGCAGACACACCAATGCAGAACTATAAATGCAAACCAACACAGGTCAGATAAAATGTCCATTCTATGTTTTGTGTTGTAAGTTCATCAACAGATTTATACTCAATACTGTCATAGTACTCCAAGATACTTCAAAAAATACCATGGTTTTACTATGACACAAGTGAAAAACATAGGATTATATGGTGCTTTTTGTTAGGAATATAACAGAATAGGCTATTATTGGTCAAAAACTAATTAATGGAAAAAGAAAAATGCTTAAATACTCAAAAAGCAAAGAATAAGTTAAATATATATACACTATATGGCCAAAAGTTTGTGGACACCATATGTGCTTGATTAACATTTGATTTCAAAACCTTAGGCATCAATTTCCCCCTTTGCTGTAATAACAGCTTCCACTCTTTTGGGAAGGCTATACTGTATGTAGTAACATGGCTGCAGGGTTTTGCTCTCATTCAGACACAAGGCTATCAGTGAGGTCAGGAACTGATGTTGGTCGATGGGACCTGACTTACAGTTGCTGTTCCAGTTCACCCCAAAATTGATCAGTTGGGTTCAGGTCTGGGCTTTGTGCAGGCCAGTCAGTTTCTTCCATGCCAGACACAGTAAACCATTTCTTTATGGACCTCACTTTGTTCACAGGGGCATTGTCATGCTGGAACAGAAAAGGGCTATCCCCAGACAGTTACCACAAATTTGGAAGCACACAAAGCCCAAGCCATTACATAAAGAAACATTAAGATTTTTCTTTACTGGATTTAATGGAGTAACCAAATTCATTAATTAGAAGGGAGTGCCCACAAACTTTTGGCCATATAGTGTAAGTTCTACTCTTAAAATAATAATAATAATAATAATAATAATAATAATAATAATAATAATAAAAATCTGTGCCCTTTTTTATCCTTTCGCCCCGTCCCTGATGAGGTCTGTGCACGCCACTGGTTAGCAGTTGTCAGTGGTTTGTTTTTGTGCTATTTTGCTGCTGTTGCTTTTGACAACTGAGATGAGGTGCTGATGCTCTCCTGTTCGATATCTTATTACAACTGTCTCAATGGTATATTTGTAGGACAGGGTTTTAGAAAGAGTGGATGTGTCTAATTGATGGCTGGTAGCAGTTCCAGAATGGATAACAACTCTTCCAGCACCTTTAACGCTTGTTGTTGAATGGTGCCGGCTGTTTTGGAATTAATTCATGTGTCAGTGTGAATTCTCCACATGAAAGAATGTCTTGGTGTCATAAAATCAGGCTAATGAGTCACTGGCCTGCTTTACCTTTTCTCTGCATCTCCTTTGCACTCCTCCTCAATTGTCTGTTTGTTTGTACAGGAACAAAGACACCAGCCGTGACGAGTTTATCTTCTACTCAAAGAGACTGATGAGGCTGCTTATTGAACACGCTCTGTCTTTCTTGCCCTCTAAGGTGTGTGTGTGTGTAGGTGATTTGTGTGTGCAAGATGTATGTGTGGTGCTCAGTGGGATGCTTTTATCAAAGTTTTATATTATTTTGGAGGTCAAAGCAGATTCTGTGGTGCTTTAAATTATAGTTTCATGTTTGCAGCGTTTTTTGTTTTTTATACCTGCGTTCATTCATTGCACCTCAACATTTCCTCTTCAGATTTACTATGTCATCACACAAATGTCTCTTTTACAGGCGTGCACTGTCCAGACACCACAAGGCCAAGAGTATGAGGGATGCAGATTTAGCGGAAAAGGGGTACAGTTATTTGTGTGCATTTCGGTGTCTAAATGGTTCATTTTCAGTATTTTTAGATCATGATAGTTATGAAGCAGCTCCTGTTTTCTTTCTCAGATCACAGGTGTGTCCATTCTTCGGGCAGGTGAAACCATGGAGCCTGCTCTGAGAGCCGTGTGCAAGGACGTCCGTATTGGCAAGATCCTGATCCAGACTAATCTGGACTCAGGGGAGCCAGAGGTAATAGGCCTTAAATCATAGCACACAATATCAATAATATCATCAAAATATCTTTCTATATGTGAAAGAGCTTTTCTCTATTGTGTAGACTGAATTCAATTCTGGACTACAGGCAACTTTCTAAAGGCTTTTTTTTCTCTGAACACAGATTAAGCCTAGCACTTGACATACATATAATTACTATATGTAGGCCTACAAGAGCGCAACTACAATATATGCAAAATACGTAATGCACAGGGGCACTACACAAAGGGGGCGCCAAATCATCAAAAAGGGGTGGTCGGATGGCAAAATTCTCAGATATTATATTAAAATATTATTTAAAAATTATTGCTGTCAGTCAATTAAATTTGACTTGACTTTGATATACTACCTTTCCTATCAAAATGTATTTTGTTCTTTTTTTTAAAAAAAAAAGAAGACAATATTTAACAATAATGTTTACTTAACATTTTCCAAACAATGCCTTCTACAGTATAAAGAGAGAAATGCACTAAAATAGCACCAATTCAAGTAACATGAAATGTTTCCCAAAGTCTAGGAAAGTGGGAGGTTGAAAAATTGAAAGAACTAGTCCTCATAGGTTACGTATTCATTGGAATAGGCCTGATCATTGACACAGAATCATTGTTGAGTGTGTGTTTATAGTGTGTGAATACTGTAAGTATAATGTAAGTGTAATGACCCCTGACACATTGCAAAGTTTCTGCCCTATTCCAACCAGTATTTAGAACTCACACTGAGCTAAATAAAATGTCAAAATCTAATATCAAATTGGTAAATGTGTTAATCGCATAAAAAAATGTGTTAAACATTTTTATTTATCACATTTGTTAACGTGTTAATTTTGTCTGTTCTAAAAAAAAAAAAATTTACCTTTATATTTTTACCATTTTATTGAGACTTCATTGAGATGTGGAGAAATTACATGTAAGTAGTGTATGTGTGTGAGGGGCTAAATCTTAAAAATGTTTTAATATTTTGGGATCAAATTTGATTCATAGATTTACAGAAAAAATGTATTAACGTTGAATAACATACTGAAAAACCAAAGGTGAAAGGCTACAAGTGGTTCCTCCAATACAATTGATATTTATAGCATATTATTTATAAAAAATAATAAATAAAAAAAAATGACATACGAAGACAATAGAAGGGTTTAATTATGTCCAGAAAATTGCCTCTTTTTTCAGCTTGTAAGGATCTTGGCATGAGACTGCACTCTTGTCTTATTTATGGTAGATAGTATAGTTGTGGAGTGGTTTCTAGATAAAAACAAGGGTGTGTGTGTGTTTGTGTGTGTGTGTGTGTGTGTTAACTTATACTTATGTCCGTTTGTTTCTCAACTCCCCTCACACCTCTGTTTGTCCATTTTACATGTTTGTCTCTGTCTCCGTGGTAACAGAGATCTCCTGACTCCTCAGTTTGATTTTTTTTTGGTGGATATGGTTTCCTCTTCCTCACTTCATTTTCATGGTAACTGAGGCTTTCCCTTCCTCCTTCCATTCAGCTGCACTACCTGCGACTGCCCAGAGACATCAGTGAGGATCATGTGATTTTGATGGACAGCACTGTTTCCACAGGAGCGGCAGCCATGATGGCAGTGAGGGTGTTGCTGGTATGTGGCTGACAACCTTTTTTTCCCAATACATTAAAAAACAAACAGCATGAGCTCTCTCCCTTATCAATGTACAGTCTATGTACATAAATGCTGAACATTACAAACTTAAAGTGTATTTAACAGGTGTCAGGAAATAAATTAATTAGGCACAAAAAAAGCGAATGTGTGTATCTACAGGACCATGATGTCCAGGAAGACAAGATTGTATTGGTGTCACTGCTGATGGCAGAGTTGGGGGTTCACTCAGTGGCTTACGCCTTTCCACGTGTCAAAATCATCACCACTGCTGTTGACAAGAGCCTGGATGATCTTCTTCATGTCATTCCAGGGATAGGTGAGTTTTTCCATATTAACACTCTTGCTGCCTGTTGTTTCTTTGTACTAGATTTTCATAATGATTTTAAGTGTTCCCACAATTTTTGACCAATGTATTTACAGGTTTTCCATGACCATGAACAATGAACAGATGATTTCTAAATGTAAATAAATGATAGAGACAGAACAGTAGTTTATGAATATCTGAGTCTGTGCTAAATGCTTTTTTGTGTTGATATGGGTCTATTTTTTTGTCCATAAAGGTGATTTTGGTGACCGTTACTTTGGGACAGAATGGAGCGATGCAGAAGAACAAGAACCTCAAAGCTGCCGATCAGAGGTTTAATGCTTTAATGTTTGTGCAGTCATCAACCACAAATGTACACCAGTTACTACAGTAAGTTTGCACAATATTATGGTCAGTGAGGAGCAACACTTTATTTCATAGAGTCAACCAGGACCAAAAAGGCTTTGATAGGTACAATGTAATTACATTTAAACCTATAAAATGTCTATTATTACTGTAATTTCTGTATGTAAACAGAACAGTTTGATTTGATGTCTTTGATGTTATAAATGACCTGCTCACTATCACAATAGTGTTCACTTTATATATTTCTAAGTACTAGTTTATACATTTGTGTAAATGGTTAGAATGGCTGGACCCATTTGGCTGTTTATTGGTTTTGCACATTCAGTGTGAAATAAATAAACAAAAATAACCCTTGATGCCTCTGTTTTTAATAG
The DNA here is from genome assembly GCF_019703515.2 of Myxocyprinus asiaticus. Lineage (NCBI taxonomy): Eukaryota > Metazoa > Chordata > Actinopteri > Cypriniformes > Catostomidae > Myxocyprinus > Myxocyprinus asiaticus. The sequence continues at coordinate 27,907,594 of NC_059376.1, read as the reverse complement.
ACTTTTATTTGTTCCCCCTTCCTCAGGTCTCCCTCTTGTTTACCTAGGAAATCTAGTTGCCTTGTATGCAGACAAACATATTCAGACATACAGTACTGTGCATAAGTCTTAGGCACATAAGATGTTTCACAAAAATATTTGTCTTAAGTTGGTTAATTAATATCTTCAGCTTTAATGTGTCAATAGGAAATATAAATGTTAGACTCCCAAACATTCCTTTTGCATATATAATAGAATAGAAGAACAGGGAGCTCTGCAACAGATGGCATGGCCCCACAAAGCTCCCCACTTATCATCTAGTCAGTCTGGGATTACATGAAGAGACAGAAGCAGTTGAGACAGCCTAAATAGATAGAAGGACTGTGGTGAATTCTCCAAGAAGCTTGGAACATCTTATTAGCCAACAACCAAGAAAAACTGTGTCCAAGTGTACCTAGGAGAATTGGTGCTGTTTTGAAGGCAAAGGTGGTCACACTAAATATTGATTTAGCTTTAATTTATGTTTACTGGACTTTGTATGACATTAATTGATCAATGAAAACTATTTATGGCATTATTTTTGAAGAAATCATCACTATGCAACATTTTTCAAAAGTGCCTAAAACTTTTGCACAGTACTGTTCCTCCCCCACTTTTAGAAATTTCCACTTGGCAACATGGAGTGAGTTTTCTGAGAGCAGGTTACAGACATTTTTCCAGACAGCCCCTACAGCTGCTGCATCCTCAACACTAGGGGGAAGTATATCACCCCTTCTGTCTCATCATGCTTTTGCAGGTTCCATAAGGATACAACTTTGGAACCAAAATGTATGAAACATTAAAAAATATTGTTCAAACAAGAATACAATACAAATCAAACCAAGCTGTTACTACAATCTAAATAAACATTGAACTAGCCATGACCTTAGTATATAAAAAGGAAAGCGATGCCTTTTATGTTATTTATCGATGTAACGTATTTCTTTTGTGGAACTAGAAAACCTGAGAGTGATTTAGCCTTTACATACACTCGGCTCAAGGACCTGTTCAAAGCTGTGGGTGAAGGTGAAGGAGTCTTTATTGAGAGAATGTAAATTCGGGTGAGAGCTTGATTGAGACGGAATAATGAACTGCCAAGTACAGCAAAGGTAGGAGGACATATAAGGGAATTAAAAGACAACTTTGAGATCTGGGAGGAGGGGAAAAAACAGGAAAAGGAGATTCAGATATTTTTGACTCAAATAAAGGAACTATCAAGACTCTTCAGCACTTCACAGATTTTACCTATTTGGCTAGAAGGGAGCTACATAAAAAAGGGCTCAATGAATATCTGCATTTAGGGCAAATATCTATTTTCTTGCAGGATAGGGACTAAAAACACTTGTCAAAAATTATGAAGGAATGGTTTGAAGTTTGGAAATTTAGAATAGCCCAGCCAGACCTCAGACTTTAATCAGGTGAAAATTGCTCACCACCCATACTGAACTCTCAATGTAATTTGGCACAGGTGGAGAAAATTTTAATTGAAGTGCTGGCAAAAATTCTACAATTTTGAAGTGCAAAACTCATGCAGACAAGAACAATTACTGCTGTATCTAGTGCTAAAGCTCTGTGGACACAGTATTGACATGGAAGGGGTGAATTTTCCAGTAAATGATAAATATGAAGCTTTTATTCAACCAAAAAAAAAAAAAAAAGAAAAGAAAAAAAAGATTAGGGTGTTTAATTTGATTTTGTGGTAATATAATAAAAAATAAAGATGCATTAGGGTGTTTAATTTGGTTTTGTGGTCATATAATATAATATTATATATATATATATATATATATATATATATATATATATATATATATATATATATATATATATATATATATATATATATATATATATAAATCTTTATTTTATTAACATTTGGAGATCAGGGCAGGACAACTTTTGTTACATCATCTGAGAGGAAATATTATGTAACATTGCCACAACAATATGTAACAACCTATGCTTAAGGCACTTTGCATTGCTAAAATTGTATAGGAACCTGAATGATAGGCTATACCCTCACTAGTTTGCCACAACATTTAAAATATAGCTTCTTTTCAGTGATGCTGTGGCTGTAAAATGTGGTTGACATTTTGACTTACCAGAGCTCCTCGTACATACTGGATTCACCTAGACAACAAACTGGTCTGCGACTGCAGCCTCAAGGTTAACCTGTTACTATGGAAACAAGTCAGCCAATAAAAAAACAGCAGACGGTTGCTATGTTGACTGCACCCTTTTTGTTTTAAGGATGACCTAATTTTTTTTTTTTTTCAGAGCAAGTCAGATACAAGCTTGTGACACACAACACTCACATACACACAATCACAATAAGAGAGGTAAGAAAACAAGCTACATTTTTACAAACACAAGTTCATATGTTCTAGTGGAGGACTTGAATGAAATAAAAATCCATGTGACCTCCATCTGTCTGTAAAGTAGTCTTTCTGTATAATGCAGGAAGGTTTTGTCTCAATGGAGAGGAATTCTTAAAAACCATACCATGACAGAGATGCAGTTGTCATAGGAACGGAAAAATACCACAGTGAAAGGCTGATGTGACTGCAAATTCAATGGCTAATTAGGGTAAACAAAGAACTCTAATGCGATCTCTCATCTACCTGAGCGTATAAACTAATCAAATCTGGTTTAATCAGATACTAATCACATCCAGATTTAGTATCAGTGAAATGTCCTCTAGAAGATTTGCTCAACCTTGTGCATTGATGCCTACATACATCACAGAATGCAAATCAAACATAGATGCACATTCTGATATGCTATTCTTCTCACCACAATTGTACAATTGTCTCAGAGTGGTTATCTGAGTTACCGTATACTTTGCCAGTTTGAACCAGTCTGGCCATTCTCTGTTGACCTCGCTCATCAACAAGGCATTTCTGTTCACAGAACTGCCCCTCACTGGATGTTTTTTGTTTTTGGCACCATTCTGAGTAAATTCTAGAGACTGTTGTGTGTGAAAATCCCAGGAGATCAGCAGTTACAGAAATACTCAAATCAGCCCATCTGGCACCAACAGTCATCCATGCGATTATCTAATCAACCAATCGTGTGGCAGCAGTGCATAAAATCAAGCAGATACGGGTCAGGATTTTCAGTTAATGTTCACATCAACCATCAGAAGTGGGAAAAATTTTGATCTCAGTGATTTGGACCATGGCATGATTGTTGGTGCCAGATGGGCTGGTTTGAGTATTTCTGTAACTGCTGATCTCCTGGGATTTTTATGCAGTCTCTAGAATTTACTCAGAATGGTGTCAAAAACAAAAAACATCCAGTGAGTGGCAGTTCTGTGGATGGAAATACCTTGTTGATGAGAGAGTTCAACAGAGAATGGCCAGACTGGTTTGAACTGACAAAGTCTGCTGTAACTCAGATAACCGCTCTGTACAATTGTGTTGAGAAGAATAGCATCTCAGAATGCTATTTTGAGATGCGGGTTGGCGCTGTTTTGGTGGCATGAGGGGGACCTACACAGTATTAGGCAGGTGGTTTTAATGTTGTGCATATATATATGCAATATAAAATAAATTTTACTGCAGAGACATAAAAGATTTGTACTGTAAACAAATCAACCCTTGAAATGTTAGATTCTTAAAGATGCAATCTGTAATAATGACTATGAAGTTAACAGTTTTAAACAGTAACGCATTCATACACAGTATGTTACCTTTCCCCCTTATGTTTAGACCAGAAAATACTGTTATACTTGTAGGATTTTCAACACATACGGATTGTATCTTTAAGAATGAATAATGAATTCTGTGTGTTTTTTTTTAAGTGCTACTTTATTAAAAAAGTATAAACTTGACCCGACATTTTTATGAATAGTCATTTTGATATAAAAACATTACAATCTTTTACACATTAGTACTTAATTACACAGCTTTAATACACACCACCCTGCTGTTTGATAAGCAAACGCACAACATTAGCTGCCACACTAAACTCAACTGGTCTTTGAGATACACAGTATAGCAAAAAATATGTGAAAAATAAAAGAATCCCAAAGCACATAATCAAAACTCACAGATATACTGCTGAGATCATTTTTCACCAGAGAAAAAATCATTCCAAAAGGACGACCAGAAAGAAACAAGTACTTTCAGGAACACCAAGAGCAAATCCCACTCCCCTCTTTTCTGCATTTTCTTGTTTGTAACATATTTACGACATTGCACCGACAATTTATAGCAACTCCGAGCTTTTTCAGAGAAGCAGTTTGATTATATTTGGTTGACCTGAGCCTCTTTGCATGTGCTCCAGCCATTTGGGTTAATTTAATCCAGATCCCATTAGTATCCGATTCTAAGACACCAAAAGAGAGCAGCTGTAGTCCATTGAGACATGCCATAGATCACAGATAGTTTGACATTGTCCATTGGTGAAACTTGTCACTGTCTGATCATAAAACCCCAAAACACTTTGATCCAACCTGCCAATAAACTAATTACAGGGCATTGTACACTATTTCAAATTGCTTAGTCATTGTTCCATTTTTTAATCTCCAACTATATCCATATAACACACAGGTAATTTTTGCCACAATCAAATGTATTGTGATTTGATTCAATCATATTTTGATCCACCAGCACCCTCTTTATTTAAAGAATGGTGGGGGGGGGCACCTGGATCTCTTGACTGCTTCTGTAAAGGGGAAAGGGATTGTCTATGATACAATTCTTCTCACCAATTGTGTTAAATTTTCTAACTGTTCAGTCTATGTTTTAGAAAGTCCTCCTCGAGTCCTCATTGGTCTCCCTAGTTTTGAAGCAAATCACTTTGGGCTCTTTCTTAGATGAAGAAAAAGGCGTAAAAATCAAACCACTGACAACAGCAAGAAATAAACCATTCTCTGATACCACACAACAGTGCTAGTTTTTCACTTTTCTTTCTTTTCTTTTTTTCCCCTTTTGCAAAGGTATTTTTTTTCTTGAAAGCATGCATCTTTTTTTTTTTTTTTTTGTCAGGCAAAGTGCATAAACAGTATTGACAAAGAAAAACACTTACTTCACCACATCGAAGTGCTGTGGTCGTGACAGTTTGAATTGATGTTATGACCAAAACATAAAATAACATGAAAAGACACTGGGGTCTCCGGTCAGATATGTCAAATCTTTTTGTGTGCAATTATTTATTTAATTTCTATCAGTCCCTGAGCTTTTGCTAATAGTTTCTATGATTCAAGATTCAAGCTCTTTATTGTCATTGTACAAGTACAACGAATTACTGATCTCCCTTTACTGACCATTAACAACCTCTAAATTTGAACTGATTTTAAATTTGCTGTTTCAATTTCATAAGGGGACTGTCTTTGACAAACAACATGCTAAGCATGAGACATTTGTGCTTCGTAAGAAAATACTTCCTTTATTTACTAGAACTGCTTGACCCATCAAATGAGAATCTCTGTTTGAATATTTTTTACAGAAATAGAGGCTTTGACATTACAAAAATAGGGCCATGTATTTTCTAAAGCTTTTAGATAATAGATAGCTTTTAACATTTTAAAATAGGATCCACTTATCTATGAACACATTAAATATAGACTTTTTGTCAATATATCATATTTTGCTTGGGATTTATAATAAGGTCCACTTCTTGAAATAGGGGACGGTGCTTTGCAAACAGTTTCTAATCAAAATACATTTATCTCATTGCAGAGAGCCGCAGGAATGGAATTATATTCTGTGCTTCAAGTTATTTTTTGTAATAGACTTGTTGCTCATATATTTTTTTATACTTTGAAATTTTCTAGGCATCAACTATACGCCTGACCTTGTCATAAACTAAAGCATGTTATGACAAATAAACAAGGATTCCATAATATTCCTATACAGAAATCCCCAGTGATGCTACTCTCTGTTGTGATATGTTGTCTGTGGTGATATGTCATGGCTGGTGAAGGATTCTGGTGACTACTATTAATGTTTGTGATGTAGGTATGTGAGCAATCATTTAGTCAGATTTTCATGTAAGCATTCTATCATTTTTGTGCTGCAAGAATGCTGACCTTTAACTAGACTTACAAAACTCAATTAATGCTTAACTAATACTTGGAACCCATGTAAAATATATAGCAGTGGTGCTGTACCTCATTGGGTTAGGACACACGCCTGTCCCCATTCAAGATTCAAGCTCTGTTCATTCACTATAAGAAAAGTTCCCCAGAGCTCCCCCTACAGGCCAGTGACATACATCTCCATGCCATCATTGAAGGTAAAGATGGTGGTTGTGCTGGAGGTGGCCGAGCTCTGCTTTAGGTCGGGGATGCTCTCGTACAAGCTCTCCCCAGGAATCAGCAGGGCTTTGGCTGGGAGATGCTGCAGTTTGGGTGTCTGCTGGGGGGGTGGAGGGGGTGGGGGTGGTTGTTGCAAGGGCTGCTGGGGCCTCTTCCTCTTGGGTCGCAAGGTGGCACTGGCATTGGGTGGAGGTCTGTCACGCTTCCAGCCTCCCCCGCCCTCCATGGTCTCATAAGCCAGGTCTGACTCCTCTGTGCTGATGGCTTCGTAGCAGTGGTCCTCCATGCAGGCAGGAGGCACTCTAGAGCCTTTGCCCTCCTGCGGGGCCCACGTCTGGGGTTTGACTACCACGCTGAAACCCCCGTCACGCTCACCACGTTCACCCCGTGCCAAGGTCCTAAAGCCGCTGATGTCTCTTGCGGCTGTGGGCGAGCCAGGCATGCCTCGCTTCTTTTTACCTGGTTTGCAGACTTTGGAATACATCTCTGTGATCTACATGGCGACAAACAGACAAACCATCAAAGGGGTCATTCACAAAGGATGCGTAAGCGTGTTCAAAGCAACATAATTTAGCAGATGGGAATAAATGCTGGTGTATCAAAAAACACTTTTAAAGGCTGAACTATTTTAAACTTAACACAGCATCTTAAAGGAATAGTTCACTGCAAAAAAGAGTCTTTTGAAGCAATACAATCACTTTGTGTGATGAACTTAAGACGTTTGTCCACTGTGAAATCAAACTATATTTATAATCAAATTTTCAATAATAATTTGAATTTTTAAAAAGTCTTTAAATCTCTTCGCATCTTGTGACCAAATGTGCGATATGACGTCATGCCATTTGGTCACGAGACAGATTTGATGTTATCGACATATGCGTCATATTTGATTGTATTTCACATATTTGATGTGAAGACTTTTCTAAAATTCCACAGAACAGTTTGGAGCGAATGAGGGTAAGTAAATAATGACAGAATTTTGATTTTTGAGTTCCTTTAAAAACTGGATAATCGTAACATGAGACGCTGAAAAAGCAGCGAGACGTGTCGCAATGGTCAAAGACGTCCATCTAGCGCATATTTACATAGAAAAACTGAAATGGAAAAATAAAAATAAAAAAATATTAAAGAACAGTGCAGACTGACTCAAGAACACATCCTTTGTGAATGGCCCCTAAATCTGCAACAGAAATATCACCTCCATACAAAAGCAAAATTCATAAGCAAACATACAGTTCTTTTCAAAATTTCAGACTCTGAACCACTGAACCCTTTTTATGTGTGTAAATTATGAAAATGTGTGTATATATCTTTTACTCTGAATGTTTGCTTTTACAGTTCCTGCTGTCTGGTGTTCTACAAAAACAATCTTACCCTTTAAGTATACGCATTTGTGCGTTTCCAGCTGTTTCTCGTTAACTTTGAAACACTTTTCAAAGTAAAGGCATCTGTAATGTTTGGAAGGTTACAAGGTTTGAAGGGCTCTGGGTTCCCTCACAGTGGACAATGTGTCTAGGTCTATAATGCAAGCATTTTTGACTCAGGGTTTAGTCAAGGGTTTTTAAAAATAGCCATTTCTAGCCATTGAAATATTTTGGAAATAAGCATAACAAGACAAATTTATATGTACATTTATGCATTTGGCAGACACTTTCAAGGCAACATTTTATCAGTATGTGTGTTCCCTGGGAATCAAACCATGACCTTAGTGTTGCTGGTGCTATGTTCTACAAGTAGAGCTACAAAAGTTATATTCACTATAGAAATGTCCATGACTTTTCAAGATTTTATTAATTTCCATGATTTTTCCAGACCTGGAAACCATCATTTAAGGAATTCCCTGATATTTCTAAGTTTTGAATCCTGTTGACTGCATTTAAGGAGAGGTGGAGGATATGTCTCAGACCTGTGTGGAAACTAAAAGCATGCTCACCCCTGCTGCTGATGCTGCCATGTTCTCTTCAGCGTGAGAGCTCAGAATACCCATCTGCTTGTGCTGGAAGATGATGTCATCATCTTCTGGAGGTTTCCATATGTACTGCTCTCCATTTCCCATAAACACTGCCTCCTGAATGTACAAAATAATGATTGACTAGATAGAATAAATATTATATTACAGTTTAACAAGGCACCATCTCAAACAATAAATACTGGAGAATACTGCTGAGTTGAACATCATGTATTACTGTGCTTACTGATTACCGGTACATCAACATTAACCTCAAAGCAAAGTTCAAAGCTTTAAAGTGTGGTTGCCTGTTTTTATGGTGCTTGCAAGACAGCCATGTATTGATGTTACTAAAACATTCTGGTTAGGGTTTGTTCTAATCCCTTAACGGATTAAAGGAATAGTTCACCCAAAAATGAAAATTCTCTCATTATTTACTCACCCTCATGCCATCCCAGATGTGTATGACTTTTTTCTTTCTAGAACACAAACAAAGAGTTTTAGAAAAAATATCTCAGCTCTGTAGGTCCATACAAGGCAAGTTAATGGTGACCAAAACTCGGAAGCTCCAAAAAGCACATAAAGGCAGCATGAAAGTAATCCATCCGACTCCAGTGGTTTTATCCACCTTCTGAAGCAATCTAATCGCTTTTGGGGAGAAAAGAACAAAAGGTATCCCTTTTTTTACTATATATCTTGACATCAGCAGTCTCTTTGGTGATCATGATTTCAAGCTCGATTATGCTTCCTAGCAAGATCTATCATTCTGCACATGTGTCAAGCACTAGGAAGTGTAATCGAGCTTAAAATCATGTTTGTGCATTGAGACTGCAATCGCAAGATGTACAGTGAAAAAGGAGTTATATTTTGGCCTGTTCTCACCCAAAACCAATTGGATCACTTCAGAAGACATGGATTAAAACACTAAAGTTATATGGATTACTTTTTTTTTTGCCTTTATGTGCTTTTTTTGGAGGTTCAAATTTTGGCTACCATTTACTTGCATTTAATGGACCTACAGAGCTGTTCGTTTGTGTTCTGCCGAAGAAAGAAAGTCATAGAGGGTGAGTAAATGATGAGAATTTTCATTTTTGGGTGAACTGTTCCTTTAAGTATTAAACAACTGCAATGAATTCAGCCAGAACTGCTTAAAGGGATAGTTCACCAAAAAATGAAAAGTTTGTTATCATTTTAAGTAAGGGCTGATATCTCTTTTTGTGTTCCATGAAAGAAAGAAACTCAAACAGGTTTGGAACAACATAAGATTGACTTAAATTATGACAGAATTTGTATTTTTGGGGTGAACTATCCCTTTAACATACAGTCATTCAAACTTTGGTTTGCTATCTATTTTGGCTTCTGTAACCTTTAAACTTCTAAAAAATTTTAAGATTAATGTTTGTAAATCACCCATTGATGTTCAGCATTCAAAATCTAATCAACTGTGATGATGTCAGCGTAATATTTGCATTTAGAACGCTAATTGGTCTTTTACTTACAGCTATTTGCTTTTGGATTTGATTGGTCTTTTGTATAACCATCTATAGCCAGTAATGGCAAAAGAGCAGGACCAAAGCCTAAAACTGTAAATGTAAATGTAAAATGTAAAACCTTAGCTTACATAAAAATGTAACTATTATTTGCCTGCTTTATAAGCAATGACATTATCTTCAAGAAATGCAAATCTAAGTTTAGTTTTGAGGGACAGTTCAAATTAATCAGAACAAAGAAACAAAACATGATAAAACTCTTTAAAATGATGTCATGGTCACACACAATAAACAAGCTAGATATGAAAAATCCACAAAGACATGACAAAGGTCAGCTGAGGAGTCACTTCAGAGTTCTTCTCCCTGAACAATAAGCCCATGTAGCATAATCAGGCTATAATCCCCATGCTTAATATTAGCCTCATGTCTAACCACTCAGTGTATCTAATGATATTGGCTTTAATGCGTTTCCTGTGCTGTGGCTGTAAGGGAACAGGCTGGTGCTTGCTGTGCACTTTCTCCTCATTGTTATGCAGAGGAAAACGGAAGTGGGGTGTGTCACTGTGCCATTTTTAAGGCAAGGATTAGCATGTTATTGAACTTCTTTCGTTCACCATTGCAATTCGCTTTGTCTCACATTAGCACTGGCCCATTTTCTGGGTCTGGCTGTTTGCCAGGGTTTGAGTGATTGAAAGGTTTCACTCCATAGAGTTTCTACATGTTGCATCATTCTCATAGTAAAGGGCATCTAAGTGAGCAACACATCAAATGCTGTAGATGGATCACACTTGTGAGTATCATTGATTTGGACAGATTTCTCATGGAGGCAATAATGTAGTATACTTGTAGTATACTTAATTTCTCAAGTCCACTCTTGTGCTAAAGCACACAAAAAAAGAAGAAGCCATTGCCTGCATGCTTCTATTTTTAAGATATTCTTTATTATAGATGGTCGAAGGCCATTAGTTGTTGTATAACAACAAAATACCTTCAATCAGCAACAAGGGTCTCACATACTGCAGTACTGCTTTGAATTTGTAGCCTCAGCTAAATCCCAGCGGTTCTGGTGTTTCATGAATTGTGGAATTACATGAGTGCTGACTGAGTGTATGAGTAGAATATAGATACAATAACATTTAAAAGTGTTGGGCTGTCATGATACCAACGTTTCATTAGTCAATACCAAGACCTTAAAAATTTCGATACTATGTTATTGAAAACACTCTTTTATTTAGAAAGTGAATTATTAAAGTATTTTATTTTTTTCAATCAATTATTCAAGTAAGGACATAGACTATGTCTGCAAAAAAGACTTTTCTGTAGTCATTTATGGCATTTTAGCATTGAAAGTAATTTAAAGGAATATTCTGGGTTCAATAAAAGACAAGCTCAATTGATAGCATTTGAGGCATAAAGTTGATTATCACAAAAATGTATTTAGACTCATCCCTCCTTTTTTTTAAATAAGCAGAAATCTGGGTTACAGTGAGGTACTTACAATAAAAGTGAATGGGGCCACTCCATAAAAGCTAAAATGCTCACTGTTTCAAAAGTATAGCCACAAGACATAAACAATATGCGTGTTAACATCATTTTGGTGTGATAAAATCACTTACTGATTTTAAGTTATATCCTAACTTCTTTGCCATGACAGCGTAATAATGTAAACCCTGTAATCCTGCATAAAAACGATAATTTAAACAACTTTACAACTCAAATAATACACAAGTTTTAACAGAAGAATTAATGTGTGTTTTTATAAAATTATACATTTCACATTTCTGCCTTTAAAACCTCCAAAAATTGGCCCTATTCACTTCCATTGTAAGTGCCTCACTGTAACCTCAATTTTTGCTTTTTTAAAAGAAAAGGAGGGACGAGTCGAAATTAAATGCCACAAATGCTGTTTATTGAGCTTAACTTAAACTGATCCACCATAATTTCTGTACCACTAGCATCACCGAACATCCATCCATCCATTTTCTATAGCCGCTTATCCAATGTAGGGTAGTGCAAGCGGGACAAGCCTATCCTTGGTGTTTCTACATGGCCAAAGGCAGGGAAACACCCTGGGCAGGTCGCCAGTCCATCACAGGGCTAACACACACAGACAAACACAAATCACACTCTCACTCACACCTACAGACAATTTAGAGTCTCAAATTCACTTGACCTGCATGTCTTTGGATTGTGAGGGAAACTGGAGCACCCAGCTGAAATGCACACAAACACAAGGAGAACATGCAAACTCCACACAGAGTGAGCTGGGACTTAAGCTGGGGACCTTCTTGCTGTGAAGTGACAGTGCTACCCACTAAGCCACATGCCACCCTCATCACCAAACAGATTTGCAAAAACAATAATTTTTCAAACAGATTCCAGGACAACTCCTCCTGTCTTCTATAAGTCGAACAAAAAGATAATTCCGCCCAAAACTCATTGATTGAGGCAATGTTGCTGTGTCTGGCTAGATGGGCTGCTTGTTTTGATAGCGCCACAGTATTACACTTTTAGGTGAAATCAACCTACAAATGACTTACTTATAGTTGACTCTGCATGTTAAGCTGGGAAACTAGATACAATTTTAACACTTAAAAAATTACACACATCAGCTTTGTGTTGTTCTTGTTCATTGCCCTAGGACAGCGTATTTATATTCTCATAAAGCTGATGGCATCTCCCATTATTCTCTGCCTACCTTAGGGAAAGAGGGAAGGTTAAAGGCCTCCATATTTTTTCGAGGCATCTTCTGACTGTGTGGGTGGGATGGAGGTGGGGCTGGGTGAGTGGGAGGGGCATGACGAATGTCTCCACTGCTGTGTGGTTGTTGTTCCCCGAGCCCCTCCTCTGTCTCTGTTCCGTTGTCCCTCTTCTGGGCTGCTTTGTCCACTCTCCGGACCTTTCTGATGCAGGCGTACTCCACTGTCTCCTGGGGTTGAGGGGGTGTGTTTATCACCTGGGGGATGGTCTCTGTTTCTGTGATCCCACCCTCCATGCAGTCCCCATCAGGATCAGGAGGAGCTGGGGTATTAGCAGGGACTGCCGGTGGGGCGGGTGTGTCTGTCTCTCCTGCTCTACCTCCGACTCCGTAGCGGGCATCCTCAGAACCGCGCGTGGGAGAGGAGCGGCGGCCCACCTCAGCATATGTGTGTTCCCCGTCCTCACCGGAGGGGATCTGAGGCAGCTGGCGGCCCTGAGAATGCAGGTCAGAGTTTGAGCGACGGCTTGGGAGTAGGAGCAGATCCATGCTGGCGGGACGGTTCTTCTTAGAAGATTCTACAGAGAGCAGCAGATCAGTTAGCCAAGATTAAGAGTTTAAAATCTGACAACCAGTATTATTAAAGTGATAGTTCATCCAAAAATGAAAATTCCTGCCCAAAATTGGGTTCCAAACCCAAATGACAGCTGCATCTTTTGCTATCATTGTATGGAAAAAAGATGCAATGAAAGTGAATGGTAATCTTTTGTGTTCCACAGAAGAAAGAGAGTCATATGGGTTTGGAACAAACACAAGGGTGAGTAACTGAAGGCATAATTTTTGGGTGAACTATTCCTTTAAGATTTTTCAAAGAGACAATAAAAAGATTTGCTCGAAACTGCAGAGGCAAAGGGCAGCAGACACATGCCAATCACTATAGAGTAAACCCCCTTAATTACGTATACTAAGGTGGCGATAGAAACTCCCAAAATGCAAGCTGTTACCGTGCCTACACTTTGCCCCCCGACATGTGTAAAGAACTAAGGTCTATGAAGCTTTAATAAATGTGATTGTACAGTACATACTCTTGCCATTGCAGTTGAGTCTGTTCATCTCATGAAGCTTGGTGTCTGACTTACTGATGGAGCGCAGCTTGGACTGCCGCAGTATACTCTGAAAACAGATGCAAAGAGAACTGCTTAATTTTACTGTATGTAAATATTCAAATAAAAATAAAATACAATGTAAACCTGCTGAAAAGACCAGCATTTTTTGTTTTGGATGCTGGTGATAAAATCATTTTGGGTGAGAAACAAAGAAAAAATTCAGTCCTTCTTCACTAAAAAGCTTGACTTCTGGTCAGCTCTCTTATCATGAAGGAATCTCGTTCATGCATTACTCCTTACCCAAAGGGTTAAATCATTTGAGTCATATGCATTACTTCTATGCCTTTTCGGAGCTTGAAAGTTTTGGACTCCATTGATTTACATTGGATGGACAAAAACCTCACACATCCTTCAAAAAATCTTTGTTTGTGTTCTGCAGAAGAATGAAAGTCATACGAGTTTGAGACAGCATGAGGGTGAGTAAATGATGAGAGAACTTTTGGGTGAATTATTCCTTTAAGAGTCAGACTGGGGGGGTCTGGGTAGCTCAGTGGTAAAGACGCTGGCTACCACCCCTGGAGTTCACTAGTTCAAATCCCAGGGTGTGCTGAGTGGCTCCAGCCAGGTCTCCTAAGCAACCAAATTGGCCTGGTTGCAAGGGAGGGTATAGTCACATGGGTTAACCTCCTCGTGGTTGTTATAATGTGGTTCGTTCTTGGTGCGACACATGATGAGTTTGTGAGTGGATGTCGTGGTGGATGGCGTGAAGCCTCCACATGCGCTATGTCTCAACACACTCAACAAGCCACATGATAAGATGCGCAGGTTGACGGTCTCAGACATAGAGGCAGCTGGGATTCGTCCTCCACCACCCAGATTGAGGCAAATCACTACACAACCACAAGGATTTAAAAGCACATTGGGAATTGGGCATTCCAAATTGGGAGAAAAAAAAAAAAAAAAAGATTCAGATTGGGAAGAAATAGCTCTTTAATGTAAAACATTTGCACAGTTTGATTTTTTACAGTGTACTGGTGTTGTAAGATTAGACAGAATGTTTTTTATTTTAGATCCAAAGCTTCAAAAATCCATCCAAATTTTGGCACAGATCTATTTCCATTCAGCCGATTAAGAAGATTAATTTAATTCAGGATGTGCCTTCAATTCATTACTTGAAAATTAGTGTGAGGAATAATTTAAATCCTGAAACAAAAACATTAACTGGTTGAACTGACATGGAACTGAGCCCAAACCTGGGTCCCTTATAAACTGAGGAGAAAGAGAGGGAACAGACTGAGAGAACGAAGAATGAGTGAGAGAGGGGAAAGAAAGAAAGATGCAAGTAGGAGAGAGGAGACTGAGAAATGTTCACCATGTCCATGAGTCTGTGTTTCCTCTCCTCCCCAGGGCCATTGTGCGTTTTCCCTTTCCTGCAGGACACAGAGAGAGATGTAAATCACGCACTTTCACAAACGATCATCAGGAATCTATGCATTTTAGCATTTCAAATGGATTCACATAATCAGACACCACCAAGGTGTACAGTTTTAAATGTTCTGTTCATGCAGTGATTTATGGAGAAGGAATAGCCTGACTCATTTGAGGTCCTTTATTTAATGTACTTTTGTAGCTCCAACTGTTTATCTTGTACAGGAAGAAAACACAAACATAATTTTAATTACTCTAAGCATTCAAGGCAGTTGTTTTTCATAACCTTTTCAAAGGGACGGTTCACCCAAAAATGTAAATTCTGTCATCATTTGTTCACCCTCATGTTGTTAGGAGAACAAAAGGAGATGTTAGGCAGAATGTGACTGGCAGCCTCAGTCAACATTGAACATACAATGAAAGTGAATAGTGACTGAAGCTGACATTCTGCCTTATTTCTCCTACTATGTTCAATGAAAGAAACAAAGTGTGCTTGTCTACCATCGGGCCAAATGGTTCTGAGAACAGTACGGAACGGTTACAGTAGCATTTCCACTTGAGCACGGTTCAGCATGGCACGATTAGAAACCGCTCTCGGTCCGGAATTCTTGGCACGGTTAGCTAACCGTACTCATCAGTGCTCAACCGTGCTGGTGGAATGGCTTTTGTACGTGCCGACTCACGATTGTCAATTTTCCAACGCCAAGGTATCTCATAGCGCTTTGAGTTGTTTCTAGCTTGCCAAGTTTGCTTATATTTGGGTGAAGTTAATAAAAGTTAATAAAAAAAGTGTATGTTCAGTGTATCTTCATGATTTTATGATGATGGTTTGACTAGTACTGTAGCCTACACTTATTTTTCTACACGCCTTTTTCATCAGGGAAGTAGATTACTAGCTCATTAAAACTCAAAATATATAAATATATTCTCATATACTATTCCCATAAAATACTAATATATAATAATTTGTCAATAAATATCCTTTTTAGCTACTCTGGGAACTTCACATTTCTGCATGTTCGTGTCTGGTGGCCAGTGCCGGTCCTCCCTATACGCAATATACACAAGTTAAGTAGGGCCCCCGATCCGCAATGGGGCCCCCCACGCTGGCGAAGATGTAATAAGCAGCAGTCAAGTACTAGTACTTGTTGCCATGCATACAGGAGAGCTTTGTCTGAAAAGTGGAAAATGCTGCCTTTGGGGATTGTATACGAAGGTAGAATGAAAATAAGGTGTTTTTTCATAAAGCTGTACTGAGACCAAGTTCCATTTGTTCAAAAATGCTGTCAGTTAAGCCATTAATTATTAGGCAGCAAGGCAGCATAACCACAATGGTCAAAAAATAAATACAAATATAAATAACATGCAAATATAAATGTAATGTCAACTGTAGTGTCGTGATGCTATTGGTTGGGGGTTTATTATCATTATTATAATATATTATTTCATTTCCATTTCAGACGTGCAGCAGGTAAAATGAGATGCGTAACGTAATAGATCAGAATGGCTATGGTTACTAGACATCAGGAGCAGAAAAAAGGAGAAAATGAAATTTGAAAGTGAAATGATCAAGCAAGAAGGTATCTCCTTTTATCATATTTAAAATTCTTATTTAATCTTTACATTATCATTAGAAAGCTCAAACTCCAGTTCTCCAGCTTCGATATAAGACCACTCTTTTACGACAGGAATGCCACATTGAAAGTATTTTCTTAATTTGTGTCAGGAGTACACATCAAAGAATCCAAAATCAAAAGGTGACATATGTGATATGTAATAAAGAATGTAATAATCACATACCTGTTTCATGCAGTTTCTGCTGAATATGCTGTCATGTCAATGGTCAATAAACAATATCCATTAGAACTTTAAGTCCAAAGTGTGCACATTTAGAGAAATATGCTCATATGTTTACTTCTGATTTCTTGGGAAAAAATATCTTTCATATTTTCTTGTAAATTTTGCAGAATAGGCATTCATCTGTGATACATTTTCAGAAAGCTAGACTACGCTAGTGCGTTATTTTTGTCGAGCATTTAGCTGTCAAACAAAATGTGATTTTATTTATTACATCATTAATTTGTCTTCCTCCTATTTTAATATTTTTTATCTGTCTTTCAGTCTTCATTCATTTACTCTTGTTCATTGTTTTACTGTTTCATTGTTTGTAAAAACTTTGCCATTACTAGTCTGTAAACCTAGCTGATACCATTACTTTGCACTGTTACCTGTTACTATGTTAGTCCATTTTAAATGAAGAATCAAATTGCCAAATCTGCCTTCAGGGACAATTTTCAAGTTCATCAATAAGACCAGTAGTACCAGCGAGACGTTGGTAATGTACAGCTTAAGCAGGCCCCAATGCTGGCCCCAGTAATATAGAGCCAGCAAGTGCCATGCCAACTGTACCTGCAGACTGGTCTTATGTTCCTTTTCCTTTATTTATTTAAAATTGGCACCTTATATACTGTTGACCAATTGTCAGTATAAAAATAATAACTAAAGTTCCTTAGAATTAACTCGCTGTATGTTGTTTGTTTACTGTTCTGTTATTTGAGGGGTGGGGGGATTGTTTTGGGGGTTACGGACACACTGTTGTGGTCCCCCACACAAAGTTTTGCTTAGGGCCCCCAAAAAGCTAGGACTGGCATTGCCAGTGGCATACACAAGCCCTCAGCAAATAAACCTCTCGCCTTTTTCTCTTTGCTTTCCATTTCGCAACATGGAACGTGTCTTTCCTGTGTATTTGCAGAGTAAAACCAGGGAAAAAGCAGTCCTAAAAACTGGAATATGCAATCATCCTCCATAGTGCACTCGCTCCAATGCTGTTGCCAAAATACAGATCTGTTACATACATTCTCCTTATTTCACTTGGAAAAAGAAACCATAACTGCGCCAACTGGCCTAGAACGGCACGGTTTTGCGACGAGAACTGTTTGGTCCGATGGTGGAAAAGTGTTAAAGTCATACAGGTTTGAAACAACATGAAGGTGAGTAAATCATGACAGAATTTTCTTTCTTTTATTCTAGATGCTTTGTTCTCAAAATCCACACTGGATTTCTTTGTCATAAAACACAAACAAACAGACTGACATTTAAAACAACAGAAGGCTTTCAAAGATGGGAGGATGATTAACAGGCCTCTGAATAATTCTTACCAAAACTGAGCCACAAAAATGAAATTCAATCAAACAGCAATAAAATAGTAACATGGGTGCTAGGGATTATTGTCCTTATGAGCAGACAGGAAGTGACAAAGGTGACTGAACAGTGAGTACAGTATCTAAAGTAAACTTACATCAACACACACATACACACAAGTGATGGTTCAAGATGGTTGACAACTAGTTCAACAATCAAGTAGTCGACTGGTGAGATCAACTAATGAGTTCTGGATTTAATTTTAGCTTTAATACTGTTTCAGCAGCTGTGGTTATGAGGGCATGATCTTAAAAATGCACCTGCTCAGAAAGTGTTTTAGCAAGGTAACAGCCAAAGAGTTACTGTTTCTGTTAGCTAAAAACACTAAAGCACATCACACTGTCGGCACATGCAAACTGTATCACTAAAATCACAAACTTGTCATCAAAGTATAGCCACACACACATACACACACCCCCTGATTGATCCAGACCCCTTGCCCAGAATGTTCTGCCAAATGACTTACACCAAATTTGGCCAGACATCTGTTTATTTTTGTCGGGAGAAAAACAAGAGCATGTCAGCCATTGCTTTCTGATTGCCTGCCATTACTTTGATAAGATCACAGGAACAGTGAAGTCTTTCAGGACGACTAAGCAGAAGAGTGGATATAAAATTGACTTTTACTAAGGAGGATATGAGGCCTTTGACTTATATTACAGGAGTTTACTTTTGCCTTACTATTGTGGCAGATGAATCAACGCATTGATTAGACAATACAAAAAGTGGCTAAAGAACTCAATATATTGTTTGTTTTATTCTCATATCACTGAACAAGCCTACAGTTGGCAGCAATCTGTTTCGCATTGAGTTCGTCAATGTGTCCAGTTCTCACAGTATGTGTTCTTGTCTGCCCTATTTCTAACTGTCGCTCTATTTACATGTGTGTATGGAAGCCCAGGAGTGCCATTTATAAAAGAATGAAGGAATAAATTATCAAACTATTCATTTGAAAATAAAAATGTGAATAAATAAACCAATTCATAAATGGACAAATAAATAGACGCATTTTAATGTGAATAAATAAACCAATTTAAAAATGGACAACTAAATAGACATTTAAATGTGTTTATTTAATTCATGCTTTAAAATTTACTTATATTTAGCAATAAAACAGCACATTAATAAGTAATTTTAAATGCACCTTTTAAATTGCGTTTTAAAAAGCATTTGGCAATTTCTTTTCTTAATCCATTTGCCAGTTGCTTTTCTTTATCCATTTGCCAATTGCTTTTCTTTATTGTTTGACTTTTCCTTTTCTTTTACCATTTGTCAAACCATACCAGCTGAAGCCCAGGAGTGTCAATTAAAAAAGAATGAAGGAATAAATTATCAATCGATTAATTTGAAAATAAAAACTTGAATAAATAAATCAATTTATAAATGGACAAATAAAAAGACACATTTAAATGTGTTTAGTTAATTAATGTTTAAACATGTAATTATATTTAACAAGAAAATTGTGAAAATCTTAAAGTGCTCGAGCTTGGCCAGTGCTTTCAGGTACGTGCATGAGCTGTGATGTCAGCAGTATGAGACCGAGAAAAACAAGTACATTTATACTCTATTTTTTACTCTTACCTTGTTTTATATTCTATGTCTCACAGTAATGTTCGGTGTGCACTTGCTTGTTTCTCCATTCACCAAAAAAAAAAAAAAAACTTGTGTACGTGAGAACACCTGGCAATAAAGCTCATTCTGATTCTGATTCTGATGGATGACAATCGTGAAACATAGGGTGCTTCTCAATCGGAAGGCTGCAGCCTCGTTAGGCTGGATATCTCGGCTGCCACGTCATCAAGCATCGACGAAGGCCATCTCAATTGTGAGGACACTTGGAAGGCAGCCCACTTCGTTGCCTTCGTTTGCCACATTTTGGAGGATGCATCGAGTGTATCCTTTGTGGCCTTCAATTACCCACAATCCCCTGCACATGTCCCAAATTATTTTAAAAAAGGGCAGATTTAGCTGTGTCTCATTTCGAAGGCTGTGTGCTAGCTAGGACGCATCCTTTGAAGGCTGTAGTATCCACCTTTTTCCTGGGGAAATGTATGTGGGTGGGACTTCCACCAGAAGTCGTTCTACACTAAAGCATTCACTAGCTCTGGCTGCAGTCATTTTAAGACCCAGTTTACAACAGGTAATAAGATGTGTTTCAGATGATCCGATCGCAAAGGTCAGTACTGAATATAGTTGTAAATGAGGTGCAAAATGTTTTGTGATTGGATCACAAAAAACACATTCAGAGGTAGTTAAAAACCACATCACATCTGAGGTTTAAAACTCTTTAAAAAGCATGAGTGCTTTGAGTGAGAAGGGAACAAAGTCCCTCTGGAAGGGAATGTATGAGGTAAATTTTAGGAGAGTTACAGAGAGAAAAGAAAATAGATTTTACATGTGTACTTTTTGTCTATAATACTTTATTTGAATTATATATTACTATAATTTAATATATTATATACTCTGCACCCGTCTACTGAGGTACTTCTACTTGGGAATTAACATTACTTGCGTTTGAACATCATATTTTCAAGCAAATTGGTGTAATTTTTTTGACAAATGATGTTAATTTCCGTTGAAGCAAAGAATTGTGGGTTGTGAGTGCCCACAAAGGAAACACTTCATGCATCCTCTGAATTCCCGTGAAAGAAGGTCGCAATAGAAGGCTGCATTAGGAGTGTCGCACTCGCTTTTCTGAGACGAGACAGAGAGGTCGCAGCCTTCAAAACGAGACACAGCCAACGAGTCGGGTGACCACGGAGGTGGAAACCTTAATGACGCAGCTTACTTTGTTCTCTCTCTCTTCAAGTTTTTATTTGCATTTGCAGCTATTACAATATGTAGAAAAAATGCAAGTAGTTTAGACAATACAACAAAGCACCAAAAAAGAAATTAATAAAATTAATAAAAAGGGCAATTACATGAATTTGAAAAGCTTTAAAAGTTGTATAGTTTTTACAAGTGTAGGGTTCCGTTTTTTCATTATTGAAAGGATTTAAATATAAATTCTAAGATCAGTGTTGCAAAATGTATTATATAAAGGCTTTTTTGAGTGACTTGTTTTCTGAAGAGTACGGGTTTTCTAAACAAAGTAAAATATCACATGGTTCTAGCATATGGTTTGCCATGTGCACTTACTAGACCATAATGCTGAATGCTGAGGAGGAGTCTAGCCTACAGCCTCAGAAGGACTGGTCTAGGAAGGACACAGCCTAGCTAGGCTGCAGCCTTCCATTTGAGAAGCACTTTTGGGTGGTTTCCCCTAGATATGGCTGGAATCCCAACTTCAATGCAAGTATATGGGTGTTTTCCTCCCGTTTTATCATATGGCAGGCCAAAATAGTAAGCCAGATCACTTAGAAAAGTGATAGCACACTTAACCTAAACAACCTACATGATTTAAATATTATTCATATCCATAGCACAAACGGTGTGAGACTAGATAAGCACCAAAGTTTAATATTTAGAGTAAGGTACGTCCCAGGTTACATTCCAATAAGTTACATAGGCCGATTGACAAGGGTGGGCTAGGCCTACCCAAGATTTTGTTTTATTATTATGCGTTCGGTCTTAGACATTTGGCTCATTGGACGCTTCACCTGAGAGGGCCGCTCCCTGGTTTCTTATTGAACAAGAAGTTCTTGCCCCTATTTCACCATTGCAAAGCCTTTCGTTCAAACTAACGAAAGGCTAAGAAGTTAAGTTACACCCCATTATTTCGCATTTGCACATGGTTTGGACTAAAGTGTCCAGAGTGTTTAATTCTGACATTTATTTAAATGTTGCCTCAAGCATATGGCTGAACCCTAAATTACATATTAATAAGTCCCCTTTCTGTTGGTCATAGTGGATTGGAAGGGGGGGGGGGGGGGGTTTACTACACTCAGTGACCTATATGAGAGTGGAGTACTGAGATCTTTTGATAATTTGGTTCAACATTTTAAGATTCCTAGATCCCAGTTCTTTAGGTTTTTACAGCTGTGCCACCTGCTCTGTACTGTTTTTGGGAGTGGTGTACACCCCCCTAAAGTGGCAGATACTTTGGAAATGGTGATTACTGCTTATGGGAAAGGTCATGAAGCATCTGTGTATTACTCCCTGTTAATTCAGAGTCTGGGGGATGAAGTTTTGTCTTCTCTCAAGAGATTATGGGAGAAAGATTTAAACTTGGTATTGGAGGAGGGAGAGTGGGCTAGGATACTAAAAAGCATCAGGTCTGCATCTAGAGATGCAAGGATCCGTCTGATGCAATTTAAGATTTTGCATCGGTTTTACTGGACCCCCTCTAGATTGTATTGGCTTGGTCTTAAAGACTCACCCACCCGCTGGCGATGCCAGTCAGAAGACGGGGACACAACCCATGTTTTTTGGGGTTGTATTAAGATTCAGGAATTTTGGTTGAGGATCCAGCATTTTGTGTGTGACATACTGGACACTCAGTTTTCATTTTACCCCAGACTTTGTATTTTGGGTGATGGAGGTGTCCTGAATATAGGAGATAAATACATAAAAAGCTGGGTCCTAACCAGCGTGATGATTGGCAGACAGCTAATCCTTAGGGGATGGAAGTCAACTGATGCACCCTCATTTCGTGAGTGGTGCACCGAGTTGGGTAAAGTGGCAGCTTTCAAGGAGATGACTTCCAGACGGCTGGGGAACCTGTCAAGTTATGGCAGAAAATGGGGCAGTTATTTGTCTCATTTGGAGATGTCCTAGTGTGGGGCAATGTTTTTTTTTTCCTATACGTTGAACTTTGTCTTTTTTTATGTACTTATATATTTCTATTTGTGTGTCTGTTTATATGTGGGTATTTAGTTATTTTATATTTATGCGGGGGGTGGGGGGGTAGGGGTTATAAAGGGTTATAAGTTGATTCCTAATGCATAATTTTGTGGTTACATTTATTTTTGTCTGTCTTGGAATCAATAAAAAATGTTAATAACAAAAATATTTAGAGTAAGGGGCCTGGACAAGCAATGAACTAAAACAAATGAACTACCAAACAAACTCTGTGCTAGATGGCAACACTGTGAAAGGATGAGAAATCAGAAGAGCATTTCACAGTTGAGTATGTGTATGTGTGTGTGTGTGTGTGTGTTTGTGTGTTTGGGCAGGCTTACGAGTACTTTTTTTAGGTTACAAACTGGTAATTACAAGGGTATTATGCTATAAATGTGGTTTATGAGTACATTTCTAGTGTCCCCATAATTCAAATCGCTTAAAAAAAACATACTAAACGATGTTTTATTGAAAATGTAAAAATGCAGAACGTTTTTTGTGAGGGTTAGGTTTAGGGGTAGGGTTAGGGTTAGGGGATAGAATCTATAGTCCGTACATATCAAAAATCATTATATCTGTGGAGAGTCCTCATAATGATAGCTGCACCAACATGTGAGTGTGTGTGTGTGTGTGTGTGGGTGGGTGGGTGAAACTCACCTCTGGCAGCCCACACATAGCACAACGATGAGGATGGTGACAACAAAGGCTGAGGCGGCAGCGATGGCCCCCAGCAGCAGTACTTTGCCGTAGGGATGAGCAGAGAAGTTCACTCCGTCCTGCATGGAGGCCATGTGGAAGTGCAAACACACACACTTTCACTCTCTCCCTCACAAACACATATGCACACACACACTCAAACCGTCCCCCAATCCTCAAGATCTGAAAGGGAAAGGTGAGATGCTATGAGTTAGTTCCTTTGCTTTGTAAAAGTAATGGGAGATGTTTTCACCCATCAGAGTGAATATGAATCATTCTCTTTTATTCCTCCCAGTCATTCTCTGGACTGTGAATGAATGACAGAGTGTGAGTCTCCCCCACACTTCCTCTTGTTCTATCTCTTGCACTTTATTTGGGCTCTTTTTCTCTGTGTGAGTCTGCCTGTGTCTCTCTCTCTCTTCTATCTCTCAGTGTGTCATTTTCTGCCCACTTACTGTCACTCTGCACTTGTGTAGAAATCATTTACCCCCGACTGGGGGACACTTTACATCCTTTCATGCAAAGATTCACAGGCATCAGGTACCTCACCTGTCAACAATGGTTGATGCGCTTGCTGAAACTCTGAAGCTTTTACTCTGAAGTTCCTTAACTGTAAAGTTCCTTTTTAAGCAGATATGATCTCTGTTTGAGTTGTCAAAACCACTAAGTTTACATTCTGCTCTCACTTGAATAGGATATACAGTACACATGAAGATTTTTCCTTGGTCCTTTGCAATACCTCAGATTCACCCAAGAACGCTCTTCTTATCAAGTACTCTTTTTCTCTGTAAAAGTTCATTCCCTCATCCAGGAAAACTATGAACAAAACAATTCAAAGTAAAAGAAGAGAATACAATCCACTGCAGATGCAAATTATTTGTGTATTATTTGTGTGTATTATTTGAGCTGCAAAGGTCTTTAAATCGCAATTTTTATGGTTGTTTTAGGGTTTAAGGGTTTACAGAGTTATGTTGTCATCGATGTTGTAAATTTGAATATAACTTTACCAGTGATGGGCAGTAGCTTTCCTACAAATAGTTATAAGCTTAACAACATTTTATGTAGCGAGGCAGTAGCTTTGCTGGTTTTTAAATAAGTAGCTTTTCAGTACCGAGGCTATTTTATTGAAAAAAAAATGTTTGTTAGCAAAACCTACACCGCTACATCATGTCGTAAACCTTGTGTTTTTTGTTGCCAGGTTTGAATCAGAACTAAAGATGTCCGATTAACAAATAAATCACTCATTTGGGTGGGTTCTTTACAATGAATTGGTCACACATGATAGCAAAGCGATCTGAATCGGTTCATGATCGTTTGGAGCATTTTCTCTCTCACCAACAAGCTAACCGAGTACTTTAAAACATGGAAAACAATGATAACGCTTATTGCAGTAGATTTTTTTTATCTACAATCAATGAAAACCAAAGCTGCAAATGCATCCTATCGTTTGCCAGTGATGAAGAAGGTCTTTATTAAGTTCAACACGTGTGCAACTTGTGAACAGCTACTGCAGGTAAACAAACACATTTTCCAACCAAATCAGTATCAAAACACTTAGTAGCCTACACGAAAACACATAAAAAAGTACCATGGAATTACCTAGTTTTTTGGACATCTACCATTACCTGGGAGCACCATGTACTGTAAATAAAATGGTATATGAATATGGTACTAATATAGTGAAGTACCATGGTAGTACCATGTTGTTTTTAAATACCTTGAGGCACCATGTAAATATAATAAATATGGTAACCATATTTAAAAGTACAATGGCAGCACCATGGTATTCTTTGAAGTATTTTGAAGAACTATTTAAATACAGAGTGGTACATAAATATGGTAGTAGTTGTATATCAAAATACCATGGTAATACCCTCTCATACCATCAGATATTGGACTGTTTTTGCCCAGGTGTGCTCACACACACATACACACACACACACACACACACACACACACACACAAGGAATTTGGCCTCTAAACAGAAGCTTCCAGTACATACAGTAATACAACAGCTAGACACAGAATTACAGAATAAGGTAAATAGTACATGTATGTAGGGGTGTTACAGGAATGTTCCAAGGAAATCATGTTAAATGTGTTTGTAAATGTAGTAATATAATATGAAAAATAAACTGTAAAAAAACAACGCATGGGTCTGTATTGGTAGCATGTATAAATATTAATTTGTATTTTTTAAAAGTCTTTTAGAAGCTTTGTCAATGATAGTATGTTCTGTGCATCTGGTTGAAAGAAAAAATTAGTAGCTTAAATGTAGCAAGCTACATTTGGCATGTAGCTTGCAGTGTAATTTAACACGCATGTTGTTAATGTCTTGTGGCTATACTTTTGAAACAGTGAGTATTTTAATATTTAAGGATTGCCTCCGGAGGCCTGGGTAGCTCAGCAAGTACTGACGCTGACTACCACCCCTGGAGTCCAGGGTGTGCTGAGTGACTCCAGCCAGGTCTCCTAAGCAACCAAATTGGCCCGGTTGCTAGGGATGGTAGAGTCACATGGGGTAACCTCCTCGTGGTCGCGATTAGTGGTTCTCGCTCTCAATGGGGCACGTGATAAGTTGTGCGTGTATCACAGACAGTAGCATGAGCCTCTGCATGTCATGCACAGCAAGCCACGTGATAAGATGCGCGGATTGACGGTCTCAGAAGTGGAGGCAACTGAGACTTGTCCTCCACCACCCAGATTATGGTGAGTAACCGTGCCACCACGAGGACCTACTAAGTAGTGGGAATTTGGCATTCCAAATTGGGAGAAAAGGAGATACAAAAATAAAAAATAAAAATAATAATAAAAAAAAAAAAAAAGGATTACCTCCATTCACTTCTATTGTAAGTGCCACACTGTAACCCACATTTTTTCTTTACTTTTTAAAAAAAAAATAAGGAGTGACGAAAATCATTATTGTGGTTATCAACATAATTAACAAATGCTTTCAACTGAGCTTAACTTGTATTGAACCGGGAATATTCCTTCAAATGCTTAGCTACAAAAAAGCCATAGAACATTTTCACCAATATTGCCCAGGAAAAAAATACAGTTCATTGAACACAGGTTGACTTCTTGTGACAACATTCCCCAATAGCAGGGCATGTTGTCACACTATTTGGAGTAAGTTGTCACCATGGAACCTGCCATTAAACCAGTGATGTTTCATGTGAACAATGAGAGGAGACATGTTGCCTCGTCATGACACCACCACCCAAACATAGGTACAAAAAGATTTATGAAGCAACACATCTGGAAAAGGTAATGAACAAAAATATCTAAGCATTGATTTGGATAACAAATATTGTAATTGATATATTTATGTAATTTAAAACACATATGACAAGCTGCCCTGATTAAAAATGTGACAACCTGCCCCATCCTGATTTTAATGAAGAAATACCTTTGTCCTAAAAACACATTTAAACCTTTCAGTAAAAATCAGCCTTCATAATATAGCTGACCCTTGCCTTAATATATGCCAGTGTGGTTTGATTATGTGGTGGGCGGCTGCCCATGTCACCCGTGCATAAATCCGCCACTGCCTCCAATGCACTTCCAGTTTCAATAAGGGATATCGCAGAGGACTGCGCAAGAGGACAGATGTGCATTGAACTTACCCCAAGTGAAACAAATCTTTATTGCATTCTTGTGAGTGCTTCTCCAATTGTCCAATGTTCTCCATTACATCAGTCTCTGTGACAGAGATCTCCTGAATGGGCCAGTCCTTCTGAATGAAGAGTCAGCCCTGAAAGGTTCAGTCACCTCTTGTTTGCATGAACAATCCTGTCTTTTATTCTTCATTATGAAAACTTGCACTGCTGACAGCAGTACATGGAATTCTGGGGCTATTTCTGACTTTCATCTCACAGGCATCATGCATGAGCTGGATTGTGTGGATTTTGTCAGATAAAGAATTAGCCCAGATTTAATTATTTTGACTGGTTTAGTACTATCAGGGACATGAGTCATGATCAGAATAAGAGTCTGTTGAAACAACAAAGGAGGCAGACAATAGAAGAAGAAAAGAAAATGCTTTTTCTTGCTACTTCTCAGCTGGAAAAAAATCATGTTTACTACAATGCAGTTTTACACATATTGTAACACTGCATCAAGGGGCTTTCACATGACTTGCGTGAGCGTCGCCGAATACATTGAACTCTATACAGTAAAGTGTTGCCCCTGATGCCGTGTTGCGTTTCCGTCAAAGCATTGTAAAGTGGCGCTCAAAGTTCAGACAGTTTTTATTTTGACCCTGTTGCCGCTGACCTTTCAGATGATGTATCATTACGTGGGCATTGCCAATGCTAGAATCAAAACAAGACGTTCTCTGCAGTGCTTTTTATGTGGAGATAAAAGCAGTGCTTGCCGCTGGCATAGAATGGTGCATTGATGCCCTGACACGAGTCATGTGGAGGCTCTTTAAGGTTGGGTTAAATATTGAATATGATATGTCGAACACAATACATTCGCAATGATTTTGCTGCCGATATAACATTAAGCAAAATCTTGAAAATTGCGATGATTTTAATGTGCTCATTATGTTGCCAAAAGAGCTTAATACAGAGATGTTTTAGTAGCGTTAAGGCGGTTTTACATGGGACGCGGTCACCGTGCTTTGTTGTACACGACTGCTTGCGGCGCACACCACGCAAGATAAAAATATGTTATCTTTCTGCAGCTGCTACCTGTCACTGACCAATCAAAGCTACATTTATTCACAACCAATCAAACAACAAGTAGCTTTTATGTAATCAAAAACAACATGGAGACGAATATACTCGCTGTTGCTGAATTTCCTCCTGACAAAAAATTTTTCTTTGAGCGTTTATATAGACATAAATAGGAAAACAGCCTTATGGAAAGCTGTGAGTGCACGAGTCAGTGTACCAGGTGAAAATAGTCTACAGGAATATGTATAGCTTATGTTTGGAAAATAGATGACTGTGCAATGTATACAAATGGGCCATGGACCGTATACTTTAATTTTCTCTTCTGCAACATTTTATATATGTGCAATCACTTACATGAAAACTAATACAATATTTACAGTAATCGCCTCATATAGACACAGTAACTGAGCTGAAGCAGTGGTTGGCATTATTGCACTGATACGTTTCGCACCGCTTCTCATGTGAATGGAAAACGCCTGTACAAATGAGAAGCGGCAAGATCGCAAGCCGCCCACCACATCCCATGAAAATCGCCTTTTAGAGTTGGTCTTCAGGCACGTTCTAAAAGTCGAAACAATTATTTTCTAAGAAGGTATGTATGGACACTGCCGCCGCTCTCCATCTGTCTGCGGCCCCCAGCTATGATTCCGGAGGCAGCTCAAAATCCTGCAGCACCATGGAGTGCAACTCGCATTGTTTTCCATTAAAATCAACCCAAATCATTACCAGAGGACATCAATTATTTATTCTAGCCATCACTGGATGATAACTGTGTATACTGCAAACTCATCAGCATCACTTTGTTCATTCTTGAAGATGTACAAAAACCTTCATCTCTTTTGTTTAATGACCAGATTCACAACTTTGGACTGCCACCTGCCCCACATCGACACGTCCTGTGTGATACCTGTCCTGTGATGTGCACAGAACGGGAGCAGCAGGGACGCAAATCTGAAGGTGCCCTTTTGTTGTCCAGAAAAAGGGGGTACATTTTAATAATTAAATGAAAATACTTAAATAAAATTAAATCTCGCCAAAATCTCACAATACCAGTAATTATGTGTTATTATGAGATTTCTTTGTAAATCGCGGGCGTATTAATGAAAATTAATCGTAGGTGCCTTTAAGAGCGTGCGCTACAACAGATCGGGGGCGGATTCCAATCACAAGTGATCCTCCCTATGCCCTATACTCATTCCGAAGTGCAGAGCCGTTGAAGTGGGAACTCTGAAGGAAACATGGCATTACTATATGAATGTACCCTACGCTAACAGTCTTGTGGATGGGCCAAGAAAAGATTCATTTTCTCACTTTCGTTTTAAACGAACTTTCAAGTGGCATCCCCTCCCACAGCAGTGCCATGAAAGGAAGCAAAAAATGCAGTTTTGAATTCGCCCTGGAGCATCAAAGTGCTGTTACCTCAAACGAGTACCAGGTCAGATAAAATGTCCGCTACATGTATTGTGCTGTAAGTTCAACAAAAGAATAATACTCAATTGCTACTGCACTTCCGACATCACGTACCACTAGTGTAGACAGATTTATTAATTATAATGGGAGCGGTCACTCCACTTTCAGTGATAGAAATTCAATTAGTCTTTTATTTCAATTATCATCTTTAATGCATATACTGAAGGAGCTGTCTGGTTCCGCCAAAGCCAGTTTGGTTTTGTTGAAACTAATAAACCATTAGACTAATCACTTTCAGAAATATACCATTAGGCTACCACAGTAGCGCCGCTCACTATACGCATATTACACAGTCTGCTTTGGGTACCAACTCCCTAGGGAGGCACCATCATACCCTAGGGGGGCACCAGAAACTCCACCGGCTGCCCTTACTCATGCATGTTATACATTATTCAAGGACCCGGTAGCATTCGCAGAACACAGTCGATCGCCTCGCGCCTTCGCACCAGGCACCATGTTACCAGGGTAATGCCATTGGTACTGAATGATTGATCATGTTCATATTTCATGATACAGACATTGTACTCCAAGGTACTTTAAAAAATACCATGGTTTTACTATGACACATGTCAAAAGTGGGGTTAGCACAGACCATGTCTGAAAATAAATAAATAAACAACAAGTGAGAAATATAACAGAATAGGCTATTATTTGTGATTAAGGAAAAATGGGGGAAAAAATGATGTACTGTATATATTCAGTATATAAAAGAAAATTGTTAAATACTCAAAAAGCAAAGAAATTTGTTAAGTATTTACAATTACTACTCATAAAAATGTTTTTTTTTTTTTTTTTAATCAGTGCCCTTTTTTATCCTTCTGCCCCTGCCCCTGCTAAGGTCTGTGCACGTCACTTTACCTGTCCCTTGTCCTACACACAACGCTGGGCTTCTCATCTGGTATGTGACATGGTTCAGTATTAAGTACAGTAAATGTTATAATACCCCCTTGTGTTTTCCCAAAGCTATTACTGCAGACTATATTAAACTGAAGGCCAACTAGTGAGTTGGAAAGCACACAAATTAGGCTTCTATCTTAAATGTCAGCTAATGTTAATATATGGATGCCTCAAAAATGTATCAAGAAAATAACATGCGATCAACTATCAATGTATCAATGTTTTATGACATTCCTACCGTTCATGTAATGAAAAATAATGTGGAAAACACGACTTGATTATTTTTAACAAGATTTGTATCTAATGCAACAGTGGGTGTATGGTTGATATGATAGTTCCTCTGTGAAAACAAACACCATTTTAAGCCATTTCAGAGCAAATCCATATTTCAATTTTTTTAGATACATTTCAAAATAAATATAAAATATTGTGAAAAGTATAAAAATGGCTAAATAGATTTAATTTTTTTTGCAATATCTCCCAGCCCTAATAAGCATGCACACCCTCCTGAATAACCTGAATTCCTGCTGAACTCAACACAGGAGACTTGAATATGCATAAATGAAAGAACATGTCAAAAGATCAATAAGTGGATCCATCATGCTCTGACTTCCAGTTAATACACAGACAAAAGAGACTGTGTATATCAAAGGCTGACAGCCAAAAGTAGGGAAAACCCGCTGTGCTAAGAGAAGGCACGCACCCAGATTCTCAGATTTCAGAGAAAATTATGAATTTTAGGATTGGATCACCAGAGAAGTTCTGTCCACACAACACCACCAAACAAATCACTCACTTCCTCTGATCAAAAACCTAGTGAGCTGCCTATGGAGGCAGTATTTTAAGACATCACAGGCAAGCTCCAAACACGAAGGCTGTTCCAAAAGGTGGGCAACTTAATTATGCTGGCTTCTAAAATACCTTACTCTGGCACAATTACATGTATCACATGTATAAAGCAACATATTTTATTCACTACTATAAAAATAGATAAAAAAGTGCAATAAAAAATATTATTTTATCCAATATTTGTGTGCTATGCATTTTAATACATCTTGGAGTTTCACACCGTTAGCTTAGCAACATGTTAATGTCAAACTCTTTTAATAATCAAACGAGACTCATTTGAGCAGAGTGGTATTTGTGTGGCATGCATAGTACCAATGTAGATCCAAATCAGTCACTTATGAGGCTCCTGTCTTAGTAGGCTCCTGCCTATGTAGACAGTGGGCAGTAAGGAAGCTTTTTGGAAGAGAGCCACTATGTACAGAACAGACCTGTCTGAACTTACTGAGGTTGAATGGAACTAGGTGAAGCCTAGTCCAGCAAAAGCTTGGAGCTGGAGATTTGAGCCAATATATCCAGCAACAAACCACAGCGGCAGTAAATGATGGCAGAATGTGGACAAATGCTGCAAATACAATCCATTTAGACAGTGATAAAGATATCAGTTTCCTGCATTTTACTACAATGCTCAGATCCACAAAGAAAAGATGTCAAAACATGACACAAAACCAACCCCAAAGTTACTAATCCCAAAGTTTAACCTCATGTTTTTTTCTCACTATAGTATCATGTCCCCAAGCATCTCTGTGTCTTTATTTTTAATGAAGCTCTCTCAATCACCTCCACTTTCTCAATCCTTCCATTCCGTCTCTTGCAGTGCATTAAATGATCTATTTTAACAGGATCTCCTTAGTGTTTGAGTAGTAGAAGGGCACAGTAGAAGGAGTTTTTATATTTTGAATGTCCTTTTTTAATTCTCATAGATATTCTGAATTGTTGACTGACTGAGGCTGAGTTCACTATAGCATACCATGCTTCTCTTACTATTTTTCCCATATAAAGATATGGCAGAAATCAAGAGTCGTTTGAAAGTATGACTGATTGATTGAGTGATTGATTGAAAGGTGAAAGGTGACAATAACATCACATACAACTTAAATGCTTAATCACTTGAAATTAGATTACACATCTGAGCAATGCTCCTCTTCAGTTCAAGAGAATATCAGAGGTGATTGCTCATATCTTTCTCTCTGGATGGGCTTGTATTCATCGAGTACATATCTTGTGCATTTGCACAAATCAAAACTAAAAATTGTTCAGGAGATGGAACTAATATTCACATCAGAATATGAAAGAGTGATATTACTGTAGTTGGAAGTTAAACTAAAAGCAAAAGGTTCTGATGTGGTGATAATTTATGATGCAGTGGTCTGATAGAACTTGGTGGTGTTAACCTTATGGTTCGGATATGGGCTTGCAATGCAAAGGTTTCTGGTTCGTTCCAGTGTGAGGGAAACCAATGATAGTAGAATAATTTTTGATATTCTTCCATGTTGGATGCTGGTGCCAGAGATCCCATTACTCTATGACAAGGAAAATGACATAATGACATTCACTGGGGAGTGTCGTTTGTCCTATGAGGAAAGCGATGAAAAAGAGTGTTCCATTGTTCCATCACAAACACATCATTAGTCTGAGGCCAGATGGAGCTTGATGTGATGTTTCACCTCACCGAATGGCCAAATCACATGTTGGACTTATTAATTTGTAAAGTCAATCTCTATAATGATATGTTTCATGCAGAGACATAAGCAAGCGTGAGCTGTGTGGATAAAATAGTCCTTGTCAATGTGTGGATGCTGTTCAGTGCATAAGTGAGAGAGCGAGAGCACGCACAAAGACATAGTGGGGTCCAACAGTCTGAGAACACTGATTCTATTTCACATACTTTTCTAAATAAATGCTAAATTTTGCACTATACAATTTACATTAATTTACATTA
Source organism: Myxocyprinus asiaticus (assembly GCF_019703515.2). Classification (NCBI taxonomy): domain Eukaryota; kingdom Metazoa; phylum Chordata; class Actinopteri; order Cypriniformes; family Catostomidae; genus Myxocyprinus; species Myxocyprinus asiaticus. The sequence continues at coordinate 27,874,134 of NC_059376.1, read as the reverse complement.
TCAGCATAACAAACTGAGTGAAAAGTTTAATTTAATAATGTAATATGAATTTCAGAACTTCTTAGTATTTGGTAGGTCCCTATTTTGCTTTAATGACAGCATGAATTTGAGCTGGCATGGACTCCACAAGTTTCCACTAAAACTGATGAGCCATGTTATCCTTGCATGATGTTCCAAAGACCAATTCATATGCTTCAATGGAAGCAATGACATCTGATCTTTTGTACAAAGCAGTTAACATCACAAATCTGCTTAAATTTGATTAATGATCAAGAAAATGTGCAGAATCTTAAATATTTCTTATTCGTTTTCTGCCATGACTCCTCTTAGTTTAAATGTTTTCAAAATCCAACAACATTGTTTATTTCCAGGTTTACAATAGGTTCTCAATCCCAGAATGTAGTCTCAGACTTTTGTTCCCCACTGAATATTGAGATTTTTTGTTTTTACTTACAAATCAATTAAATGTAGACTTTTCTGCTGGCATTGCTTGCCATTACTAAGAGTTCAGTAGCGCTACAACCACAAAGCACTGCTAGCACAATGCTAACACCACTTGCACTCGCTTGATAATAAATTACTGCCACTTCACCCCACTCATATCAGTTTCATAAGCTAAGAGCCAAATTGACCCATCATTCCCTCTCGTATTACAATAAAGTTGTGAGACTAAATGTGCAAGGACATTTTTACACTGAGTCTTTCGCTTTTGCTCTTTTGCACTGCATGCTGCAGTGCAGTCTCAGGCCCCTTATCAGATCTGTAAGTCTGCCGATCAGTCCTTTTACTGCCACCTTCTTCTTTACAGATGTAAATTCCCCAGGAAGTCAAAGACCAGGCAGACTGACTGGGGTTATTCTAATCCAAACACACAAGCAAGAGTGTTGCAGTAATACTGTATGTTAGTACAATTTCTGCTGGCAAAGTTCAAGTATACCTCAAACACTGGAACTACCCAAGAGGAAAGAAGCAAAGATTGAAAGTGTTAGTGACAGGCTGAGGTAACCAAGAAAAAATACCACAACTGATGGTTAAACTACACTCACATCACACTTTCTGGACTAAGATAAGATTGGGTAAGTGAGAGGAGTTTGTGGCTAAATCTACATCTTGTCTTTGCTGGGCTAATTAAACAGCAAAGAGTTTGTTTCCTGTGTAATTACACAGTTAGATACTGTTTGGGATGGAACGGAGCCCTGTTTCTGATACACAGTCCCTGTCTTTACTCTCAGGCTGATTAACTTGCCTTTCTGAACAATCAACTCATCAGAGTAAGACAGAATACTGTTTAATTGGTGAAATCAGCTAATGCTAAACAATTATTTCGGATACCAAGAGCAATCCTCTTAAAATTATTACTACTTCATTATTGATTAATGTGACCAAGTAAAACTAAAATATCCTGTTCACACTTAATTGGAGAAGTCTGTAGCATTTAGGGACAAATGGTACAGTCCAGCACACAATTTCAATTAAAATACAAATGAATTGAAACAACTCCTTTAGTCTTTAGAGCTCCAAACAGAAGTCATAATCTATTACTACAGTATACAGCTACATACAACTCTATGATTACAATATACATTTAGCCAGCAAAGAATGTGTAACAGTAATGTTGTTAAGATGTGCAAAAGATTTCAATAGCAGGCTAATTAAGATCTCTCTGGCATACTTGATTCTAATTGGTCAATTACAACATTCTGCAGTGAAATATTTCTATAATTAACTGTTGTCCCAGGCAACCAATTTCCTACATAGCTGTGTTAGGTTAATGTCTCTCATATCACTCTATGGATTCTTTCTTCTTTCTTCATGTTTGTGTATTTATTTATTTTGTAAGTAGCTGTGTAAAAACGGCATAATGTCCAGTCCAAGGAGTTCAAATATACTGTACATATAGAGAGCTATCTGTTAACATTCCCATTCATCGAAATATCAGTTGTTCGTCTGGCACATGCCACCCCAGAAGTATGCAATCGGGATGCTGCCATATTTGCTTCAAGGGCACTTAGTTCTGGAAACATTTATATTTGAGCCAATCACCTGAGCCGTAAGTACCATGTGACTGATCACTCTATATTGGAACTCCTTTCAGCAGTCAGAAGATAACCAGCCAAACCTTGACCCCCTGGATCCACCCAGCATGCACTTCTTCTAGCTCTGTAAATTCAAGGCTTAAACTACTGCTCCCTAGTAATTGTTGTATTGCAACAACAAATGCATCAAAAGCATACAGGTCCCACTTAGATTCCCCCGAAGCATCAGCATGTCCAAACTCCACTATATGTGGTCACAACGTCATGAATAATACTCCTTTTTTCGGTTCTCTATCTTTCTCTTCTTCATCATTACGTATTTGGAGGGGAATTTTGGAGGAATCAGAACACATAACAATGGCAGATTTATTTCCCTCCCTATCTCAAACACCAGCAGCTTCCAGTCAATTACTTCCCCAGAGAAAGAAAAAGAAAGACAGAGTGTGTGTCTGTGAGTAAGGAGGTGAGGAACCAAGAAAGAGTGAGATTGGAGAATGGCATGTTTTCATTACTGTGAAGCCCTAGATTTCAGTCAGAGAGAAACTGGCACGTCCCCCCAAACCCCCGAGACATGACTCTCTCATCTCCTCCCCCTCTCTTTTCTCTCTTCTTCTTTCTTTCTGTCCGTTCAACATCAGCAAAACGATTGGGGGAATGGGTACATGAAGAAATGAGAGGAAATTAACTAAGAAAATTACGTAAACAAACAGCTATATTTAAAACAAATCTCAGAGCAATAAGGGTTTAAAGAGATAATCCATCACCCAAAAAATGTCATTGTTTACTCACCTTCATGTTGTTCCAAACCTGTATTACTTAGTTTCTTCCATGGAACAAAAAAGCAGACATTAGGCAGGATGTTAGTCTCAGTCACCATTCACTTTCATTCATCTTCTTTCTATACAATGAAAGAAAAAGATGACTGAGGCTGTAATTCTGCCTAGCCTTTCATTTTGTGCTCAACTCGAACAACATGAAGGGAATTAAATGATGACATGGTTTTCATTTTTGGGTGAACTACCCCTTTAACTCACTTCACTAAGTGTCCTCTGAGCAGTGTGGCTGTTTATGTCTTTGTGAAAGATGTTTAATGATTTATTAGAGAGCAACTGGTAAAAGAGTGTCCTCTGTCATCTTCTCTGATAAACACATCTTTCCAAACCACACAGCATATCCTTTACACAACTGCTTTGTTCTAAGAAAATGACTTGTTCCAGAACTTTAAATAATAGAAGTTGGAACTATTTCAGTACTTCTGAACTGCTACAATGCTGTTATTTCCATCCTATTACAACACTTAAAGCAAAAAGTAGCCTACTAAAACCCACTTCAGACAATTATATATATATATAATTATAAGTGATGTGTGCTAAGGCTATTGCTATTATTATTGCATATACTTAAAATTAGGAATTTGAACAAACCTCTAATCCTACATATAAACTTGAGTAAATTCCACACCGTTTGTGCTACATAATTTACATGGAAGAGGTGAGGGAGAGGGGAGATGTGTGATTTTGTTTTTTATGCTTGTCTTCTGATGATCTTATGATTTTTGCCTGACAGAAAATAAAACAGTATAAACAAAACCCCATTGACTTAAACTGAGGGATAGACCCGAGCCATTTCTAGCGACTAGAATATCACAGAGACATGGGGTTAGGCTCTTTTGACTTAGGCTTAGCAACTACCTAGAAAAACCATAGCAATGATAAAGCAACCACCCAGAAGACTCTAGCAACAGAGTGTCAATGTGCTAAAAACCACTCAGAGCACCTTAGCAACTGCATAGCAATGCACTTTTGATCATCAAGACAAAAATCAAGCCTCCAAAGGATGACTAATCATCTCTGTAATCAAGGACAGAAAAGTCTCATATTATTACAAAAAATCTCTCTTTATTACATTTAGACAAGTCCAGAGGAATCATTTAAAATGATATTCAAAATCTTTTATGTTCCCTTCCAAAAATAAAACCCCACACAAAACACCCATTTACCGTGGCTTAGAGCAACATAACTGTACTCACGAAAACCAGATTTGTTGAGGTTGTCTAAATGGGTTACAGGAAACAACCGCCCCGGCGCAATTGAGCTGCTGGAGTGAATTCACTTGTGTATCTCTCATACTGTGTATCTTGTGCTATGAATAGAAGAAACCCAAGTAATATATCAGGAATAATTTCCTAATATCAGTCTGCATTTACACAGCCTGACTGTTTGTACATCTCTCCTACAAACCACTATTAATCTTAGGAAATACAATTGTAGAAAGTAGTTGAAACTGCTTAAAAATCAAAAGAGCAATTTTGTTTCTTACAATTCCATTTGTCATTTAAAAAATATAAAAATATATTAGTTTACAGAAAGAAATAGGAATAAATTACTGGTGTGATGAATAGTCTCCAGTGCTGGACTGTAGACTAGAACACAATGACTGAAATTAACAGACTGTAGGGTCACCAGAGATTCCTGAACTTATGACCTTTGTCTAGAGCAGACAAGAACTCTCTGACCTCTCTACAAGCCTGTGGGCAGTGGCGGATTTAGGCATGGGCGACATGGGCAGCTGCCCGGGGCGGCAAGGACAGATGTAGGCTACAAGTTGCCTCCTGTGCTTTAAGAGAACCAAGAGCTATGACCACTCATCTGCTCCACGAGAAGGCAGAGAAGGAATTCTTCTGCAGTTCACAGTATCATCACCAGAGCCTCAAGTTTAATGGATGTCTGCCTGCAGGGCCTTATCACACCTTCACAGACCTACAGCAAATCTTCGATGCCCCTCTCAAAATCTGCAGGCTTTGTTCACTCGGTAGGCCACCACAGGATAAGCAAGAGGCTGAGGAACTTTAGCACAGGGAAACACATTTCAGATGTGACAAAATGAGGCGTGTGATTCACATAAGAGGCTTCCCAAGCAGAGGATGACTTTCATGTACTGCAACTGCATTTTTAAAGGGATCATTAACCTAGAAATGAAAATTCTGTCATCATTTACTTACACTCATCATGTCGTTTAAAAACTGCGTGACTTTTTTTCTTCTGTGGAACACATGGGGAGAGATTATGAAAAATGTTGATGCCTCATTTCTCCATATTAACCTGCTTCAGTGATATCACTTTTTCCGTGCAGCTGCCATATTTGTGACCATCAGCAGGAGGAAGCAACGGCGGTGAATGGAAAAACACCCGAGAAGTGATATCAAGAATAACATCAAAAACGTTGCTTTTGATCCATGTCAAGTCCCAGGAAAACTGTATACAGGTCTCAAGTCAGTACCAAATTTGACTTTCATGGACATTTAAATATATTTGATCTACAATTCATCTCCATACGCCAGTGAGTCTGACGTGTGACCAGCGAGTACACACTCCTACCACTACATCCCCATAAACATCTCTCATTCAGGATTTACAAATAATTTTGTGTTGTTTTCTGGTCTGACTTGGTCACAATATTACAAAATGTCTGTGATGATCCCGTCTGTATGAATGTAAGAACTGCTTTTAACTCATGAAGAATACATAGAAAGCAACAGAGGCATATTAGTGTACGGTATATTAATAACATGTTTACATTGTAGTCTGGTGGTGTGAATAAAGTTTGTGCTTCATGTTGGGCCTCAAGTACACAAACAGGTAACAAAGGCAGGCCTACATACAGTCATAAAGCCTGACTGTGGCCTATACGAACACTCAAAGCCTGATAACAACAACGGCGCCAAAATCAAACAAAGGGAGTCTAAAACATACTACAGATCCCATGAAGCCTTGCTCACTTTACACCTATGTGTGAAATTCTGAAGGATCGAACTCTCAACTCCTATTGGATGAAACGCACGACAGAACATGTCCCTCAACCATGAAGTCATCGAGAGTATAAAAACCTCGGAGATCTTTCTGGGCGTTGCTTCCAGCAACAGTATGTGCCTCGTCTAGATGCAGCCCTGCTGCTCCCAGGTGTAGCCTCGGTGCCCAAGGAAGTAACGTATGTACCTGTAACGTATGTTTCTCCGTGTTCCACAGAGCACGCTAACGGATCCGAAGGAGACCACTAAGCAATCTTCTTCACCCATTTGCCTGCAGAAGTGAAGAAAGAAGATTTCTCTTCCCTCTTCAACCGAGTCGACTTCACTGATTTCTCCGCCAGCCAGCCGAGAATCAGCCACCGTACCGACTGCCGACAGAGCGAGGAAACGGCCTCCTGTCATCACCCGAGACTCGAGGAACCGAGTCGGAGTCAAACAACGGACGAACACACATTCTACCCATGTCCTCACGCAACTAAAGTAAGAGATTTATGTCTGGGCAGAGATAGATTATTATAGTGTGTTATTCTTGTGTATCAAGGTTATTGCTTGTACAGTTTACGGACCGCCGAGTCCGCTCATTGCTGCTGATAATACTCAAGGTATTGTAACTTACTTTTACCACGAATGAGATTTGCTGTGTTGTCGTCCAACCACGTTGGACTGTTTGTACATTTCCGCCATCGTGGGTGAGACCGGCACACTGAGTTTATCCATAAAAGAACCAGCGACCACAGCGGACGGATTACGAGCTGTTCACCACGTCTCTGAGTGATAAAATAACGGTTGCCTTCTCTCCCACGATCGGTGCCATCACTCTGTTCTCTCTCTCTCGTACTAACCGCACACACACATGACCCCTCACAAACATACCCGCACACACATTTGGCTTGCAGATAACTTGGCGATAGAGTCCGCTTTGTCCCTAAGTTATCGTACCAGCAGAGACACGTGTTAAACAGGCAGATGCCATTAACCAGTCTCTCCGCCCACATTTGCGTGACGTACTCTCCACGAGAGCCACGTCCGCCATTTTGTGTCCTCCTTCTCTCCTTACACACACCCACACACACACATACACACACACCTTCCTCTCATGTATTATAAGCTTATTGTTATCATATCTAATCATGTTACTGTTTAGTTTGTAGTTGGAAGTTGGAAGTTTATTGACTGCATTGTATTGATTATTAATTGATATTACTGCATTAATAAACTTTGTTATACTTTAAAGAGAAGTGTTTTGGTATTGTATTGCATGCACCTGTGTCAAGGGCTGGTAGGGGATGTCAGTGCTCGGATTCAAGCCTTCATTGTTTTCCTTTTGAATGTCGATGTTCTCCGGATGTCGACTTTCCTAAGAGGACAATCCTATAGTCAGACTGCTATACTGTATGGTTATTAGTCCCTGATTCCAGGGTGGAGCCCCGGCTATATTAATCCTTATTAATATTCTATTGATTTTGATAATTGATAATTATCTTTGATGATTGTTTATTTGAAGGATCAATAAGCTAATGTTAATTCTAATCAATGTTCTATTGATTTTAATAATTAATAATTATCTTTGATAATAATTAATATTCTATAAAATTTGATAATTGATGGTTATCTTTGATGATTGTTGATTTAAAGGATTAAAAGCTAATGTTGATTCTAATCAATGTTCTATTGATTTTAATCATTAATAATTATTTTTGACAATTATTAATTATTGCTAATAACCAAACCTGCTCCTGAATGAAGCGCTTGACATACATAATCTTATGATGTGTTTTTTATTGACTAACATTAGTATATACGCATTAAATATATAGTGACTATAATCACATTATAGAGTTTATTATTTATTTCAATGTGTTACAATCATGACATACCTTTATATTCTGGGTGTTATGAATTTAACATCATCCCATATGCATTTTCAGTTTAACTGTATTCAACTCGATTATGTTATAAACTGAACTGACACATGTAATGGCAATACATGTCTGAATAAATGTGCAAAAACCAACAAGTGTTTCATCACTGCTCTTCCCCCTTCTTTGCTTGACTTGGAGGAAACCAGAGAAAGTGTAACATGTTCTGTTTTGTCGGTGTCTTTGGACTCTAATTTTGAAAGTTTAGTTCCTGTTTCCTGTATGTCAAGTGATTTTCCTTGTTAGTCATGTGACCCTCATGTTTCAGGTGTTTTGTTCTCATTGGTTTATAGTCATTGTCTTGTTATCATGTTCATTAGTCTTGAGTCAAGTCAAGTCAATTCAAGTCAAGTCTCTTTGTTCTAGTTTATGTTGGTTATTCACTTTGTAAATAATACTGCACTTGGGTTCTCACATCATCATCATCATCTTCGTCCATCCCTGTCTTCATCATGTCTCTCTAAGTTACAGAATACACGACCGACATCATGAACCCAGCAGTAAAACTGATGCGTTTGCATCAGGGGAACCGACTCCCCGAGGATTTTGTTCAGGAGTTTTGTGGACTGCGTGACCAGGTGGATTTTCAGGAGGTCTCCTTGAAGCTGTTTTTCATGCAGGATTAAATAAGCCATCTATTCCTTAAAGCCTGCAGGTGGAATAGCTTAGACAATTTAACAGTATATTGACTTTGCCCTGTTATTGAGTGGTTCAGCCGTTAATGTTGGAGTGGCAGATGAGGAACTCAGGACTCCTACAGTGACCACCACATTTGAGTCCTCAGCCACCCTGATGCTACCACTGACCGAGTCCACCATGCCAGAGTCCACCACCATGCCAGAGTCCACCACCATGGCCGCCACGCCTGACACGGTCAATGAGCCAGTGTCCACACCTGCCACGGTCCATGAGCCAGCACTCACGGCTGCCATGGTCCACGAGCCAGCGCCCACGCCTGTTACGGTCCACGAGCCAGCAGCCACGCCTGGAGCCTCGTCCATCCCAGAGCAAGCGCCTGGAGCCTCGTCTGTCCGGCTGCCTTGATCTCTGAGCCTCCAGCCGCTCTGCCCCCTGAGCCTCTGCCTTCAGCAGCTTCTCCCTCTCAGTCTCCAGCGGCTCCACCCTCTGAGTCTCCAGTGGCTCTGCCTCCTGAACCTCCAGCAGCTCCGCCCCTGAGCCTCAGCTTCCAGCAGCTCCGCCCTCTTAGCCTCTGCCTCCAGCGGCTCCGCACTGGTCTCCTGGTCCACCCCGGTCTCCGGTCCCTCTGCCCTGGTCTCCTGGTCCACCCTGATTTGCGGGCCCTCCACCAGCTCCACCCTGGTCTCCTGGTCCGCCCCAGTCTCCGGGCCCTCCCCCAGCTTTTCCCTGGTCTCTTGGTCCACCCTGGTCTCCCAGCCATCTGCCAGCTCCATCCTGGTCCCTGCCCACTCTTGATTCCCCAGATATTTTTTTTTTCTTATTTTCCTTAAACTGGGGGATCTGTAACATGTTCTGTTGTGTCTGTGTCTTTAGACTCTTATTTTGAAAGTTCAGTTCCTGTTTCCTGTGTGTCATGTGATTTTCCCTGTTTGTCATGTGACCCTCATGTTTCAGGTGTTTTGTTCTCATTGGCTTATAGTCATTGTCTTGTTATTATGTTCATTAGTCTTGTCCTGTCATTGGTTCATGTTTCATAGTCTTGTTATCTTGCTTATTAGTTCCATCTTGTCATTGGTTGTCTTGTCAACTTGTTACCAGTGTTATTATAGTTTTGGATTTTTAATTTTGTTTTTATTTCCATTTTATATTCAATTTGCCACTACAATTTAGTTTAGTTTTCATTAGTTTTCACAGTTTGTCTGTTAGTTTTAGGTTTCTCAGTGTTTTGTAGTTTCAGTTTAGTTCGTTTTTATGTTTTAGAGTGTTTACTGGTGTAATTTAAAAAGTGTAACATCATAACATTTCTCACGGCAGTCTTGTGTTACTGTGGATTGTAAATGTTGCAAATATTATAGGGTGAACATGGGTAAAGTGACAAAGGATATTTAAGCTTGATCCACATTGTATCCAAATGTATTTCTTTAAATCAGGGGTCAGCAACCTTTTTGACATGGAGTGCCATTTTTTATTTTCCTGGTCAATGGCTGTGCCAACTATTTCTGAAGAACAAATTGAAGAAAAATGCTGTTATATCCCAACAAAAACATTCAAACAAAAACAGTTACTCATTCACTCTCAAAAATAATCAAAGCCAGGCTTTGGAAAAAAAGACCCAGACGTAACATCAATACACATAGTTTCCACAATTTGAAATGGTTTGAAACATGCTTAAACATTTAATTAAAATGTTGGTATGTCTCTATATTTACAGACTGTATTATAATCAACTATATGGCTTCTAAACGAGTGCAGCCCTCTTGCCTCCTTAGAGAACCATTTCTCTCCACATTAGAAAACAGTTTTTGAGTAACCATCTGGAAGAAACAGTTATTTTAATTAACTCTTCAGATGTTACACCTAATCACCTGTGATCCCATGTGTGAATATCTTGTTTATTGGACAGTGCAGACTATTCTGCTTGAATTCTCTGTCGCTCATGGTTGCGGACACCATATCTGTTCCATTCTCCACCAATCAACAGGAAGCTTATGTGACTGAGCAGCTTGGCCCCCATGGTCTGATTCACTGCAGCCACTCAATGCATCAGATGCATGTATGGCACCCTCAAAACCTAAATCTGTCTGCATATACAGTAAGTGCATGCACTGACATGTAATGAGTGGTGAATCATCACACACTGTGAGCCTGAACTGACAAGCATTCCCTCTACATTTGTTACAGAGATATACTGGGGCTCGTTCAGTCATCTGTGCTCTGTTCAGTGTATGTACTTACATTTACATTTTACATTTATTCATTTGGCAGATGCTTTTATCCAAATCGACTTACAAAAGAGGAAAACATAAGCGAATCATCTTAAGGAGACAGTGGTATGAAAAGTGCTGTATTACAAAGTTTCACTAGCATCATAATAGTATTCAAAACAGAATAAAGTGCAACAGGAATTTTTTTTTTAATTACTGGTTAAGTGCTCATGGAAAAGATGTGTTTTTAGTCATTTTTGAAGACAGAGAGTGAGTCAGCTTCACGGATGGAGTTGGGAAGGTCATTCCACCAACGTGGTATGATGAAGCTGAAAGTCCGGGAAAGTGTTTTGGTGCCTCTTTGTGTTGGTACAACAAGGTGACGTTCCTTAGCCGACCGCAGGCTTCTAGTGGACGCGTAGCTCTGCATAAATGATTTTAGGTATGCTGGAGCAGACTCAGTGACTGTTCTGTATGCCAGCATCAGAGCCTTGAATTTGATACGTGCATCATTCGGCAGCCAGTGGAGAGAGACAAGGAGTGGTGTAACATGTGCTCTCTTTGGTTCATTAAAGACCAGACGTGCTGCTGCATTCTGGATCATTTGCAGGGGTCTAATTACACATGCAGGGAGGCCTGCAATGAGAGCGTTACAGTAGTCCAATCTAGTTATGACAAGTGACTGGACAAGCAGTTGTGTGGCATGTTCAGAGAGGAAGGGTCTTATCTTCCTGATATTGTAGAGTGTAAATCTACATGATCTTGCGGTCTTTGAGATGTGGTCTGTGAAATTTAGTCTGTTGTCGATGGTTACCCCTAAATTTCTGACCGGTTTGGAAGACGTTACTTAAATTCTAGACTCAAATGTTGCACACAGGCGACAATAAAACAACCTGTCCCATGCGCTTATTAAAGGAAGGTCCCATAACTCTTCTGGGGGTCCACACTTAAATCATGTTTACACGCATATTGTTTATGTATTGTGGCAATACTTTTGAAAAAGGTAATATTTTAACGTTCAAAAATTGGCCCCCATTCACTTCCATAGTAAGTGCGTCACTGTAACCCAGATTTTTTTGCCTTTTTTTTTTTTTTTTAAAGAAAAAAACATTCCAGGGGCCTGGGTAGCTCAGTGAGTGCTGACTATCACCCCTGGACTCACGAGTTCAAATCCAGGGCATGCTGAGTGTCTCCAGCCAGGTCTCCTAAGCAACCAAGTTGGCCCGGTTGCTAGGGAGGGTAGATTCACATGGGGTAGCCTCCTCATGGTCACTATAATGTGGTTCTCACTCTCGGTGGGGCACGTGGTGAGTTGTGTGTGGATGCCGTGGTGATTAGCGTGAAGCCTCCACACGTGCTATGTCTCCACGGTAACACGCTCAACAAGCTACGTGATAAGATGCGTGGACTGATGGTTTCAGACGTCCTCCGCCACCCGGATTGAGGCGAGTCACTACGTCACCTTGAGGACTTAGAGCCCATTGGGAATTTTAAAAAAAAACATCACTTGAAAGTGCAAGTCCATCCTAAAACAAAGCACAAGCACCAGTCTTCACCACAATGATAACCCCCCAAACTCCAGCCAAACAAACAGTACTTTAATAAAAATTATAAATCAGAACAGTACAGTGGTGTTACAGTGGTGCTGTGACCCGGATGGGAGTGAGGTTTAGAGGGGTGAGTGTAACGGTAGCCAGTTGGTAGGCAGCTGTGCAGTGTGTAAACCTCACTCCTCTGGCCTCAAGAAGTGCACTAGCGACTGAAGCTAGAGGCTGTATCCTTTAGCCTCCTCGTTAGTGTGCCCGTCTCCCATGCCGGAAACATCAGTTCAATCCTCGCATGGAGCAGGTCGAGTAAGACCGGTTACACTACAAAAAATATTAATGTAGACCTTACTCAAATGGATTAAGTCAATTTTAATTTTACAAATTTAATTGAATTTAACATAATGAATTTAAGTTAAGACAAAATGTTCTAGCATTGTGTTGCTCTAGTTCATTTTTATTAACAGTCAAGTGAACAACCTGCAAAAATCCTTTTTTGAGTGCATGTAAACAAGTATAATGTTCATATCGTGTGGTTATACGCTTATATAGATTTTATACAGACTTTTATATAGACAGATTTTTTATATAATAGAGTGTGTAGTTTAACATTGTGGATAGGCCCACCCACTGCCAATTAAAGAGCCTTACTGTAACCACAGGCAGTGTTCAAATTGTGACAGAGCTCTTCTACAGTTTCCTCAAAACCCACCACATTTCTTATGAGAAAAACGAACAAGGGGACTGTTTTTTTTTTGTTTGTTTGTTTGTTTTGCCTTATGGGGGGGGGTCACATAACTCTTCTGAGGGTCCAGGACCCCCCTCAATTCGAACACTGGGAACGAGTTGACATTATTTTCTGTGGTAAACAAGATCATGCCACAAATGCTTTCGATTGAGCTTGACTTGTACTGAGCCCTGAACATTCATTCGACCCGTGCCCAAATTTACACATCAACATCTTCAAGTAGCCTGCTGCGCCTTTTTGCACACATATGTCGCAATAGCGTCTGGTAAGGAGATCAGTCCGTTTGAACAGCGTCTGCGGTAGTTTCAACAGATACACAACAGGTTAGAAAAATCTAATTCGGTCTTTCTTTACCTGAATTTTAAGATGCTGAATGCTACAACAGAATGCTGGCAAATTTTTATCTATGCCAGTATACAACACCATTGTTTTCTCGCCACGGTGATATGTAGCCTAGTGCAATCGTATTCATATGTTATGGCCCGCAGCGGTCGACCTCTTGTTTAGCAGGGGTAATTCGTTGCTCCCGTGGGTATTGTCCCGCCAATCTCCGATGCACTCAGGAAATAATCTCGCAAAATCAAAGTGGAAATCCACGCGCAGTGCAGGCGCGTCCTCGAGGCCGGCTCCCACAGCAGACAGCGAGAGGTTTCCATTGAAATCCCTTTTGATTGGAAGGAAAACAAATAAATAACCGACTGTCACGTCGCTGTTCTGTTAATTGACTCTATAATTCACGGTATTAAATCTGATACCAAGCAGTACTCGTTTCTGCTGAGTGAGAGCGTGCCACAATCTAAAACTCTGCTTATAAATCGTTTAATTAAGCGTCGAATCACAAAGGGCAATGCGGCTACATTGAAGCTGTTTCACACGTGTCATCTCGTCTATTTTATATGAAGGGAGTCGTTAATCTTATATGAACGGGACGCATATTCTTCCTTCCTCCACAAGAAAATGATTATGTTATACATTCTGATATGCGTTTAATACAGCATTTCTTAGGATTCTGTTGTTCCATAATGCCAATGAAACACGTATAGAGAGATGCTGCTGAAGGGCTCAATACTCACTCAGTTTAGGGATTCAGGGGGCGCGTCGCCGCGCAGCATCCACCTCGCTGGACTCTCGGCTGCTGCTGCTGCTGCTGCTGCTGAAATGTCTGGCACCCGGTCGGACCCCAGAACACCGCAAGCATAATCAATAACCTGCGTTTAGTCTGGTTTCGTGTGTTAGGAAGGACATGTGTGCAGCATGGCATTTGGCGTCCTCATCGCAAACTCTGACCATCCCCATTGTTCCTGTGCATTGGGCGTCGCTTACAAGGCAAAAGGTGCAAACGCACAGCTGGGTTATTCCAAGTCGAGGTTCGGTTGTGATATCAAGAGCACGTCACAGTTGCCTCCGTTGAGTCTCAAAGCCTCTTGAAGCCTCGGTACTGTCTCGAGCATCGCCGACAGCACCATATGACAGCGCGATGCCCTCTCCATTGGCATCTGGAGATTGCGTTTTGCGCCGCTTCGTGGCAAGTCCGGGAATGTCAGTATAGGGATCAGGCAACAGTGCTAGTAAAGTGAATCCAACGGGGAATTATTAACCCAATAAGACGGTCATTGGTTGAAAAGCCTCCTTTTTTTCTCCCTTGCAAAGGCACTGTCTACAATGATTGCATCAGATGGTAACAACATCATAGTGCTTTGATATACCATTGGTCCTGAGTGATTACCATATTACCATGTTGGCATGCATGGTGTTAACATACACCACATTTACAAAGATACTTCACGGGAAAAAATACTTAAACTGTAAAAAGTGAAAATGTGCAGTTGTTTCCCAAGAGCTAGGCTATTTCTCTGCGATTTTACAATTAAATGGATAGTTCACCCAAAAAATGAAAATTCTATCTTTATTTACTCACCTCCATATCCTCATATACTTTCAAACTTGAATGACTTTCTTTATTCCATGGAACACAGAGTTAATAGATAAAATGTTAACCTCAGTCACCATTCACTTTCATCACATCTTTTTTCCACACAATAAAATTGAATGGTAACTAAGGTAAAAAATAATATCATTTTGTGTTTTACAATGGAAGGAAAGCCATACGAGTTTGAATGACATATGAGGGTGGGTAAATCATGACAGAATTTTCATTTTTGGGGGTGAACTATTCCTTTAAAAAATAATTTTGTTAGTTTAGTTTAATTCTTACATCATAGCTATATTTGACTTTAATAAAACCAGGTAATTATGGGTACCCGTTTTTTTTTTTTTTTTTTT
Organism: Myxocyprinus asiaticus; assembly: GCF_019703515.2. NCBI lineage: Eukaryota > Metazoa > Chordata > Actinopteri > Cypriniformes > Catostomidae > Myxocyprinus > Myxocyprinus asiaticus. The sequence goes on along the minus strand of NC_059376.1, from coordinate 27,858,953 downwards.
TTTTTTTTTTTTGTTCCAGTCACTTGCTGTAGTAAAAACAAAGGTATCTATGAAAAAGTATGAACACTTTTATGTCTAAATTGAGTGTGAGCACAGGAAATTTGTCTCTGGGATACTAGTAAAACTAGCTAACGCTGTGAATGTGTGTTTTTATAAGACGTACATTTACTCACCAATATTTCTCTGAAATAGTCTTGTCAAACATGCACAACTCAATCTTCACAAAAAGAAAACAACTCACCAATCAAACATAGCTCTCTCTAGATGGTAAATTTGTTTATCAGCACATATACTGAGACACACAGATCTAAACCCCTGCACCCTGCTGTTAATCACCCATCTGTGGGAACACGGACTGGGCCAGTAAGCATACTCGCTGTAGCAGGCAGCTGTGTTCAGGTGGTTAATGTGTGCTGAACATGGCTGTTCACGGCAGGGGCCAGTCAGGGGGGTGTCCAAATTATGAAAAATGCAACCTCAGGGCTGACATCTTAATTACTGCACAGATATAGAAGAAATACACACTCAGTAGCCCATACACACATAAATGCTAAACAGTGGGTAGCATTACTGCTTAAGATGCAGTTTTGTGAGATATTCAAAATGTTCAAGATGTGTGTTCGCCCTCATCAATTATTTGCACAACAAAATACAAGCTCCAAAATATCAATCAGGGTGTGCTAGTATACTAATACAAAGGGCTGCCATTCATGCATCAGTGACAGCTGGTGCAGATTCTTACAAAACCTTGGGATGCTCTGGTCACTCAGTACGAGGTCAACCTCACTATGGATAATTGTAAGCTGAATGTAACTTGAAATCGAGAGCTGTTGCCTAACTCGCTCTGGAAAGGAAGCCTGCACCCAGAGGCCTCCATTCCATATGGAGAGGCTCTATCTGAAGCTCATGTTTGAGGTGCCCCATTCTGACATCACTGCTGTGGAACTCGCTAATGAGAGCAAATCTGAGCCCTTTTCAAAAGTATGACTCTGGCACTGAGGAAGAGAACTGGCCTAGTGTAAGAGTAGTTAGGGTTTTTGTTGCCACCCCTAAATTTGCAGTCAAATTTGCACTTATTCAGAAGGGCTTGTTACTGCTGTGTCAGGGAGGGGTGGCAATGGGATATGCTACAGGTTGTTACACTTTCTCAATTTATGCAGACCTCTGCTGTTAGAATTTGTTCATCAGCTCCAGGAAAAACATTGGTGATCCAACCTGCTAGCCAGAGAGCTCTGGGTGTGTCCAACTGACCTGGAACATGTAAATGTCTCTGTGGCGGCTTTATAGTTCTGATTCATGGTAAACCATTTGAAGACATTGAAGTGCCCCATGAGACGTATATTTGGTGGTACAAGATTGGGGTCAGTAACATCTGCAGGCATGTACCCAATGGGTTCGGAGTTTAAAATCCCCTCGACTTCAATAAGGACTGTACTCAACCTTTTAAAATAATGGCATACAGGGCAACCTTAATAGGTCTAATTTCTCATTTCCGAGATACCCCAAAGTGAGTAGACTACTACTGGGAGGGTTGAATTTGATTGCTGCCATGTTTTACTCGATTTTAATTAATGAATAGCCCATTCCAGTGGGGAGACAATCTATACAAGTTTGTGTTTCTACGAAATCCATCACATCACCTAGCAGACTTGCCTTTGGAAATGTCCCCATATTGTGTGAAAAACGTGCTATTCACGCATGCAAAATGTATATAATCAATGCAACTTCGATTGGAGTCACCTGTAAAAGGAATATTCCTGGTTTAATGCAAGATAAGCTCAGTCGACAGCATTTGTGATGTAATATTGATTACCACAAAAATAAATTTTGACATGCCCATCATAAACATTTTTTTTAAAAATATGACAAATCTGGGTTCCAGTGAGGCACTTACAATGGAAGTGGAAGGGGCCAATGAGTAAAGTTAAAATACTGTTTCAAAAGTATAGCCACAAGACGTAAACAATATGTGTGATAACAAGATTTTAGTGTGATTTTTTTTTCTGTGTAATGTAAAGCCTATAGCCAATTTTACAACTTTGTTGTCATGACAATGTAACGGTGTAAACCCTAAACACCCACAAAGTGTAAATGTAAACAACTTTACAGCTCAAATAACAAACAGGTTTTAACAGAAGAATTAATCTAAGTGCTTTTATAAAATGATAAGCTTCACATTTCTGCTTTTAAGCCCTCTAAAAATTAGCCCCATTCACTTCCAAGTGCTTGTAACCTCAATATGTTTTTTTTTTTTTTTTTTTTTTTTTTTAAGGATGAACGAGTCGAAATTATTTGTTGTGGTAGCCTAATCAATATTATGCCACAAATGCTGTCGATTGAGCTTAACTTGTATTGAACCCAGAATATTTCTTTTAAGTTTTTAGCGCCTTTAACCGCAAACAATGTATCCTAGAACTGAGCCGTTGAAACAAAAAAAATCCAGTCGCATTCAGGGTATAGTCAGATCAGAAATATTGAAATAGACGTGATGAAGGTACAGTCACTTTCCAAATCAGTGAAAGCCTCCAGTGCTCCACCTGCCGCACCCTCTCGACAGCGCATCGGTGGTCCGGGGGCCGCCCCTCCGTATTAAAGACCCAGCACGTCTATTTACACCCGATCTCGCAGTCCTCATATCCGCCTATGGCTTCATACGCTGTTTAACCCCTATGTACAGCTCGTCTATAATCACAGCTCATGGGGGCAGAATACTGAGAATAAATACTGAAGATAATCAAAAAGGAAACTGCATTATTTATCTTTTTGAGTTTCACGAGTAGGCTACAACAGACTGAAGAAGATGGGGTGCTGCACGGGGAGGTGTTTGTTGATATTATTCTGTTCAGCTGGTAAGACTTTGCGTTTCAGAATTATATTTTTGTAGTTTGTGTTCTAATCTGTCTGATAAATGAAAACGCTGTTGATTAAATTGGCTGTTTTTGTGTTAACTTCGAGTAGAGTTTAAACATCTCATGTTTTTAAAGTGCGTTAGTTTTGTGGAGGTTTAGGCTGCAGTCTCTCAGGTCATTGTTTGAAAGGACTTAAATTGTGTGCCTGTGGTTCTGAATAGAACATAGATAACCATATAGGCTTTCCATAAGATAAAACTCAGATTTGTACAGACATATCAATGTGTGCCAGAGTATTGGACACTTTTCTGTATACGTTGGCCGACTTTGTTATCGTCGTCAAAATATGGTTCCCTTACGACTCAGTACACTTGACATTGCGTAGTTACGCATATGGGGAGTGCCTTCATACATGACCTATTTGAAACCTCTCTACAATAACGCCAATATTCTAATATTGGCTATGGTGTTTGACCCCCACCTGTTTTGGCGCAAAACTGACCGCTATAAAAACAGGTGCACAGATATCATTTCCTTAGAATTTCTTCCTTCAAGACAGTGATCATCTCTTGTCTCGAAGCCCTCTACCCTTCACCATCAATACACACAAGTCAGCGGACGGAATCTTCTTCTCCGGCGAACATCTCTCCGCCTCGCCGCTTGACTCTTCGCTGGTGAACGGGCCTCAGCATCCTGATTCTCCGCAGTGCGTCGGCAGGTGTAAAGTATCCTTTTAAAAGCAATTGTAATTTGTGTGATATAAATATAAATTATATAAATATAAATATATATGACAGGGAGATGCTTCGTGTAGCATATCAACCGCCTAGAGCTATCGGCTGTAATTCTAGCCTTAAAGGCTTAAAGTCGGAAATAGCGAACTGTCATGTCCTGGTTCGCTCAGACAACATGACAGTTGTGGCATATATAAACAGCCAAGGTGGAATTAAATCAGAATCAGAATGAGCTTTATTGCCAAGTATGCTTACACATACAAGGAATTTGTCTTGGTGACAGGAGCTTCCAGTGTACAACAATACAAAAACAATACAAAACAGCAGCAAGACAGATAATAATAAAAAATAGAAAATAGATATACACATACGTACCTACACACACAGACACATACATACATACATACACACATACACATACGTAGTGCAATCTAATACAAATCTGTTATCTGTTATGTACAGTGCAAATACAAATCTGTTATGTACAGTGCAAATGTTTTTTGTTTGTTTGTTTTTTCAAAAGAATGAAATGGCAGAAGAGGTTGGATGTGTTGGATAAATATAAGAAAGACTAAACTGTGTATTGCACATAGTTATTGCTCAGTGGGGAAATTTAACTGTTCATGAGATGGATAGCCTGAGGGAAAAAACTGTTCCTGTGCCTGACGGTTCTGGTGCTCAGAGCTCTGGTATTCACCACCACTGTTGGGAGTGACGCATCACCTCCTCCTATGGAGCGTGCATCATCTCCTCTCCCTGAGATCGACATATGTCCCAGGCTGCCTGAATTACGGCGCGGACCTACTGTCACGCCAAGGGGTGATACCGGGCGAATTTCATCCTCAAACTGTGTTGAGGATTTGTGAAATATTCGGCAAAGCAGAAATCGATCAGTTTGCCTCAGTGGAGAATACCCATGTTGGGAACGGACGCAATGGCACACAAATTGCCGGCGAAATGCAAATATGCGTTTCCTCCGGTATGCCTGATCCACTCTATCATATGCAAAGTCCGAGAGGACAAGGAAACGGTTCTATTAGTTGCACCGAAATGGCCCAACCAGCCATGGTTTCCAGAAATGATGGAGATGCTGTACAGCTCACCATGGGAAATACCACTGAGGAGGGATCTCCTGTCTCAGGCGCAAGGCACAATCTGGCATCCCCAGCCCCAGCTGTGGAATCTGCATGTGTGGCCCCTGAACGAGGCGCACTACACGTGCCAGAACTGATGCGTTCAGTCATGAACGGCATTTTACAAACCAGAGCACCGTCCAAAAGACGCCTCTACACACTAAAATGGAAGGTGTTCACTGATTGGTGTCTCTCACATAGCAAGGACCCAGTAAACTGCCCCATATATGAAATTCTAATATTTCTTCAAGAGCGATTAGACACAGGACGCAGTATGTGGCAACTATATCTGCGTATCATGCACATGAAACCGGCGCCTCTATAGGCAAGCATGATTTAATCATAAAGTTCCTTAAAGGAGCAAGACGATTAAACCCACCTCGGCAAGCTACAGTCCCGAATTGGGACTTAACTTTAGTCCTAAAAGCTCTCGCAGGGCCCCCCTTCGAGCCTTTGGACTCTGTTGATTTGCGCATGCTCTCCATTAAGACCGCACTACTGCTGGCTCTGGCCTCAGTAAAACGGGTATGTGACCTGCATACACAATTAGTCAACAATTAATGTCTGGAGTTTGGCCCCTTTCAAGAGCCACTGTCAAACCCAGGAAAGGCTATGTACCCAACATCCTGACCACACCCTTCAAAGCGCAGGTGGTTCACATTCAGGCCTTCTTCCCTCCTCCATTTAATTCGGATGAGGAACAATCTTTGCATTTGTTATGCCCTTTGCGGGCGCTACAAGCATACGTTGAGTGTACTTGCCAGTTCAGACTTTCTGATCAGCACTTTATATGCTATGGAGGACGCACAAAAGGCATGTCCGTCTCCAAGCAAAGACTTTCTCACTGGATTGTCGATGCAATTACCCTGGCTTATGAGTCGCAGGGTCAGACTTGCCCAATTAGTGTTAAAGCACACTCAATTAGAGGCATGGACGAATGGTGTGTCCTTACAAGACATATGTTTTGCAGCAGGATGGTCCTCTCAAAACACATTTGCAAGGTTTTACAACCTAGAGGTAACGTCTCTTTCTTCACAAGTCCTCTCTGTTTAGAGCACTTGGTATCCATTGGCCATATATACTTATGCCCTTCCCCTTAAGTACGGGCTCCCCATCATTTACACAACCGCCTGCATTCATGCCATTATAATTACCATAAAGTCACAAGCACTTCATTATAAATAAACTCCCTTCCCGTCTGGGTTCATAAGGAGTTAATTCATACTATATGACTATAGTTCATATATTCATTATGAGTGCTCTCCTCCTGGCCATCACGAGGATCACTCACTGCGGCATGCTCATGTCGGTCACCGTCCCATAAGATTGCGCCGCCATGTTTCCTCTCTTGGAAGTTATGTTGTGTAGTGCAGCATGATGGGATTCTGTTCCCCATATGCGTAACTATGCAATGTCAAGTGTACTGAGTTGTAAGGGAACGTCTCGGTTACTTATGTAACCTCGGTTCCCTGAGACGAAGGGAACGAGACATGCGAATGCTAGCCGCGCTACAAGACTCAGAATTCTTGAGGCACGAGCGATGCGCTCCTTGTTCTCAGTCAGAAATTGAGGAAATGGTGTCTGTGCACCTGTTTTTATAGCGAACAGGTGGGGCTCAAACACCATAGCCAATATTAGAATATTGGCATTATTGTAGAGAGGTTTCAAATAGCTCGTGTATGAAGGCACTCCCCATATGTGTAACTACGCAATGTCTCGTTCCCTTCGTCTCAGGGAATCGAGGTTAGGTACGTAACCGAGACGTTCTCACATAGGTTACTCTAACTTTATAGAGTTATAGTAGCCTAGTAATATAGATAGCAATTATTATAAAATGCCATACGCAAAATTATGTTCACCCAGATCGGAATACATAAATTTACATTTTATAGGATGTAAAAGTTCGCAGTTTTCGGGATTGAAAACTGTGAACTTTTACATTCTCTGCGTACAAAACGTGAACAGCTATATTGACAGTATACTGTCACAGAACTAACTGAACTGAAGCAGCATTGATTCTTCTTAATTAAACTTATTCACAAGGCTTTATTAAAAAGACACCTTTTGTATATTAGAGATTGATGGTACACTCAAAAAATCATTTTAAGATTTACACATCTTTAATAAAAATAAAGCAAAATAAATAGATTTAGTTGTATTAATTTAATTTAGTTAAACATTACACAGTTACATTTGATGGAATTTTGTTATTAAATTGAAATGAATAAATCTTAAAAATAGGCTAAAATATTTTTTGAGTAAAACGTTTTTTGAGATGCCAATCAACTCTGCATTATACTGAGAAAGTGTTGTGTATGTACAGTATGTGTTTACTGAATTGGTTCTTATCTTTATCACTCATCATTGACTGACCTGGTCTTCCAGTAGATGATTTTCACCTCTCACATTAAGTGTCAGTAATTGGATTCTAATTGTTGTGTTATCTCAGTTCAGTGTTGCACTGGTAGTCCCTCTTGTTTCTGCGCTGAACACAAACAGATGCAGTGACCTATGCCTGTTGTTATTCTCCTTAACCTTTACATGGCTTTTAACTTTGGTTTAACCTTTGCTTTTCTGCCTTTCTTAACCTTAGCTTTTTTTCTTTTGCTTGTGTAAGACAGAAAGAGAGTGACTGAAAATGATTAATCAGTTCAGTCTTTTTGGTCATTCTATTTTGTCAGTCTATTTTGACCCTTGACCCCCATTTTGACCCTGGTTTGACTGTTCACCTGAATGTTAGTCCTTTTTCTTATTGATCTGTTATGATATAATTTTTTAACTTCATAATCTTAGTGGATTACAGTAACCCTTTTAAAAAATACTGTTGGCTTATACACAAATGATGAAGATTCAGTCAGACAGGGCAGAACAGAGGCATTCAGTTGTTAGTCTTTACAGTTGTGTATGTTTGATCTCAGGCTGGCTCAAAGAAGAAAATATGGTTTATCCAATTTAGCTCAGTTTCATGCCAGTGAATAGAAAAAGAGAAGAGAGATAGTCCACGGCAATAACACCATGTCCGAGTCTTGGATTAACATTATTCTTTCATGTAGCCTATATCAACAGGTTCTGCCACTGTTGTTGTGTAAATATGGTTTCAAACATATTTTAAATACTTCAAAAGAGCTAAACACTATTCTCATTTATGGATTTACCAGCACTGAAATTTTTACTGAGGCCGTGAAAGTGGATTTTAATGCTGATGTCTCAGATATATTGCAGTGTTTTATCTGTATCTGTAAAGCATGTCCCAGTTTAATGTTTTATTATTTGGCTCATAATAGTAGACACACCTCATGCAGAAAGAAAGAGCAAGGGGACTGTGGTGAAGACATACAGTTGAAGTCAGAAGTTTAAATACACCTTAGCCAAATACATTTAAACTCAGTTTTTCACAATTCCTGACATTCCCTGTTTTAGGTCAGTTAGGATCACTACTTTAAGATTGTGAAATGTTGGGGCCAGGGTAGCTCAGTGGTAAAATACACTGGCTACCACCCCTGGAATTCACTTGTTCGCTAGTTCAAATCCCAGGGTGTGCTGAGTGACTCCAGCCAGGTCTTCTAAGCAACCAAATTGGCCTGGTTGCTAGGGAGGGTAGAGTCACATGGGGTAACCTCCTCGTGGTCACTATAATGTGGTTCATTCTCGGTGGGGTGCATGGTGAGTTGGGCGTGGTTGCATGAGGACTCAAAAAGCACATTAGGAATTGGGCATTCCAAATTGGGAGAAAAAGGGGGAAAAATAAAAAAAAAAGAAGAAGAAAAAAAAGAATGTGAAATGTCAGAATAATAGTAGAGAGAATTATTTATTTCTGCTTTTATTTCTTTCATCACATTCCCAGTGGGTCAGAAGTTTACATACACATTGTTAGTATTTGGTAGCATTGCCTTTAAATTGTTTAACTTGCCTTTCACAAGCTTCTCACAATAAGTTGCTGGAATTTTGGCTCATTCCTCCAGACATAACTGGTGTAACTGAGTCAGGTTTGTAGACCTTCTTGTCCGCACATGCTTTTTCAGTTCTGCGGCTTTGTGGTGGCCACTCCAAGATCTTGAATTTGTTGTCCTTAAGCCATTTTGCCACAACTTTGGAGGTATGCTTGGGGTAATTGTCCATTTGGAAGACCCATTTGTGACCGAGCTTTAACTTCCTGGCTGATGTCTTGAGGTGTTGCTTCAGTATATCCACATCATTTTCCTTCCTCATGATGCCATTTATTTTGTGAAGTGCACCAGTCCCTCCTGCAGCAAAGCACCCCCACAACATGATGCTGCCACCCCCATGCTTCACGGTTGGGATAATAATGGTCATTATGGCCAAACAGTTAAATTTTTGTTTTATCAGACCAGAGTACATTTCTCCAAAAAGTAAGATCTGTGTCCACATTACATTTACATTTATTCATTTGGCAGATGCTTTTATCCAAAGCGACTTACAAAAGAGGAAAACAAAAGCGAATCATCTTAAGGAGACAGTGGTATGAAAATTGCCATACTACAAAGTTCATCTCTAGGAGACAGAATGTGTCTCCTTCCTAAGTGGTGTGATGGCTGCGTGGTCCCATGGTGTTTATACTTGCGTACTATTGTTTGTACAGATGAACTTGGTACCTTCAGGCATTTGGAAATTTCTCCCAAGGATGAACCAGGTCTTGGCTGATTTCTTTTGATTTTCCCATGATGTCAAGCAAAGAGGCACTGATTTTGAAGGTAGGCCTTAAAATACATCCACAGGTACACCTCCAAGTCAATACACCTCCTATGAGAAGCTAATTGGCTAATTGTCTAAAGGCTTGACATCATTTTCTGGAATTTTCCAAGCTGCTTAAAGGTACAGTTAACTTAGTGTATGTAAACTTCTGACCCACTGGAATTGTGATATAGTCAATTTAAAGTTAAACAATCTGTCTGTAAACAATTGTTGGAAAAATTACTCGTGTCATGCACAAAGTAGATGTCCTAAACGACTTGCCAAAACTATAATTTGCTAACATGAAATCTATGGAGTCGTTAAAAAATTAGTTTTAATGACTTCAGCCTAAGTGTATGTAAACTTCTGACTTCAACTGTATGAATTTGAGGTCGAACCTCTAGGAACAGCTGGGACAAAGCAGTAGTACTGGCACACACAGAGAGAAAGGGGGTGGATTGTATGGGGGATGGGTGGTGGAGAGGGTTTATGACTGCTGCAGTGAAGCTTTATGAGAGGAGCTGCATCCCCCACACACAGCAAAGCTGGTACTTTTGTTGTGTCAACAATGTGCTGAGATCTTGTTCATCTCTTCCCCTCTCTCACCCTCTCTCCCTCTTTATATCACTGTTGTGGAGAGACAGGTGTTTGATTTTCTAGGTTACCAGTGGGCACCCATCCTTGTCAACTTCCTGCACATCCTTGTGGTGAAATTGGGCTTGTTTGGGACAGTCCAGTACAGGCCTAGTTTTGGTGTGTATATACCTCAATTTTTTTTATCTTTTGAACCCAACAAGTATGAAAAGCAGTGTTAATGTGGCATCACTGTGGTTGGCTAGTTTTATTAATAATAAGATAATTGTGTTAAAACAACAATTAGGACATGTTGCATTCTATAATTATAATAAAGGCTATGCAGATTTTATTTGTTTAATTTTTTTTGCTTCTGAGGGGCTGTTCACACTGAATGCGTTTATTTATTTATCTGTTCAAATAGTGTTTGAATGCAAACATGTGCTGGACATGAAAAATCAATGAAAAGTAAATAACGAACCATAGTGTGGAAATTCAAAGTTTACATGTATTATTTTGTTGTTTTGTTATAGGGCAGTGATTATCTGTCAATGGGACTTCCCTCTCACTGGTTATGGTTGAAGGACAGTGGTCCAGGCTGTGCAAACAGAAACATCCCAACCACTATGTGGCAGCATCTGGAAAGTCTTCCTCTGTTCTCAGAGTTGGGCTGCACGCTTGAGTATCAATACATCGAGGTTGTGCACAGCGCCCTGCAGCTTTTCCTTTCTGTAAAACCCTAAAACACTACTCCATTAATTCAAGTGAAGAAAAATGTGCTACTCCATACAGCATTCTAGGGCATTGTGTGCTTTCATCTTTGTGGTAACAGTTTGGGGAGAGCCCTTTTTCTATTCCAGCATGACAATGTCCCTGTGCACAACGCGAGTTCCATTAAGAAATGGTCTGGTGCAGAAGAACTTGAGTGGCCTGCACAAAGCCCAGACCTGAACCCCATTAAACATCTCTGGGGTGAATTGGAGCACCAGCTGTGAGCCAGGCCTCATTGCCCAACATCAGTGCCTGACCTCACTGATGTTCTTGTGTCTGAATGGGAGCCAGTCCCTGCAGCCATGTTACTACATATTGTATAGTGGACTCAATTCAGTCCCTGCGTGCTGTCTTACTGACAGGCGGCTGTTTTCATATGTTCACACGCTTATTTGAGTGCGTACCTGGTTACCCCTTTTACACCAAAATGGACAATTAATCAAATTAAAATGTTAAATGTCCTAGAGTAATTATTAAACCACAAATGGATATGATTTAATTAAATAAACATACAGTCTGCATGTACTGCGTGCTGCAAAGGGAATATGTGAAGCTGCTCATATGCTGAAAACAATAAATTTGCATTGCATGCTGCGCTTGTTGTAGTATATGACAGACAGCGCTCATTCACTGTGACACACACAGCGCCTGCAGACTATATATTTATATAATTAAATTGCATCATTTTGCACTTTACTAATCACACTGGGCGATATAACCAACTGTGTGAAGCTACCATCAAAAACGCACACAAACTGAAAAGCCATCACATCAAAATAAAAGCTTGATGAGTGAGATTTAAGGAATTGCGACAGAAATGCGTTACTACTGTATAGTAAAATGTATTTAATTATTATTGTTATTGTTATTACTATTATTATAAACCAATATCACACAAGCAAATGATCTGTTAAACTGAATAAATATTTTCATCTATGTTTTAATTTATAATGTGATGCTCTGTTGTGCAGCACTTCATTTGAGAAACAATGAGACCAAAGTTGTGTTTAAGATTATGCTATGAGGATCTGATTTGCTGGAGTGCTTCATTTGATAAAAAAAAAAAAAAGAAAGAAAGAAATGCAATGGTAAAGTTGAAAAGTATTGTTGAAATTGTTGAAAAGTAATTCTTTTATTTTCATTTAATTTAAGTTTTCTGGATTTATTTGATTAGACAATTTTATTGATGTAATTTAATTAAACTTTAAAACATGTAATTCAGAAAAAACTAAAACACAGAATATGTGGAAAAATAAATCAGAATTTACCATGATAAAGTAAAGAGAGCACCCTTATGTAGAATTATGTAGCTTTTTTTTATTTTTTATTAATAATATACAATAAGTCAAAAGTATGATCGATTTCTGTGGCTGTTAAACTTTTAAATAGAACAAAGTTACTTAGTCCACATTTAATAGTCGTGTAAGCATTAAAGTGGTCACTGTGGCAGTGACAACCACATCAAGTTTTTTAATGGTGAATGTTATTTAGATGTTGCTTCATAGTGATGCTGTAATTTTGTGTTTTCCCCTCCCCTGCATGCTCTGTTGCTTTTCAGTGAATTTGAGTGTCAGCTTAATTCATCTTCCTCCCAGGAACTGCTTAAAAGCCCCTCTTACTTCTTCCTCTGAAATGCACACAAACACACACAATGTGTTTCTTGCAACCTGACAAAAGAGTCAAATAGGAGTACATACATGCTTTACATTTCTGTTTCTAATTTTCTACCTGTATTGTGTTATTTTTCAGATTTTTATAAGTAACCGGTGTCTAGAGCTCATCGACATTTCAAGAAAGAGAAGGAACATTGAAAGGGAAAAAGATAACAGTATAGACATCACCAGTTCTCGGTATGAGTGCAAGCAAAGGAACCCAGATCTGATGGCTTCCAAATTATTCATCTTTGTGATTATGATATATAAATTAACATAACAAAACACCCGATCACAATTAAGAAAACACCGGTACTTATAAACAATTATAGTTCTGTTAGAACAGAATTCATGTTTTAATAAAAGTTAAGGGGGCATTGAACATGTACAAGTTTGATTTTCTGCAGACTGACAATTATATTACAAGAATTTACAGAGACTAACAGAGCCTACCCCTCAACCATTCCATACTGTTTTGTGATTTTTTTTTTCCAGTGGTTTATATTTTTACAATTCAAAAGGGTATACATTTTACATATTTAAATGAGATGAGTTTGAATGTATTGTAGAGATTACTTTCTGTGTGCTTAATGTTTTGATGGTTGTTAAATAGGGGCAAGTGACATGTTACATGTACTTGTGTAGAGTACAGAGCAAATGCTGCTTAAAGGGATAGTTCACCCAAAAAAGAAAATTCTCATCATTTACTCCCCTTCATGCCATCCCAGATGTGAATGACTTTCTTTCTTCTGGTGAACACAAACGAAGATTTTTAGAAGAATATCTCAGCTCTGTAGGTCCTCATAAGGCAATTTAATATTTAAGTCCTTTTTTACTATAAATCTCTACTTTCACTTTCACATTCTTTCACATTTTTAAAGTGAATGTGGAGATTTATGGTAAAAAAAACACAAATTAAAAAAAAACTTAAATATTGACCTGTTTCTCACCCACACTTCGCTTCTGAAGATATGGATTAAACCACTGGAGTCGTATGGATTAGTTTTATGCTGACTTTATGTAGTTTTTGGAGCTTCAAAGGTCTGGTCACCATTCACTTGCATTGTGAGGACCAACTGAGCTGAAATATTCTTCTAAAAAAAATTTTTTTTAAATGTTTGTGTTCTGCTGAAAAAAGAAAGTCATACACATCTGGAATGGCATGAGGGTGAATAAATAATGAGAGCATTTTTATTTTTGGGTGAATATCCCTTTAATGTTTAATAATCAACATCTCTCTTTTTTCACAGCGACAGTACCAGTAATACACAGAGACATATTTGCGCTAATGTGTATGAGAGTGCTGAGAGTGAAAGTGTCCTGATGGCCCGAAAAAAACATGTTGAAAACACATGTACAGTGCATCAAACATCAGTTTGTAAGTGTAAATATTACAGCATTTACTGATAACTGAATTTCAGCGTAGTGAGTCATATCGTTTTTTCTCTTACTTCTTAAATTCCAATTTTAGTTGAAGATATCCCAAATAATTATTTGATGAAAAACACCATAAGGTCTCGGTGTTGTTTTATGGAATGTTGAAACGTAATGGAGGAAATTCCCCAATTCTCGCATTGCAGTGATACCTAGTGGTTACAAATAGATAGTACATCATAACTATGTACTGAAAGGATTTATGCTCTTGATAAATATGTATTCCCGGAACATTGTAGGGTATAGGCTATAGCTGACTGACAAGGACTGTGTATGGTAAATGTGGTTCTGGGGCACAATCTTTTATTATTATGAACATAGTCTGTTCATAGGCTCTTAAACATATATACCATCCAAATCCAACATGTTCCAACCTCCCTGTCCCTTCCACCCTGTAAACTTATAATTAAACCAACATGAATTCATGAAAAGGAACTCATTAAGTATAACCCTCTTAGTTTATTATCTTACACCCTTTCTATTGTCTATCTGAATTGACTGCTTTGTTGAAACAGAGTTGCTCCCTGCATGGTTCCAGTCCTCTAGATCTGTGGTTCTCAATCCGGTCCTGTAGGTCCCCCAACACTGCACATTTTGTATGTCGCCCTTTTCTGAGACACCCAGTTTAAGTCTTGGAGTCTCCACTAACGAGCTGATGTGTTGAATTAGGTGTGTTTGATTAAGGAGACATCCAAAATGTGTAGAGTTGGGGGACCTCCAGGACAGGTTTGAGCACTGTGAATCTAGGTAGTTCCCCACTGTAAAATTATGAAACAGGGAGTCCCCTGTCCCACTAATATCAATCTAAATATCAATTGCGTACACTAAATCACCTTCACCAGCATGAGGTTTGAGTCACAGAGTGACAAAAGACATTCTTTTAACACTGAAAATGTAAATGTTAAATGTAAGTAGTGGCATGGCAGGACATTTCCAGCTGCCAATGTAAAAGGACTATGGCTCATAAATGGACAGTGCTTTGAGAAAAAGACGGTCATAAGTTGGGTCAACAAGCCTGTCAACAACTTCTGCTATGACATACTTGGCAATTTAGTACGGAATGATGGATACCTCAAAAGAAACCAGTCTGTTTAATTTTTACAATAGCTGGTAGAGCAAAAGAATGGTGAAAACCCTGGACTATTTTCACAATTAAAAGGAGAGTTCACCCAAAAATGAAAATTCTGTTATCATATACACACCCTCATGCCATTCCAGATCTGTATGACTTTTTTTTTCTTCTGCTGAACACAAACAAATATGTTTAGAAGAATATTTCTGGTATGCTCTGTCAGTCCTCACAATGCAAGTGAAAAAAACTCCAAAAGCACATAAAGGCAGCATAAACATAATCCATAAGACTCCAGTGGTTAAATCTATATCTTCAGAAGTGATATGATAGTTGTGGGAGAAACAGATCCATATTTAAGTACTTTTGTTGTTTTTTTACTATAAATTCTCCTCCCTGCCCAATAGGTGGCGATATGTATGAAGAATGTGAATCGCCAAAAACAAAAGAAGAAAAATGTGAATGTGGAGATTGATAGAAAAAAGGGACTTAAATATTTATCTGTTTCTCACCCACACGTATCGTATTACTTCTGAAGTTGTGTATTGAACCACTTGAGTTGTATGGATTTGTTTTATGCTGCCTTAATGTGATTTTGGAGCTTCAATATTTTGGTACCCATTCACTTGCATTGTATGGGCCTACAGAGCTGAAATATTCTTCTAAAAAAATCTTAATTTGTGTGCAGAAGAAAGTAAGTCAGACACATCTGGGATGGCATGAGGGTGAGTAAATGATGAGAGAATTTTCATTTTTGATTAAACTATCCCTTTCAAATTTTGGTCCCGAGTATTTGCGGGATGATTTATGACCTGGATGAAAATTCATGAGAGGTGACAAAGGTGAGGAAGTCATAGCAGGTGTTTCAGATGTATATTTTCAGTTGATTTGTTTGTTGTATTTAAAGCTTTTATTAAGTGTTTACGCTTACAGTAACCTTTCAGATGATTTTAATAAGGAAAATGTTGAAAACGTTACCAAACAAATTTGGACATTTAAGTTTCAGAAAGGATGACTTTAACTGAAAGGTGAGTAGTTTGCGTTCCTGTATGACAGTTTATTTATTTATTTATTTATTTTCTAAAATTAAAAGAACCACTTCATTTTTTGGCAACAAGTTTCTCTGACAGCTGCACACTTTATAATCGCAAACCAGGAAGTGAAGTGAATGTTAAAAACGCCATCTGATGTAACATTTCATTAGGTAGGGGGAAACAGCAAGTTGAACATCATAATTCTAGGTACTCTCAGGTTCATCACCTCCTCATGACCACCCGGCTCATGTAGCGTCAGTCCCTCCGCGCAGATCCCGGATGGAACGGCCATTGGGCGGAAGTGAATAGAGGTGCACAATAACTGCGGGCTGGGAGGAGGAAAAATACATATAAACACTTATAAAAAATTACACGCACCGTGTGACAGCATTGGATATAATCTCCAAAACGCAGAACCTCTGATACTCGCAGAAACATCTTAACGCTGGGACTGCGCTCAAGAGGACCTGATCACCGGAATCAAGTCTGGAACTTGCTGAAAAAAAGCGCAGTTCAGCTTGCACGGAGCCTAGAGGAACCCACGGGCTTCGGGTTACGCCGAGCACCCTCGCCGCCGCTGCTTCTTTTTCTTTGCAAGACTCTTGGCGAATTCAAAGGGACTCTTGATGAATTATGTCTACCACCAGTATTGACCCACAGGTAGGTTGGAGTGGCACGGCGCCGGCGAGGCCTTTAGAAAGAGCAGGGAATGCGCGTCCAGCCTCCGCCGCTTCTGCGGAGACATTATAGGCATCTGCCCCTCCGCCGCTTCTCATATGCGCGATGGCTAACGAGTTAGCTTTTTTTTTTTCCTTTACTATTTTGATGGGCTTGTGTTTTTAAAATTACATCCAACCATTCCCGTTTGTAGCATGGCAGATCGCTAAATGCGTTTTGCTCCGGTGTGCCATCAGGATAAAACTTAATTTAGTGCAGAATCTCTCCCATCAGCTTCCGAGAGTTAGAACCAGTTTTCACTGGACTCGGGCTGATCTGCGTGGCCGAAGAAATCTTTCGCTAATTGTATGGACGTATAATTTCTTGCATGGCTAAATAAATATTTACTTAAGCACCCGTTTCTCTTTGAGAATGATGAATGACCCCTCATAGTGTATTTGTGATGCTGTGATGGAGTCCAAGTGCATTAAGATCATGAAAGACTGCATTAAATCAAATGTGTTAATGTTTTATTTTTATTTCTTATATCCATCTCTGCTGGCCAATGGGAAGACATCTAAAGGGCAAGACGCTAAAGGTGAGTTTGCCTGGGACGGTAGATTCTTATTTTTGCGGCTTAGTTGTGATTATATTCCTCTACATCATATATGTGTGTGTGTGTGTGTCTGTACATAATTTGAAATTAAAGGTCCACAATATTGGATGTTGGGATGATGCATATAATTAAAGAAATGTTCCAGGTTCAATACAAGTTAAGCTCAATCAACAGCATTTGTTGCATAATGTTGATTACCACAAAATAATTTAGATTTGGGAATGATTTCCCTCGTTTACTTGGGGGGAAAAAGCAAAAATCAGGAGTACAGTAACACACTTACAATAGAAGTGAATGGGGCCAGTCAATAAACATTAAAATTAACACTGTTTAAAAACTGTGGCCACAAGGCGCAGACATACGTGTTAAAATTATTTTAATGAGATTAAATCACCTACTAACCTTATCTGTGCAAAGTTAAATCCAATATTTAAACTTTGTTGTCACGGCGACATAACACAAGTAAACCCTGTAATCTGGTAAACGCCATAACCCTAAAATCATGTTAACACATATAATGTTTACATCTTTGTGGATATTCCTTTGAAACAGTGTGTGTTTAAATGTTTATGGACTGGCCCCATTCACTTCCATTGTAAGTGCCTTTCTGTAACAGCATTTTTTTTTTTAATGAAGGAAGAGTTTAAATAATTTTTTGTGTTAAACATTATGCCAAAAATGCTGTTAAGTGAGCTAAACTTGTATTGAACCTGGAACTTTCCTTTAAGTCAAATTTCTCCATGAATATTGGGAAACTATTCGCTGTGGCCTGCTGGTAAAATTTGGGCATTCATTCTCAATTACTTCTATCAAGTCAAGGCCTGGTTCCCTTGAGGTCATATATCATCCAGATGTTGTCTAGAAAATCTAAATGAGTATTTCCATCCATCACCTGATGGAGCCATACCTCCTCATGGAGCCCAATAGCAATCAGCAAACTGCTCCTGTTGGATTAACACTATGCTGACATATCTTTTGGCTTTGGAAGCATGGCTTTTTGAACACATTAAATAATTATGCTTCAGAATTCAGTAGCATTAACCATTGAATGTGTGGATTTTCTCCCTGTGGGCTTTTGTGAAATTTATTAGCTACGAGTCTCAGTCAGTAGAGTTTGAACAGTCCTCTTCATCTATGATTTTGTGTCTGAATGTATCTAGGATTGTGGTAGTCAGACAGAACATGTGGTACATAACTCCCTGAGATCAGTGGTGTGACATTCACATTACTGTAAATATGCATCATTCAGTGAAGCTCTTCTGATACAAAAGTTGAATGGCATCCTGTGCTGTTGGTTAACTTGTATCTGGAAACGGTGAAAGCTGTAGGCCATAGGATGTTTTATGGGTTGGTTGTCAGATTTACTGAATGAAAAATAATCCTGATGTCAAACTTTGTTCTTTATTTCAGTGCAAAATGGCTCTCTCCATCAAAAGGAAACCGTCCACGACAGTGACTTTGAACCATACCTCACTGGCCAATCTAATCCGGTGTGTATTTTAGTTTGTATTTGTGGTATAGGTGTGGAAAGGTGGGAAATTCATAAAATTTACTCTGTACATTTTCACAATCTCTTTCTTCCTTTTGAAATGAGCTGGTTGCAGTCATCTATTAAATCATTGATTTTTTTAATTTTTTTTTAAGTTGTCAAGGGATGGCTAAGAAATATAAAGTCAGTTTCATTTATTTATTTATTTTACCCCCTTTTTCACCCAATTTGGAATGCCCAATTACCTATGCGCTTTTGAGTCCTCGTGGTTGCGTAGTGATTCGCCTTAATCCGGGTGGCAGAGGACGAATCCCAGCTGCCTCCGCGTCTGAGACTGCCAACCCACGCATCTTATCACGTGGCTTGTTGAGCGCGTTGCCACGGAAACATAGCGCGTGTGGAGGCTTCACGCCATCCACCACGGCATCCACGCTCAACTCACCACGCGCCCCACCAAGAACGAACCACATTATAGCGACCACGAGGAGGTTACCCCATGTGACTCTACCCTCCCTAGCAACCGGGCCAATTTGGTTGCTTAGGAGACCTGGCTGGAGTCACTCAAAGTCAGTTTAATTTTTAACAGTTCAGAGGAGGGGAAGTTTGAATGTTCTTTTTTTATTATTATTATTCCTCTATAGAGTTCTATTTGTGTTAAATATTACATTTGGTTTACATTTATTCATTATTAAATAAATTGTAACAGTCATATCTCTGGTTATCCCTCAGAATAACAGTTACCAATCTATGACTGACCCATACCTGTCCAGCTACTATGCCCCCTCCATTGGGTTCCCATACCCCCTCAGCGAGGCCCCCTGGTCCACCGGCGGAGACCCGCCAATCCCATACCTCACTCCGTATGCCCCCCTCAGCAATGGAGACCATCACTTCATGCATGACACAGTGTTCGGACAGCCGGGGGGTCTGGGCAGTAGCATCTATCCCCACCGTTTTAACTTTTTTCCGGAGAACCCTGCATTTTCTGCCTGGGGTACTAGCGGCTCCCAGGGCCAGCAGACTCAGAGCTCTGCATATGGGGGCAGTTACAGTTATCCGCCCAGTTCTCTAGGAGGCACCCTGGTGCCAGATGGGCAAACGGGCTTCCCCAGTGACACCCTAAACAAGGCACCAGGTATGAACAGCTTGGAGCAAGGCATGGTAGGGCTTAAGATTGGTGGTGATGTAACAGGAGGTGGATCAGGAGTGAAAACGGTGGGCTCAGTGATCGGTGGAGGGCCAGTGGCGGCAGCAGTGGCCACGGGTAATGGTGGAACTCCTATAGGCCTGCCACCCCCCAAACCCACATCTTGGGCAGCCATTGCTAGCAAGCCAGCCAAGCCTCAGCTGCTGAAGGTGAAGAGTAAGCCAGGGATGCCCATGGCTGGAGGCACCCTGCCCCCGCCACCCATCAAACATAACATGGACATTGGCACTTGGGATAATAAGGGGCCTGTGACGAAAGTGGCTTCCCCACTGCCCCCCCACCACCACCAGCAGCAGCCTCCCCTCCACTCCCAGGGTCACCTACCACCTCACCATCACGGGCTCCCACCTCAGCCCCCCATGCCATCTGCCCAATCACTTGCCCAGCAGATGGCTATGCAGGGCCCGCCCCCTCCACAGCCTTACCAGAACCACACCCCAGCTCCTCCCCCTCAAACCCGATGGGTTGCCCCACGCAACCGTAACCCTGGTTATGGTGGGGGCGGCAGTGTGGACAACAGTATCTCCTCAAGTGGTGGAGGGGTCGGTAACGGGGGCGGAGGTGGTCCTCCAGGCTCCGGGACCAACGAGTCGCACCCGGTCCTGGAAAAGCTCCGTGCAGCGCACAGCTACAACCCCAAGGACTTTGATTGGAACCTAAAAAACGGACGGGTGTTCATTATTAAGAGTTACTCAGAAGACGACATCCACCGCTCAATCAAGTACTCCATCTGGTGTAGCACGGAACACGGTAACAAACGGCTGGATTCTGCTTTTCGCACCATCAACGGCAAAGGTCCTGTCTATCTGCTGTTCAGCGTTAATGGCAGCGGACACTTCTGTGGCGTAGCGGAGATGCGCTCGCCTGTAGACTACGGCACCAGTGCCGGCGTTTGGGCACAGGACAAGTGGAAGGGCAAATTTGATGTGGACTGGCTGTTTGTTAAAGACGTGCCCAACAGCCAGCTCAGGCATATCCGACTGGAGAACAATGACAACAAGCCTGTGACCAACTCCCGTGACACACAGGAGGTGCCTCTGGAGAAGGCCAAGCAGGTGCTGAAGATCATCGCCACCTACAAACATACCACCTCTATCTTCGATGACTTCTCACACTACGAGAAACGGCAGGAGGAAGAAGAGGTGGTAAGAAAGGTACTGTGCACGCTTCAGTCTTTCTAAAACCAGAAAATAGTTTCTTTATTTAGGTAAAAACATATTTAGATGTACGTTTCAATATTTTCAATAGCTGCATTGATTAGCGTGGGAATGTTAAATATTATTTTTTAACAGTTTTGCCCAGACTATGTTTCTCTATGAGGGTGTTATCTTTTAAGGTTTTGTGATGCATATATTGAAAAAAGTTGAATCGCTGTGTAGACCCTGTTGAATAGTTAGATCCTGTTAGACCCTCTTGAGGTGAATGACCTTAAGTGATGATTAACCAAAGAACTTTGAATGACATGTGATGGGTTGAAGTGTACTAATGTCACTGAAACTGTCTACAGAAAACTGTTTTTAAGTTTTATATTACATCAGTACCTGCTTCATTCTGCTTTTGATGTTTGGTGCTTCAGTGTGGACATTATTCAGTAATAATGTTTTGAAATATGGGTGTTTGGTGGGGGGGGGGGATGCACGAGTAACCGATTAATCAAGTACTCGTTCAGCTTTAAATATTCGACTAGTAAAAACACTACTCGAATATTACAATATTTTCCTTTGTGTCATTGCCTGCCGTGGGCAACAATGAAACTGCTCTCTCACTTAAATTTTGCCATTACAATCTTGCATGATGTTGTAAAAGGAATAGTTGATCCAAAAAGGAACATTTTTTCAATATTTAAAGTGATTGTATCGCTTCAGAAGACTTAGAATGTGTGTTTCTATGTACATATGTGTGAGTGCAAATGTAATTTTTTGAATCTAGATGTTGTTTATGCATAGTGCTCTTTTTCTATCAGAAAAACAGGTTCAAAGGTTAAAGGTTGAGTTGATTATGCATTTTGAAGTAGTACTCGACTAAAAATTGCTTGAAATGCCCATCCTTAGTTTTAAATACTGTGCTGCTACTTTAGTCAATAGGGGTGTGACAATTCGCTCTGACAATGATTCGATTCCGATTCTCTACCTAACGATTACGATTACTGTGATGCATTGTGAAATCTGAAACCAGTAATTACAGATTAAATGTCATGTGCAGGCAGATACGATCCAGGTTTTAATTGAGCAGGGTCATAGAATAAAAAAACTTCTATTAGTAGCATGTAAAGTTTGTAACCGTGAATTTCCCATTCATTTTGGGATAGGGAAAAGCGTGCCAGCTGCTAAACGGAGACACCTCCGCTTGTCCAGCCCATTTACGAGAATTCAATCGCATTGTCATGCAGGACTGTTTGTGAAAGATAAAAATGTTCGATCTTTTTGCGGCTGCCGCGTGTCATTGACTAGTCACAGGTGACTGTAATCAACTGGTTAGTTCCCTTCAGAACAGTCTGCAATCGCTACCTATTTGTATCATTCACTATAAAGAGAATGAATTAACGAGTGAGTGTTTTCGTTCACAGCCAATGGCTATTGGCTAAACTATTTTATGGAGAAATGACACATTTTATTGAGATACAAAACCAATATGAACATAATATATATTGTAATCGGGGTTGAAGGCAACAACAACTTGCGTTGGTCAAATGGATGCAAACAGTTTTGAATAATGACACAAAGCCAAACTTGGCAACATCCATCCATCCATCCAATTTAAAATGTTTAAAGTGCGCTTTCTTTCCCTTTAATCTCACGTGCTCCGCTCCTTGTCTGCTGCGAGAAGGTTAGTGTAATATGAGATGGACACATTGGGTATTAATATATAATGATAATCGATTCTAAAATTTTGTAATTGATGCATCAAATTTTCTTTGATAGATCAATGCACTGCGATGCATTGTTCCACCCTTATTAGTCAAGAATCAAACTTGAAATTATATTTTATCAGTAAGGCTTTTAGAAGGGATGGGTATTTTGAGAAAATATAGTGAGTAGAGGACGATCAATGCATAAAAAAAGGAATATTCAATTGCTTTATTTTTTGAATTTTAGTTCAACCTATTTTTCATAAACAACATGTACAGTCTATTAAAAAATGACAACAAAAAAATTCAATCGTACATAAAAACATACATTCTAAGTCTTCTGAAGTGATGCAATAACTTTATTTAAAGTTTATTGTCTTTTTGGGTGAACTATGCCTTTAACAATATCATGCATCCTCAGCGCCAACCAATGCTCTGTAATGAGTTGTAGCAGCAAGATTTTACTAGTATAATATTTACAGATGGAGTACTCGATTGATCGATTGTAAGGACAACACAAACAGTTTTTTAACTCTTAAACACTAAAACTGCATTTTGGTTTACTTCTTAACATTCATTTAAAGTATGATTAATAATAATTTAGAAATTACATTGATAAAAGTCTTATTCACTGTAAATTATTTGTGCTCTGGTCAGATGAAAAAAAAAGTCTGTTAATTAAGAACTTTTATTTCTTATTTACTTTGATTTAAGACAAATGAATGATTATTGATTTCAGTCTTTTTCATTTCCACTGACAGAACTTAGAGCCTGCACCTCTCCAGACCCGATCCCGACTGGATCAAGTAAGCTTTTCTTTTTTATTTGTTTGATTGTTTTTGTGTGAGATGGAGTAAAAATTAAACACAGAGCTTGTGTTTGTACAGAATAAAGCCTTTCTGATTGGTAGTTGAATGCAGTGGTGGAATGTTGAAATGAAATTAGTTTTTGATTTTATAGTAACTTCCCTCCATCTCTCTCCTCTAGGAACGCCAGAACCGAAATAAACAATAGAAGGCTGCCCCCTACAGCTGATGAGCAGTTGTTTTAGGACTGACCATTTGAAAATGAAATTTAAAGAGGACACAAAATGAAATTTAAAAAAAATAAACAATCATTATGTTTTTCTATTTAATTCTGGTGACTTCAGCCAGCGTCAGACTCGAGCCTCTGCGCTTGTGGCTTCACCTGTGGGGGCTGAAGTCCAATAGCGCCTCTCAATGTTGTCATCATTTCAATTTTTATTTCTCTTCTTTTCTATCATTTGGTATTGTTTCCATACCTCTCTCCCCCCTTTGACCAAGCAATATCTGCACAAGTCTTTCTTTCATCTTTTTTTTGTTTGTTTGTTTGTTTGTTTGTTTTTTCAGCCCCACTGCTCATTATTGCCCATCAGAGTTGGATAACCAAAATGAGTGGGTAGTGAATTTTGGGATGTATGTATGTGTGTGTGTGTGTATCAGGGATGGTGATGGAGTGTGTCAGTCATGTCAGATGGAAGAGTTGATGGGACATGTTCAGACTCTGCTCAGTTCGAGGGGGAGAGGGCATTTTCAGCATCAGTAACTGTTATTGGCCAGTTTTATGTTCTGTAGATCCAGAAGGTGTTTGAACCCATTCGTGGAGTATCATGTAACTGCGTAGAAGGGACAATGAAATGTGTCTTGACATGATGAGATGATGTTATAAAAAACAAAAAAAACTATATTTTTGAATTATGTAACACTTGACTTTTTATTTTCAGTGACAAGCCATGTATGTCACAATTCTTTGAACTTTTCTTTTTCCTTTGTGTTTGTCCTGCTTGGAGCCTTAACATTTAAAAGCTACGGTGTCATCAAAACCGTTTAATAATGGCTGTTCTATACCTCAATTGAAACAGCATTATCAGGGAGAAGACATCACATGCATCCTTACCCAAGGGAAGTCGACATTGTCACTGGCTGGACTTAAAAAAAAAAAAAAAAAAAAAAAAGTAGAACTTGTTTTAGTTATTGTTCAAAGACCAATGCTCAGACTCTGTTCACATACCTACTTGTTTAAAGAGCAGAAATGTTACTACTTACTGTTCCAAACCCCACCCAGCAGAGGTCGCTGTTTCTTTAAATCAAACTGAGAGATGTAGCAATTCACTGCTTTCATTTGAAATCACTTTAGATGCCTCACTTTTTTTTTTCTTGTTCTTTCTTAACAGATTTAATTTTATCGCTTTTTCCTCCCCCATTTTCTCAGTATATTGCTAAGCTTTAACGTAGGATCATATGATTATAACAATAACAAAGAACGCCTCAAAACGTGTAACCTGAAAATTAATGTTACTGGTTTACTGTTAAAAGAGGACAAAAACAAACAAACAAAAAAAAAAGAGTATATGGTTTCTGTGTGTGATTTTCTAGGACCTGCTTGCTGTTTTGTGTGTTTGTGTGTGGGAGAGCAGAATTGAACCATGTGAGGGGTTTCAAATTTCTAGAGTCATATAACAAAAGATTCATGAAAATATATGAAATGCTAAAAATATTTAAAATAAAAATAATTACAAGACAAACATTTAAGTCACCCCTGAAATGGATATGCATTGTATTGGAAGGTCACTATCTATCACATTCTTAGATTTGATCATGCTCATTATTAAAATAATACTATATGGTGTAATTGGTGTTTGAAACTGTTCTTTTTTACTGCCTTGTTGTGAGACTGTCTATGGGAGGATTGTACTGTCACTATGGCAGATTGGGGAGATGATTATTTTTGCACAGAGATGCCCAACACAAAGAAAGATTTTTGTATGACCCATTAACACACTCAACTGATAGGGTTTAGTTAAATTTTGAAGGTGAAGAAATCACCTTAGAGCACCAGAATTACATTTTTGTTGTTTAAATGTTGTCAAAATAATTTGGGATTTAGTAATACCATGGTTTTGTGAGAAAACCCATGAATACACATGAACAACATAGAAATAGAGCTAATTATGAAAAATGTGGAAATATTGTAATCCCCTCATGCCTGGGCAAATTTAAGGTGAAAGTTTGTTAAAGAATAGTTTATCTTTGAAATGTTACCTTGTACTTAGATTTATAAGGCTGTGTAATTGGTTTGTCATGTTCATAGAAAAACGGCTATCATATTGTGCGAATATTATTTTATTAACTACTTTTAAGTAACGTGTCATAGTTACAGTAAAGACTCAATGAAAAGAAACATTATGTGCATGCCTACACTGTAAAAAAAAAAAAAAACTGGCAGCTGTGGTTGCCAGAATAATGTGAAAAATACAGTAAAATTGTGAACAACTTTACAGAACAACCTGTAAATTTTACAGTTTAAAACTAGTTTTTACGGTATATTTTGCGGTGCAGTACTGTCATTTATATTATTAAATGATAAACAATATATTAACCTTCTGAAACTGTAAAAATCTGCTTTTCACTTTATAATGTATTGTTAATCACTGTAAAAATTACAGAAGGGTACATGATAACATGAAGTTCATCAATAGTGGCTTTTCCAGGAGCAATGACCAATAAACATGTTGAGACAGTGCTCAGTTGCACTCACACAAACACTAAACACCATCCGGGTAACACATGTGAAATTAAAATAATGTAATAAACATTAACTAAACTACATCAAATATAACACAGAGCACCCCAATGTACATAACTGATATTAAAAATAAGAAGAAACATAACTATTCCCATAAAATAATGAAATGAACTGGATCAAGCAGGGAATTCTGGGAACGCCCGATTACTGTTTTTTACTGTAATTTTAACAATAATTTACTGTAAAAAGTACATGTACTCTTAATTTATATAATATACATCATATACATTTTTAACTGTTAATTGTACGGGAAAATCATTCTTTTTACATCTAAAAAATATAATTTTTTACAACATTTTTGTGTATTGACTTTTTAAAATATATTACAATTTTTTAACATATATTTTATGGTAACTACTCGTTAACCAGTTTTTTTTGCGGAATTTTTTTTACAGTGTAGCACTTGCATAGACTGTTGAAATTCAACATCATTATCGAAAACACTTTAAGACAATAGTTACGTTATGCATTGTGAAAAACTCATGGAGAATAATGTAGAAAAGGTGTTGAATTTATTACTGAGACAGGGAACAAAATGTCTCTCCTACAGAAGTGTGGATTCGTTAGCTAACAGAATAGATTGTCTGAATTGATTGGCTGCCATCTTGCTTTTACCCATCCAGCCCATCCATAAATCAATAGACAAAAGTGTAGGAGAGGGTGATTATGTGGAGTTCAGGTAGAAGGCCAAAAATACAAACTAAAATTCCCAGGTGACAGATTTGGATGAAATAGGGCTTTTTTGACATAAACAGAGAAAGTCAATGTAGATGTGACAGGTTGAAACGTTTTGTATTGAAAGACTGCAGTTTTTGTTTCAATATTTCAAAACAATCCTTGTACACACACACAAATAAAAATGTTCACCTATTTTTAAGATTTACTTATTTGAATTTGAGAACAAAATTCCATCAATTTGAATTGTGTAAAAATTGAGAATTAATATATATATATAGATATATTTAAATTGCTCAATTTAATGGAATTTTGTTATGAAATTGTAATGCGTAAATATTTCAACTATTTTTGAGTGTATCAAATGTTACAAAATGCTTACATGCTGCAGGGCATCTTAAGAGGTCTTATGCATCAATTAAACTGGAATTATTATTAACCGAAAATGATCTCACTTAGCCTATAGACTAATTGAATATAGTCTTAGTGATTAAATAACACAATAATTGAATTTCACATTCCTGTCAGCTCCTAAATTAATATTCCTATCATGCGCCCGCAAACCAAGCGGCCTCACTCAGTTCCTGCTCAGTCAAATACAGCACTGTGGCTTGACGAGAATTAACGCGCACTTCTTCACTCTGCATTCTGCGCATCTCCCGTGTTGCCGCTCATATTCCGAGACGGGTTTGCCGTTTTTAAGACCCCTCTCTTGGCATTCACCGCGTGCCTTAATTGTATGGATAATAAATCAAGGTCCGCCGTGAACACGCAGAGTGTAGGGCCCATGTCACCACCCTCCATGACGCGCGCGCGCGCGCGACCGCACAACCACAGACAAACACACCAGAGCAAGCTGCTCTTCAAAGAGTACCGCAAAGAGGGATGTCGTAATGCGTTTGGATAAAACAACAATAGCCTACAATGTCAATGTCAAAAATACTAATCATAATAAGGTTTTACAGGCCTCGTTGTTTTCTGATTCTGCTGTAAGTAACACAGTCAAATGATAAAACATATTATAAAGCATCAGTCTGTACTAAGAAATACGCAGAGCAGGCCATGAAGTGGACTATATGCATTCCCCATGAGCAGCTCTGGGAGCTTGTATAAGATTCTGCACCCTCAATTCAAGCAGCCATTGTTATTGTGCCCCTTCTTTTGAGTCTGTGGAATTTTTGTGCCTCAATGGCAATACGTTTAGGAATTTGAAATCCCAAGAACGCCCAAATAAAGCATATAAGGAATGTATCAGTGTAAACCAAAGAATTGCATTGCAGCCGACAGAATGAAGGCATCCACCGGCGCGTCGAAAATCTCTCCGTACGTCCGTCCGAAAGGCGCACATTGTTATGATTCTCACTCATTTTGCTGACCTCTGCAGTAGTGCATCCCTTAGACTACATCAACTGTAAAAAATAAATAAATAAATATATTAAATAAATTAATCTCTCAAAATACACATATGTAACTGTTTTACAAAAATCAAGCTTATTCTAACAAAAATATTATCACCGCCAAACCAAGCAAAATGATTTAAACACCATTACAGTCCCCGCAAACACGATGCTCCATTTTCTTCATCGAGCATCCTTTGAGCCACCGCCGTATATCTGTTGCATCCCGCAGCGAGGTCACGTCTGTAGTTTAACGCTGAAATACGCTAATTGTATCCCATTTTTAATCGTATTCGTCTTCTGCTGCATTGCTAAAGGGTCTCTTTGCGTCTTGGCTTCGTTGATCCATTCTGGAGAGATCAGTGATTCCGCGCGCTCGCCCTCCACTGCTGATTGGACTCAAGCGCGAGAGGATTACATCGGGACACGGTGACGTCATGACCCGCACCGAGGCCCCCCTCCCCTCCCGTTAACCAAATCCCCATCAGTACGATGCCCTTGAAAACCAGTGATGCTGACATTCCGAGGACTGAGAACCATTAGCGCCCTTTGCATTCGCTGTAAAGGCTACCCAAAATTGATAGCTTATACTGTAGCTGTTAGGCTATAACAATAAGATTGAACTGCTTCATAGATTTTTGTCTGGTTTATTGTCTATCTTTACAGAGGGAAATGGAGACATGCAATCCCCACCATCTCATAAAATAGGCTAACACTGTATTCAGGTGTTGCGGTTATCATTTAGGGATAGTTCACCCAAAAATAAAAATGATCTCATCATTAATTAAATTATAATACAATTATTAAATTATTAAATTATTAAATTATTAAATTATATAATTATTATTAGGCTCTCATCATACTTTAGCCATCCCAGATGTGAATGATTTTCTTTGTTCTGCTGAACACAAATGAAGATTTTCAGACTAATATTTCCGCTCTTTCGGTGCATCCAATGCAAGCGAATGCGAATGTGTGTATCAAAATTTTGAAGCTCAAAAAGCACATAAAGTGAGCATAAAAGTAATCCATAAGACTCCATTGGCTAAATCTATATCTTCAGAAGCAATGTGATATTGTGGGAGAAACAGATCAATATTTAAGTCCTTTTTACAATAAATTCTCCTCCCTGCCCAGTAGGTGGCGATAAACAGAAAGAATGTGAATTGCCAAAAAAAAAAAAAAAATAAAATTAAAAAAAAAAAAAAGAAAAGAAAGAAAGTGAAAGTGGAGATTGATAGTAAAAAAAAAAAGGACTTAAATATTGATTTGTTGCTCACCCACATTTATCATATTGCTTCTGGAGACATAGATTTAACCACTGGAGTCAAATGTATTATTTTTACGCTGCCTTTGTGTGCTTTTGGGGCTTCAAAATTTTGGTACCCATTCACTTGCATTGTGAGGACCTACAGAGCTGAAATATTCTTCTTAAAAAACCTTCTTTTGCATTCATCAGAGGAAAGAGTCATCAAAAAAGTCATACACATCTGGGTTGGCATGAGGGTGAGTATAGCTTAAATCAGTGGTTCTCAACATTTTTTTTTTTTTTTTTTTTTTGATGAACGTTCCCCTACTTCATTCCCTTACCGAATTTAAATGGTTTCCGCTTCTCGCGCCTTGCTTCTCACTGATTCTCTCAAAGCTGCGAGTTTAAGGGCTTGAGCTTTAAGATCTTTGCGCTCCCGCTGCTCTGTCCATTGAGCCGTATCCATCTACAGAGCCATACAGGCGCATTAGCCGAGGTTGTGCCTCCGCCTGTGTATTTGATGCTGCTAAACCAGATACTTCAGATGCGTCACTAGACTTCAAAATCAGATGAACCGCGGTATGCGTACCAACCCGTAGCCAATTGAGAACCAGCTGATATACTCCAAGTCTAGATAAACGTTTTAATGCAAAGAGGAACTTGACAATAGATTTTATTATTATGACTGATGAACGCCCCCCATTTGTAACCTAATGCCCCCCTCTCTACTAATTTGCTCCCAGCGCCCCCTGGCATCCTTTGAACGCCCCCTGGTGGGCGGTACCGCCCACGTTGAGAACCCCTGGCCTAAATGATGAGAGAATATTTTTCTTCTTCTTCTTTTTTTAATGAAAATTTTAAGCATAAGACTGTAGTCTATCCTTTGCATTTTGCCTGAAATTGTAGCAATACAAAGAACAAAAGACGTACATTTTAAAAATCATTGAAACGAAATGCGAGAAAACATGCGCCCAACCATAGCTCGAAGAGTCCAAATAGGATTTGATGTTGAATTTGCGCACTGCACCAGATTCTGCGGTCGTGCGACTTTCTGAAGAGAGTCGTACACATAGGCCCATCTAATTTCTACAAAAATAAGAGCCGGGGCAGGAAATGGAGGGGATTTTATTATAGCAGGCCAAGAAGACTTTAATCCATCCACCATCTTTAATTCACCTCACTTACAATCCCCCTAATTTCCACTGTAAATGTGTGCAATCCATTAATAGATGTTCAATATGGATATGGTTATTTATTCTTCCCTCGAAGCGATATTTTGGACTTATTTCCGTCTCCACTGTGCGAGGGAGGAGTTGAGTCTTTGCATTACAATAACGCCTTGACGATTCATCCCGTGTGTCCCTGCCCTGACTACCGCTCCTTCAGCGGCTTGTCCGCCCCACCGCGCGACCGGGGCCTGACCATCACAAGACGTCGGCACAAATACAAGTCGGTGCAGGAGGGAGGCTTTGGTGATGCAGCGGTGCGATTTATCGGCTTTGTCATTGACGATGAGTCAAGATAATGTAGATGAATAACAACTGAGACAGCCCATTGAGTTGAAGTAACTGCCTGCACCTGCTTCTACTGTCATGTATATCTAACCATGCTGGCGAGGTCAAAGAAACCTCATATTATTTAAGGGATTATTAAAAGACGTTTAGACCTTCTCGTTTAGTATTGGCCTAATAAATGATTGTTACTGCTTATGCCCTTTTTAGATGTGACTGTAGGCTACCACTGTTTGCCATTTAACATTATGAAAGCATATTAAATCATCCCTGAAGAGCTTTATTATTTGAGAGGTACAAAATGTACAAAATGTGAATTAATCTCGGATAACATCAAAGTCTGCTGTTAAATCACACGGTCAAAAAAAAAAAAAAAAAAAAAAAAAAAAAGCAAACATTAATGTAAGTATAGTAGTAAGTACACTGACAAAGCTGGCTGGACAAAACACAGTTTTACCTCTACTGAAAAAAAAAAAAAAAAAGAAAGAAAAAAGAAATGTTACCCTAAAATGTGCTTCATGTGGTAACATCTAAATCAACTGGTATGTTTCAAGTCAAGAATATTATTTAACATCACTGAATCAATCTGAAAACATAAGGTTGCACCAACAAACCAAATTTTTAGTTTTAGATTAAGTAGAAATGGCTCTTTTAAAGGTAACAATTGATGTTACCACGTTTTACAGTGTAGTTAAAAAGGCGAATATCTTTTAAAGGGGTAGTTCACACAAAAATGAAAATTCTCTCATCATTTACTCACCCTCATGCCATCCAAGTGAAAGTGAAAGTGGAGATTTAGAGTAAATAAAAGGACATACATTTTGATCGGTTTCTCACCCACACCTATTATATTATATGTGGAGTCATATGGATTACTTTTATGTTCTTTATGTGATTTTTGGAGCTACAAAGGTCTGATCACCATTCACTTGAATCATATGGACCTACAGAGCTGAGATATATACATCATTTAAAAAAAAAAAAAATAAATCTTTGTTTGTGTTCTGCTGAAGAAAGAAAGTCATACACATCTGGGGTGGCATGAACTATCCCTTTAATGCTGAATGTATTGCCTATGATAAAAATGTTACAACATTTAAAGACTGAATTGTCAAGTGATGAACTTTTAAAAAATCTTGTTTGAGCTTCCTGTGCTCCACATTCCCACTCATTTGCTTTTGCTTTTCTTATATCTATTTCCTTTCTTTTTTCACTTCTTCGTTCTCCATCTGTTTTATCCTTTCATTCCCCTTGCTATCTATTCTTCCTTCCTTCCCCTCTTATTTTCTTCCTGTCAACTCCTCTTCTGAATCTTTTTCTTCTGAACTTTCCTCTCTTCCTCCCACATGTTTCTACATCACTCTGTTCAATATGAGATACACTCTGCCCTACATGTCTCAGCTGATTGGACCAGATGCTCAACTCAAGTTCACCATAGCAACTATGAATCAGATGCTCAGCAACGGGTTTTACTTTCACCCCACTTCCTACTCAGGGACCCCCATCTCCTCACAGCCAACAGTCCAGTGGATTAATCTGGTAATAATTGATAGAGTTTCACAGTGCTGATCATAGCAGTGGGCAGCTGAGATCCATGTATTGTGAAGATATGTTTCATAAGGATCAGGATGGAAAAAATATATATTGTTATTGATATTGTGAATATAGTTTCTGGTGTGCCTGAATAAGCCAAAGTTTATATCCAGAATAGACTGTCTGTGTGAATTTCCAGAACATACAGCGTACAGTTATAAAGTATACATAGGCAGTTTATGTTTTGTTTTAGATTTTCATCTGTACAAAAAATAATGAAAAGCTGATGCTTCATGGCATAATTTAATTTGTTTGGTTGAACTGTTTCTCACTAAAATACTTTTGACAAATTAATTTATTTTAATTTTATTGAAAGTCTGTTAATCTGGAGGAACTTCAACAGCCATATGTATTCAGGTGCTGCATGTGTGTATATTGTTATTGCTGCTATGATTTCCCCGTCAACATTACTTATTTAATTTACCAAAGACAGGGGATTAATTTAGAATAAGGTAAAAAATAATGATTGGTACATTAAGGTAAAAGGTCATCAGCAAATACTGATGAGAGAGTGTCTGCATGGACAGATAGTGTATGTGTGTGTGTCTGCCTGATCTGCGCTCATCTCCTCTGTTAAGTCTGTCCTCTCCTCTGTTTGCATTATGTTAGGCAGGATGGGAGAGCTTAACTGAAAGAGATAGTTCACCCTAAAATGAAAATTCTCTCATCATTTTCTCACCCTCATGCCATCCCAGATGTGTATGATTTGTTTCTTCTGCTGAACATAAAAATAAAGATTTTTAGAACATTCCAGCTCTGTAAGTCCTCACAATGCAAGTGAGTGGGTACCATAATTTTGAGAGAAAATGTGTGGGTGAGAAACAGATTAATATTTAAGTCCTTTTTTACTATAAATTATCCTCCCTGCCCAGTAGGTGGGCGATATGCAAGTAGAATGCTAATCGCCAAAAACAAAAGAAGAGGAATGTGAACATGAAAGTGGAGACTGATAGCATTATTACTTTAAGCTAGGTCATGTGGTGTATTTCTGGACATGTGTCATTTATTCAAGTGCAGCCTACACTCCACTAATGATATGGCTGATGTAAGTGATAAGTGATGATGTAGCAAAATCTTGTTATTTTGCGATCACTTGTAAATGGATCATGGCTGCAGTTTGATAAACTCACTCAGAAAAGCAATTATTTTTATTTTACCATGGATGTGAACAAAACATGTCCTGGCATGAATCTCCAAAATATCATTTGTTTATCCAGCGTCACCAATATGATACAAAAAAGACATTACCATGACATTACATTAATATAATTCCTCTCAATCTGTCATTCCTGTACATGTTTAAGGCCATTGGAATCATGTTTGGATTTGAATAATTAAAACAAACAAATTAGGCCATCAACTCTCACTTGCTAAACAGATGTGTTGCTCCTTATCACAAAATACTTGATTGCATTCCATCAACCCCCTCCACATGCTCCAGAACTGGAAGTCTCATTTCCAGTCATGCTCATTTGCATTAGTAGATGATGACTAATTAATCAGTCTTCTTTGGGGTTTTTGTTGGGTGCAGAAGGAATATTGTCATGACTGATATGAACCCTGTTTATAACAATACAACAGAAAAAAATGGTAATCTCTTGTCCTTTTACAGGAGCGTTAAGAAGAATGGACAAAAGGATAGAAATCAAAGACAGAAAAGAGGAGAAATGAGAGAGTTGTAGAAATTATACTAAGTGACAGAAGAGTGACACAAGTAATTCAGTTTACAGTAATGAGACAAATGCATGTTTTTATGAAAAGACGATTTAGTGTTTTAGTGATGAGAATGCTTCAGTTGAATGAATAAGCCATCATCTATACTTGTACAATATTAAATGATAAAGCTTTGGCTGATACATATAGTTTCCAGAGAAATTAGCCTAATTTGACATGACTGAACTTGACTTTTAAATCTGTTTTCATAATCTTTATTTACATTATTTTCACAAGTGTTTGTGTGTATGCGTATGCATTGGCCAGTCTTCCTCTGACTATTTGAGGAAGATATTTTGTGAATGTGTGCTCTCTCATGTATACTATTTCTCAAGCTAGATTAACTGTGACTGTCTTCCAGCAGTTTATGACCCAGTTTCCAATGGCAATGCCAGCTAGTTTCTTCCACCTCTCACAAAGTCAGTTTATATGACAGAAGCCTTCAAAAATATAGAATTCTCTGCAATAGCTATTCGACCACGTGGCATATACTAAGTGGTATGTAATTGCATAGAAAGAAAGAAAAGAAAATGATAGGGGCGTAATGCGCAGTATTAAAAAACAGAAAATACAAAATATTCATCATCATGATTGACTGTTATAACATAAAAATCTCCCTTATTTGTCAAAAAACATGTTTGTTTATATTTTTTTGGGGGCCGGACCCAGATTTGATTGGACAGAACGTTAATCCTTGATAAGTTTCGCCATTGTCAAATAGGCGTTTACCACATGCGAGAAACTGGAGCGGCAAGGGACGTTGGACGAATACAATCATATTCGCTGATAGGATGAACATCATGAGAGAGAATGCAGTGCCAGTTGATGACCAAGGCTGTGGACTGCTCTTCTGCGCTACGATGAACTGCATGCCCCACGGCCAGAGTCTCGCAGATGGAGTTCCCACGCAACCCTCCGATGAATTACGCATGGGTCACAATATAATCGAAGAGACAGCACCGGAGACGCACAAGAAAAGTTTTCAGTGTTTGGAAGATGGATTTCATGTAAACTCCATGACGAACAGAAGAACAATCGAAAAGCCCAGCTCATTGCGGCTACTGATCAATGCGCGTGAACGAAGGCGCATGCATGATCTGAACGATGCACTGGACGACCTGCGAGCTGTCATTCCATACACGCCGAATCAAAGCGTGAAAAAACTGTCCAAGATCGCAACGTTGCTCCTAGCCAAGAACCACATTCTGATGCAAGCTCGAGCCTTGAAGGAGATGACCAGGATAGTTGAGCAACTGGACATTACACAAAACATTATGACATCACATATACTGTCACGAGCGCATTAAAGTTGTTCTTTCTTTTTTCTTTTTATATGTATATATAAGTAAACTATTCTAATTACAATAACGATATGTAGCTACAAAAACGAATTGGTTTCACAAAATAATTACAGTGCATTTTTACTCTTAAATAGTCTGTCAAATAAAGTGTCCCTGAAGATGCAGTACATTTATACTGTAAAAAAAATGTCCGTCATTTTAACGGTAAAAGACTGTAAAAATGCTACAGGGGAAAAAAACCGTTAATTGGTTAACGAGTATTAACTGTAAAATACACCGTAAAAAATTTATTTTAAAGGAAAATACATTTCGATGTAAAAAGTATGATTTTCCTGTATAATTAATGGTAACATTTTTTTATTATGTATAACAAGAGAGTACATGTACTTTTTACAGTAAATTATTGTTAAAATTACAGTAAAAATAGTTATGTTTCTTCTTATTTTTAATATCAGTTATGTACATTGGGGTGCTCTGTGTTATATTTGATGTAGTTTAGTTAATGTTTACTGCATTATTTAAACTTCACATGCTACCCGGATGGTGTTTAGTGTTTGTGTGAGTGACACTGTGCACTGTCTCAACATGTTTATTGGTCATTGCTCCTGGATGAGGGAACTTTATGTTGTCATGTGCTGTTCTGTAATTTATATGGTGATTAACAATACATTATAATGTGAAAGCAGATTTTTACAGTTTCAGAAGGTTAATATCATGTTTATGTTGTTTCTTTTACTGTAAATTTAACAGAATGTTTTTTTTTTTTTTTTTTACAGTGCCAGCATGGTCATGTAAATTACAGCAGTTTTAAACTGTAAAATTTACAGGTTCTGTAAAGTTGTTTACATTTTTACTGTATTTTTTACATAATTATTCTTGCAACCACAGCTGCCAGTTTTTTTTTTTTTTTTTTTTTTTTTACAGTGTAGCCTTAATATATGTTACTGTTGATTCCATTTTCTGTCACATCATGTAATGTATTAATATTGTGGAATGACGTTTTTAAATTAAAAATTTCTTTTAATTTAAAAACGTTTTTATAAGACATTTCTTTCAAGATGCTTGTGTCTTGAGGTTTTGGTTTGGTTTTGGTTTGGTTTGGAAAAGAAAATAATATTTAGTTTCATTAATAAGTATTTATTTGCTTTTATTTATTTTGAAACAGGGAAAATGAAGTCACCAAAATGCAAACACTGGTCAAGTTGTAAAAAACAAGCCACAGCTGAGAACATTCTGGACTCTGAGCACGTTAAGATTGGTCACATAAACTCTATTATACTGGAAGTAGGCTGAAACATAGAGTATTGCTCTTTTTTAATTTTCTTTTTAGCATATTTTCTTTGAAAATTGTATGCTCTTTTTAGTATACAACAGGGCTAAAGACCCCCGGAGTAAAAGGCACTTATGATTTTATTTTAAAATGCCAAATATAACCAAACATCACCACAGAATTCCACAAATCATCTAATTTATTCTGAGCCAAAATACTTACTTTTTTTCAAGGTGATCAAAAGTAAATCAAAAGTTTTTCAATAGCTGTCCAATAAGTGAAAGGATAGTATTTGGAGTAAAAAAAAAAAAAAAAGTCACCTTGTTGCCAGGGCTTAAGGCTCCCCATAAAACACATATCTTAAGTTGGGGGAGTAGAGTTGTTATGAAGAATAACAAGTCGGCTCACATTGATAGATCCATGGTATTCAGAATGGATATTCATTTGATTATAGAATGCTTGAGATTTTGTGAAATGCCAAATGTGGTTGTTATGAACAGAAAATGGTGCACCCTTTTCTGAAGTGGTTATTTTGAATAAGCATTATCTAAAATTTGATACTCAAAAAAAGCATCTTGCTGTCTTAAAAGTATCTGCATAAGTTGACAAATTTCATCCAATAACTATTGCCCCGGTATATTATATCACTGTATCCCCCCAGGGCCCTTTAACCCCAAGTGTGTGTGTATATATATATATATATATATATATATATATATATTCAATCTTGATTGACTTTGCGAACAAATAAATAAATAAATACATTTGTTTGTGTTTTTTTGTTTTTTTTTTACATTAAAAGTGTGATCCTGGACAGCTACTCAAAAATAGACATTTTAACAGAAGCCTTACAATAAAATGGAGACTTTAAAATAATATACAGTATTTTCCTGTTACATAGGAATCAACCTCCAAATCTTGCATTTATTTTTATAGTTTACAGACAGACAGTTTTTGGTAAACAAAATAAATAAAAATATCACACTAAAAGGATTTTAATTTCTTGCATCACCTGTTTTGTTTGAGAAATAACATATGTGGTTCAACCTGAAAGCACAAAACATAAACACTTTTTCATTGGCTCGTACCTTCTGGTCATCATACTGCAGAACATAATACCAGCTATTGTCTTTTTAATGTTATGATGAGAAGGGGAAATAAACAATGCCCCCCCCCCCCCCCCCCCGAGCCTTAATTAATTATCTTTCTGGCCCTATATTTCAGGGCTTGTTTTGCAATAACAGTATTGTGCTAGCTAAGAGGATTTAAGCTTGTTTGGGAAGGTTAGAGAGTAAGGTAAAGCATCAAACGTGATTGCTTGTGGTGAGCTGTTATCTCTCTTTGCATGCACAGAACAATGCTTTTTTTTTAATATATATATATATTTTATCAATCTATTTCAAATTTAGAGAACATTGGAAATTAATTCATGAGTACATTAAATTCAATACACTATTACTAAAATCAAGTAGCCTAGATCTATTTAAGAAAAACATTTCACTTAAAAAAGTCAAGTTTTCCATTTTTTACTTTTCTGTTATTTATTATACTAAGTGTCTGTGCAAATGATATCACGTAGTTCAAATAGTTATATTTTTTATTATATATATATATATATATATATATTTGTTTTATAAATAATCTGTAATAATTGCATTATTTGTAATAAATAAATAACTGCTCCAGATATAAATGTTTTGTAAATAAAATAAATCTGTGTGATCAGTCACATGTTTGGGCCAGAATCGGAAAGTGCTTCGGAGGTCTCGAACGTGAGACTGTGTGTCGAACTTCTGAACTTTGGATTTGGTGGATGGCATAAACTGGTTTGTGACTGGATCAGAATGGTGACTGAGGTAGGGGATGAAGATGATTATATGGATTTTGATGGGCATATTGGCATGGACATATAGCAGCGGTGTGCAAAGGAAAGCAGAGGTCTCTCAAGTGTGGAGGTGAACATAGAATTGAAGACCGTGGAGGTAACGTGCATGATAAATGTTGTAACTGTGGTGGGCAGCACAAGGTAACATATGGTGGTTGTGATGTCAGGAAGAGGGCCATAGAAACTGAGCAAGTGAAAGCAGTTAACAGCATAAGCTATGCAGAGGCAGTGAGTGAAGAGGATACAAGGACAAAGGAGAAGAGATGAAACAGACAAAGTTAATCACATTTTGAGATCAGAGATAGGTCAAACAGAGAAAACTAATACAGCACTGACAGTGGATAAGCTGATGTTGTTAATTGCCTGTGTAATCAATTGTACCGATCAAGTCACACACAAAACGGAGACTATTTTAATAATTGTGAAGGGAGCTGAGAAGTTTTTGAGTATAAAAGATGTATCCTGAGCATATCAATAAAAGACTAGAAGCAGATGGGAAGCCGGGAGACCCAAGTGATAAGATAATTTGAATATTATACAATGGAATGCAAGAAGTTTAATAGCAAATGGGCAAGAGTTTAAAGGATTCATTAAAGAGTTTAAAAATAAATTAGAAATCATATGTGTTCAAGAAACCTGGCTTAAGCCAGCATTAGATTTAAATATTAAAGGCTACGGTATCCGCAGAGATAGAGGGGAGGGCAGTGGAGGAGGGTGTAAAATATTTGTAAAGCAAGGAATACAATATAGAGTTCTGGGGAAAGGAACAGGTTTGGAATATATAATAATAGAAGTTTGGACAAAAGAAGGAAATATCAAAATTGTTAACTTTTACAGTCCCTATAATAACCTTTCAATAGAATGAATGGATTAACTCAATGTACATTTAGGAGGGAAAGTGATATATTGTGGAGATTTTAATGCCCATAGCAAGTTATGGGTTAATTGTAATGACGACAATGGAATGGTGATTGAAGAATTAATGGAGATTAAAAATCTAATATGCCTAAATGACGGAAGTGGTACAAGAATTAATATCAGATCAGGCCATTGATCTCCCACTGGTGTCAGACTCATTGGCAGGTGTTTGCTCATGGGAAGTAGTTAGAGGAATAACTATGGGAAGTGACCACTATCCGACAGTGATTGAAGTAGGCCTGAGTTTAGAAGAATATGATACAGGAGCATTACAGAAATGGATTTGGGAGAAATTTAGGTATATTAGTGACCAAGAAATGCAAAAAATGTATGTTAATGGAAAGGTTGATCATTTAAATTATGCTGTTTGTAAAGCTATTCTAGAGGCTGCAAAGCAGTCTATGCAGAAAAAGGGAGGTAATCACAAAAAGAAGATTGTACCATGGTGGACAAAGGTATGTGATAAAGCAATTAAGTCTCGAAATAAAGATTTCAAAATGTAGAAAAGGAGAATCTTATTGAATATAAAAGGATGCAAGCAAATGGAAGGAGAGTCTGAGGAAATTTTGTGACTCAGTGGGAAGGGAGACAGGAATTTATAAACTTTGGAAAATGAAAAAAAGAATGAATGGGATTAAAGGAGAGTATGGGTACCCAGTCCTAAACAATGGGGATACAACAGCAGTGAGAGATGAGGAGAAAGCAGAGATGCTGGCAAAATCTTTTGTCAAAATTCACAGTTCAGACAATATTAGTGAAGAGGGGAAAAGAGGAAGGGAAACTACGATAGCGGAGAAAGAAGAGTTATTACGGCATGAAGAAAATACCAATGACTTACTAAACGTGCCATTTACAAAGACAGAATTGAACTGCTCTCTCAAGAAAAGATGTCAGAACCAGGCAAGGATCAGATTTGTTACATAATGATAAACCATCTCAGTGAATTATCCAAAAATAGTTTTATTATAACTACAGCATATAATAAAGTTTGGGAGGAAGGGAAATTACCACAGAGATGGAAGGAGGCTGTTGTAATTCCAATACGCAAACCAGAAAAAGATTGCATAAACCCAGGGAATTATAGACCAATTGCTTTAACATCCAACATCTGCAAAATAATGGAGAGAATTATAAATGAAAGGTTAACATATTATATAGAAAATAAAGGATATATATCCAAATACCAGAGTGGCTTTAGGAGAGGAAGAAATACCATGGATCCAGCTTTATGTCTAGAACATGAAATAAGAAAAGCACAAATAATCAGAGGAAGTGTAGTGGCTGTCTTCTTTTAGAGAAGGCATACGATATGATGTGGAAAGAAGGATTATTAATCAGACTTTGTAAATTAGGTATCAAAGTTCAGGTATATAGATGGATAAAGGACTTTTTACTAGGAAGAGAAATTCAAATCAGAATAGGAAAGAGATATTCAGGAAAATTTGTTGTTGAAAATGGAACACCTCAAGAAAACATAGTAAGCCATTTATTGTTCTCCATAATGATAAATTATTTATGGAAATACATAATTGGGATGGAGTTTTCGCTTTTTGCGGATGATGGGGCAGTTTGGAAGAGGGGAAGAAATATGGAATTCATTGTAAAGAAACTGCAGGGGGCTTTCACGAAAATAGAAGAATAGTCATATAAATGTGGTTTTACATTTTCAGTTGACAAGACAAAGACAATGTTCTTCACAAGGAAAATAATTGGTAGTGAGGTAAAATTCAAATTATATAATCAAGAATTGGAAAGAGTGAAGCACTAAATTTCTAGGGTTATGGTTTGATGAAAGAATTACATGGGTAGTACATATTCAGAAAACATTGGACAAATGTAAGAAAGTACTAAATGTAATGAGGTGTTTAGTCGGAAGCAAATGGGGGGGGGGGGGGGGCAGACAGGACTGCTTTGAGGGCCGTATACATTGGATTAATTAGATCAGTATTAGATTATGGTTGTATGGTGTATGGATCAGCAGCAGACACATCTCTCTAAAAGTTAGGTAATATACCATTTCAGGCTTTGAGATTATGTACAGGTGCATTTAAAACAACCCAACAGCAGTATTACAGGTAGAAATGGGAGAAATGCCACTAGAAATGAGAAGGATACAGCTATCACTGAATTACTGGGTTAATTTACAGGGTCATAGTCAAGATCATCCAACACAAGATACTTTAAAACATTGTTGGGAAAATGAGAGGATGGAAACAAAAAGCTTTGGATTGATAGTGACACAGAAAGCAACAGAACTTAAAGTAGATCAGTTAAACATTAGTCTAACAGTGCCATTACCAACAATACAACCTTGGATACTTCCTGACGCCACAGTAGATATTACAATATAAAAGAAGATCAAGGATAGGGAGTTTAATTCACATACCATACAGAAACATATTGATAATTACCACAGTTATGCCCAGATCTACACAGACGCATCAAAGAGTATAGGTAATAAAATAGGAGTAGCGTTTATTGTTCCAGAGTTTCACATCTCAGTAGGGAAAAGGATCAGTGAAGGATTATCAGTTTAATACAGGAGAAATGCTTGCAATATTGTTAGCAGTACAGTGAATAGAGGATGCAAGACCATTGAGAGCAATCATTTGTTCAGACGCAAGCTCATCACTAGCCAGTTTACAGTACAGTCATTCAGACAGCAGACCAGACATTTTGATAGAAATACAACAAACGTTATACAGAATTCAAATGATGGGACTTTTATGGGTATTGGTATCAAAGGAAATTAACTGGTAGATAAGCTGGCAAAGGAAGCCACAAAAAATTAGCATACTGATTTGATAGTTAGCCTCAGCAGGACAGAAATCAAGAGCATTATTAAGCAAAGATTGAAGGAAAGGTGGCAAAAGCAATGGGAGGAAGAAATGAAAGGATGATGATTCTATAGAATTCAAAAGAAAGTGGGAGAGATGAGGTGTGCAGGAAAGAACAGAAGAGAGAAGATATTAATATATCAATACTTAGATTTGGACACACTGGATTAAACGGTACACTATTCAAAATAAATAAACATAATACAGGCAGATGTGACTACTGTGGGCAAAAAGAAACAATAGAGCATTTTAGGATCCATTGTCAGAAATATGAAGCAGAAAGAAGGAATCTGATTCAAAACATTAGAAAGATAAATGTACACTTTGATATAATAGATATTCTACAAAAGAGCCCAGAAAATGAGTGTTATCGAATCCTATTTCAATATCTTAGAATAAATAATTTAATTGAGAGGATATAATTAAGCAAAAGAAAAGAAAAAGAAAAGGAGGAAAAGGGAAAGGAAAGGAGGAAGGGGAAAGGAAGTAAAGAGGGAAGACGGAAAAGAAGGATATTTTTTTATGGATATTGAAATACTAGACATTCTGATACACACTCCATAACAGTTGATGGTGGTAATGCACCAATTAGTTGTTTACCAACCACCAACAATCCTCAAAAGAAGAAGGAGTCACAGGTTTACTGACCTGGCAACCTTAAAGGAATAGTTCACCCAAAAATGAAAATTTGCTGATAATGTATATGACCTTCTTTCTTCATCAGAATAGGATTTAAGATTTTTAGGAAAGTATCCCAGGTTTTTAGCTTCGTCCAATGCAAGTGAATGGACACCAATTTTTGATGGTCTAAAAAGCATATTTAGGCAGCATCAAAGTAATCCACACGACTCCAATCGATTAAATAATGTCTTCTGAAGTTAATCAAAATGTTTGTGTGAAAGACAAATCGCTAATTAAAACATTTTAAACTTTAAATCGGCACTTCAGCCAGCTCTCTGTAGCTGTTTGAACTGACCTAACTCTCACATGAAGTATGATCCTCTGTGGCAAACAGAGCAGAACTTCTGAATTCTCACGTGAAAGCACCAACGTGATGACGTCACGCGACAG
This sequence comes from Myxocyprinus asiaticus, assembly GCF_019703515.2. NCBI lineage: Eukaryota > Metazoa > Chordata > Actinopteri > Cypriniformes > Catostomidae > Myxocyprinus > Myxocyprinus asiaticus. The sequence goes on along the minus strand of NC_059376.1, from coordinate 27,815,169 downwards.
CAACGTGAGGTATTGAGTGTTTACAGGAAGTGATTTTTTAAAGTTAACAATTAGCGATAAGTTTTTCACACAAAAGTATCGATTCACTTCAGAAGACATTACTTAATCAGCGGGAGTCATGTGGATTACTTTGATGCTGCCTTAGTGTGCATTTTGTACCGTCAAAAATTGGTGTCCTTTCACTTACATTGGATGAAGCTAAAAACATGGGATACTTTCCTAAAAATCTTAAATCCTGTAGTGATGAAAAAAGGAGGTCATATACATCTTGGATGGCCTGAGGGTGAGTAAATTATCAGCTAATTTTTATTTTTGGGTGAACTATTCCTTTAACAGCTCTGCCACAGCAACCGTGACGTCACTATTCTGCCCAATCACTGACATCCATTGAAGTCTCCTTAAGAGCTCTGCTCTGTTATCGCGTGAGCTTCACTGAGGCCACCGCTGTTTTTAACAGTAAACAGTAAGTATTTCTCACCATTCTCTGTATTTTGCAAAAAATAAAAATAAATAAATAATAAAAAAATTAAAAAAAAATAGAAAAAATTATGAATAAACAAGAGTTAAATTAATATATTTGAATTGTATTTTATTCTGAGATCTGGTCACTGGCAAATTGTGTAGTCAGAAAATGGCTGAACAAGCCTGCTCGCGAGTCTCAGGCTCTGTTGATGTACATTTTATCGATGCTCTCGCTTATAACGCCTTTCCGAAAATATGAATTCGGCATTTGATCGCTTAATTTGTAGCAAGTTTTAAATACAACATGGCAGCTGCAAAAGTGTCGCAATTTCAAAGTCTTTTTACGTCGTGTACGGAGTTTTTCTTTCTGGCAAGTGAGCCACTGGCTGCTCAGTTGTGCTTTCTGGGAGCAAAAAACACCGCGAAAATACGAACGTGCACAATGCCATTCATTCATTCATTCATTCATTCATTCATTCGCAGGCATACATCAATATCATGATTATAGACCGCTTAAAAGTTAATATAGTTTTCTATTTTTTGAAACTGAACTGCGGGACTTTAAAGAAAATCAAACTTCTGCTTTTGATGATTACAGTTGATGTCGAGTGACGTGCGATTTACTTCAAAATGTTTGTTGTTATTACATGTCATGTTTCCCATATCTACTACAGCGCATTCATGATGAGTTATTCAGAAAAGCCTGATGTTACAAAGGAGGAATGGATGGATAAGCTGAATAACGTGCACATTCAGAGGGCGGATATGAACAGGCTCATCATGAACTATCTTGTAACGGGTATGTCTGTATTATTGTTTAGTATTAGTTCGCAAGATGCTAGATTCAGGTTCAAACACAAAGATATGCACTACTAAAATGTAACTACAGAGGCCAGTACAAAGATATGTTGTTCAAAAATGTAACCGTAGATTGGCAATAGAAACATTCCTAATTCAGGTAATTTTCAGTAGAGTAAGACAAGACACATTTGCTTGAACTAAACTTTAGCTCTCACATTCATTATTTGGTGTTGGTCCAAATCACAACCAATATTTGAAGCAATATTATCACTCTAATAATATGTCTTTTCCACAGAGGGCTTTAAAGAGGCTGCAGAGAAATTCCGTATGGAATCTGGGATTGAACCAAATGTGGATCTGGACTCTCTGGATGAGAGGATAAAGATCAGAGAGATGGTTCTGAAAGGTCAGATCCAGGAAGCCATTGCACTCATTAACAGCCTCCACCCAGAGCTCCTTGACACCAATCGATACCTCTACTTTCACCTTCAGGTAAATTGCTGACCTCATATGGACATGCTAGGAGGGGTAGAGAGTCTAACAGAGCCAATATTAACTGACAAAATCCTGACACAATTGCATTTATCCACATTACACAAGCAGAGGTATTAATGAAGGCTTTTTGTTCAGCCCAGAAGACAAATAAAACCCCACATCGTGTGGTTCAAAAATCTTTTTAAGTCTATTGTAAATATAAATTAAACCTGGAAATAAAGTTTTAGGATTTTGCAGGTGCAATTCACCGAAAAGGGCTAAATAGTTTATCGGCTTATGCGTGAATGGCTTGCATGCACTGCACGAGTCTGTTGGGTATACTGCAGTCTCGTCACATTTTAACTTTTTGTTTAGCCTCCCATTCAGCTGATGAAAACAAGCTGCATGATCATAAAGGATTACATCAATATGTAGATTGGAATGCAGGTGCAAAAAACCTCATGTAAATAAAATAGCCTGCTTCTCTCTCTCCTCTCTCGCTATTGTTTGCGTACTAGTGATTACCCCTCTGCGTGATTTTGAAAACTATACATACTTAATTTTTGAAATATTTAAATTTGGTTGGTGTGGATGTCAGCACAGCCATTAACCAGGAAATTAAAAAATGGCATTCCATGTCAAAAAAGTTGCCGACCCCTGGTCTAAAGACTTGACATAATTTTCTGGAATTTTCCAAGTTGGTTAAAGGCACATTGGTTAAATGGCACATACTTGGTGTATGCAAACTTCTGACCCACTGGAATTGTGATATAGTCAATTAAAAGTGAACAATTGTTGGAAAAATTACTTGTGTCATGCACAAATTAGATGTCCTAAAAGACTTGCAAAAACTATTCTTTGCTAATATGAAATCTGTGGAGTGGTTAAAAAATTAGTTTTAATGACTTCAACCTAAGTGTATGTAAACTTCTGACTTCAACTGTATATAGAGTCAAGCACTTTCAAATTCTACAATTAATTGTGATTAACTATGAAAAGTTTATAAAAATCTGTATGAATTTATAAAAAAATTTAAATTTCAACTGACAGCACTATAAAATAATCACAATAAAACCTTGACTGTCAAACAGTTGTGAATAAGGGGTTCCCACTAATGGAAAACCAGGAAATGAAGAGAATTTTAAAATTATCATTTTCAGGAAATCAATATAATCTTAATATATCATGGACATTTCTATAGTGACAATGCATTTTCTTTTTTCCCGCTCTGCTTTAAAATATTTCATTGGTTATAAAGTGCTCTTAAATGCAATCTCTATAAAAACAATATTTAAAATCCTTATCATATAATCACAAACAACTGGAAAAGTTATGGAAAGTTTATGGACATTTATCAAGGTGTGGAAACCTTGTTAATATTTCCAGTAAACGCGTCAAATGTGCAGTAGAGTTTACCAGTTTGCGCTCTCTCCTTGTATAGCAGCAGCATCTGATTGAGCTGATCCGTCTGCGGGAGACTGAGGCAGCGCTGGAGTTTGCACAGTCGCAGCTGGCTGAACAGGGGGAGGAGAGCAGAGAATGTCTTACTGAGATGGAGCGGACCTTGGCACTACTCGCTTTTGACAACCCTGAAGGATCTCCATTTGGAGACCTGCTCAACACGATGCAGAGGCAAAAGGTGTGTATGTGTGTGGGTGTTTATTTGAAAAGGATATAATCATCCCAATAAATTGGTGATCTTTGTTTTGATAAATAGTGGAAGTGACCCTGTATGTTTGATTTGTTACTCTGTTTTCTCATTTTAAATGATTCCTCTGCTGTGCTGTATGTGATATTTTGTATATATTATGTCTTCTGGTTGTGCTTGATGATGATGGTAACTATGTACAATCTGGTGCAAAACACATTTCTGAGAGAACAGACAAATGATTATGTTTCCTTGACAGTCGATTCTCCTTTTTATATACAGTAGGGGGCATTACAGTACAGTTGAATTCAGAAGTTTACATACACCTTAGCCAAATACATTTAAACTCAGTTTTTCACAAGTCCTGACATTTAATCGTAGAAAACATTCCTTGTTTTAGGTCAGTTAGGATCACTATTTTAAGAATGTGAAATGTCAGAATAATAGTAGAGAGAATTATTTATTTCAGCTTTTATTTCTTTCATCACATTCCCAGTGGGTCAGAAGTTTACATACACGTTGTTAGTATTTGGTAGCATTGCCTTTAAATTGTTTAACTTGGGTCAAATGTTTTGGGTAGACTTCCACAAGCTTCTCACAATAAGTTGCTGGAATTTTGGCCCATTCCTCCAGACAGAACTGGTGTAACTGAGTCAGGTTTGTTGGCCTCCTTCCTCGAACACGCTTTTTCAGTTCTGCCCACGGATTGAGGTCAGGCCTTTGTGATGGCCACTCCAATACCTTGACTTTGTTGTCCTTAAGCCATTTTGCCACAACTTTGGAGATATGCTTGTGGTCATTTGTCCATTTGGAAGACCCATTTGTGACCGAGCTTTAACTTCCTGGCTGATGTCTTTAGATGTTGCTTCGATATATCCATATAATTTTCCTTACTCATGATGCCATCTATTTTGTGAAGTGCACCAGTCCCTCCTGCAGCAAAGCACCCCAACAACATGATGCTGCCACCCCCATAGTGTTCTTCGGCTTGCAAGCCATACCCTTTTTCCTCCAAACATAACGATGGTCATTATGACCAAACAGTTCAATTTTTGTTTCATCAGACCAGAGGACATTTTCCAGAAAGTAAGATCTTTGTCCCCATGTGCACTTGCAAACTGTAGTCTGGCTTTTTTATGGTGGTTTTGGAGCAGTGGCTTCTTCCTTGCTGAACAGCCTTTCAGGTTATGTCGATATAGGACTCATTTTAATGTGGATATAGATACTCATCTACCTGTTTCCTCCAGCAACTTCTCAAGATACTTTGCTGTTGTTCTGGGATTGATTTTCACTTTTCGCAGCCAATCAGAAGTTAATTGCCTAAAGGCTTTACATCATTTTCTGGAATTTTCCAAGCTGCTTAAAGGCACAGTTAACTTAGTGTATGTAAAGTTCTGACCCATTAGAATTGTGATGTAGTCAATTAAAAGTGAAACAATCTGTCTGTAAACAATTGTTGGAAAAATTACTTGTCATGCACAAAGTAGATGTCCTAAATGACTTGCCAAAACTATAGTTTGCTAATATGAAATCTGTGGAGTGGTTCAAAAATTAGTTTTAATGACTTCAACCTAAGTGGATGTAAACTTCTGACTTCAATTGTCTGTATTGTAAATCCTTCCTTAATGCCAGTTTTTGTCTCGCTCTATAGGTGTGGAGTGAAGTGAACCAGGCTGTTCTAGATTATGAGAACAGGGAATCTACTCCGAAATTAGCAAAGCTACTGAAGCTCTTACTGTGGGCTCAGAATGAACTGGACCAGAAAAAAGTGAAATACTCCAGAATGACAGACCTCAGCAAGGGCACCATTGAGGGCTCCAAGTAGAGACTGTAATCTACCCACAAGGACACATTTATTCCTATTATAAACAGTCAGTGACTGGATGGGAAATACGTATATATCTATATATAATGGCTTTTTCTTTATGCCTCTATAAAAAAATAACTTAAGCAACTGTATATGATATTATTTCAAACAGAACATTACTGAAACACTAAGCCTACATTTTTATGTAGGTAGCCTATTTTCTGAAGAACAGAATATTCAAATGATTTTTTTTTTTTTGCTACTAATTCAATGTGAGATGATCTGTGCTTCCAGTATTGATTTTTGTCCTTTGAGTTTTTCCATACGCATTTGTTTATACAATACCTTCATGCTGAAATTGTGCTGTTATTTGAAGACAAATGGGCAATACAAGCTACTGGTCGAAAGAAAAAGTCTTCAGATTTAACATTTGTTAAACTAGAGATGGGGATATAATTTGTGGCTGAAAATGCCAGACAACTTTTCAGAAAACATTGCAAAATGTATTTTTTTTTTTAAACTTTAAAGTTTTCCATTAATTTTTTTTTATTATTATTTAATGATGTGCACTCTCAAAGCTTGGTAGGTTTTTATTTATTAATTTGAGTAGTTCCATCATTATCAAGAATCCAACAATATTTTGTATTTTGTTTATGAGTAGAGACAGATGCTGGTAATGTCAAATGATAAGCTGTTTTAATTTAAAATACAAATATTGCTAATGCTATTGTTACTACATACCTATATTAGGTTCACATTTTGCACTGCCTGTTTGTGATAAAGTTGATTTCTCAATAGACTTTTTGAATTTATTCACCAACATCTACATTTCACAAGGTCAAATCTCAAAATTCCATTGTGATCCTTTTGATACACAATAATAACTTGTTTTACTGTGGTCTTGTGTTAGCGATTTTACAACATTGACCACATTTCTTTTGGTCCATTTATGTTGCTTTCAATTGAAATTAAAAAACAAAATATAATTTATGCTTTGAATTTTGGGTTTTCATTTAAAAAAAAGATAAATTGTTAATTATCGCCAAAATAAAAAAAAAGATGGTTATATTGTAGTAACCATGACTGTAGTAACCATGTTGAAAAAAGCATGGTTTGCAGTTGAACCAAAGTAACCACAAAATAATGTTTATTACCATAATTTTTCTCCCCTGTAATATTACTATGGTTTCACTACAGATATCATGGTTAAAATATGTTTGTTGTCGTAAAACCATGGTCAATTTTAAGGTTATGATATTACCATAGTTTAACTCAAGTTACTACAGTAACACCATGGTTATAGATTTGTTATGAAAAATGTTTAATCTGGCTCACATTGACTGATCTGATCATAATTTTAAGTCATTAGTTTATACAAAACTTGAGATGTCATGATAAATGTGATTGAAATAAACCATAAATGATGCACCCTTTTCTGAAGTTATTTTGAATAAGCATTTTCTTAATTTTGGTACTCAAAAAAAAAAACATTACAAATAAATTTGTCTCAAAAATATTTGCATAAGTTGGCAAATTGTGCCCTATAACTACTGCCCCAGTATCTACACTATATCACTATAACCCCCCTGGGGGCCTTTTGCCACCTTTTTTAATTTTTTTTATTCAAAACAACCTTCCATTACTCATTTTCATGCAAATTATGTTGCTCCATCAATATTAAATAAAGATAAATGTATTTCTTGAATCTCTATACACTTTGTGACATGAAAAATGCAAAAGAAATTTAAGGGGGAGGTCACGTGATGCCATGCGGGGAGCAGACGTGTAAACGGTGAGCTCTGCGCACTTTGCTAGTTTTTTAATTATTTTCATGTTCATATTTGTTCTTTGAGGTAAACATGGCAAAGAAGTCAAAATCCTCGGGCTCTGGAGACATTAAAAGACACTTATGTACTCAAGCTGAAACCTCTGACGGGCCTGCGGACCAGGGACTCGATTTGAACGGTGCAGTGGGAGAAATCCAGCGTCAACTGTCGAACATGTCTGTGATGCTAACAAAGGTTGTTGCTTGTTGATCGATTACGGCGATGGAAACAATTCTCTGAGTTGGTTACAAGAGTGGCAGATGTTGAGAAACGGATCGATTATCTAGAGTCATCGAAAAGGGAATTATCCGCTAATCTGCTCGCGAAAAGATAGACGTGGAAAACATTTTGGAAAAACTGGAACATTTGGAAAATAGGAGCCGACGAAATAACATTCGGATTGTTGGCATTCCTGAGCATGAAGAAAGCAGAGATATGGTGAAATTCTTAGACGAGCTCTTCCCGTGTCTGCTCGACATAACAAGCCATAAGCTGGAAATCCAGCGAGCTCACAGAGTCCCGGCTCGCAGATCTGCTGAGGGGGACAGACCCCGATCAATTCTGGCCAAATTTCTGAGATCATCCAATAAAGATCTTGCACGAGGCGAGGAGCAAAGGAAAGCTTTCTTGGAAGAATCACAATATTTTCTTGTTCCCAGACTTTGCGAATTCGACAAGAGAGAAACGCGATCGGTTCTAGGAATGTAAGAAACTCTTACATCAATGGAAGATCGCTTTTGCACTGATGTTTCTGGCCAAACTGAGAATAGATACTACGGATGGCCACAATGTATTTACGTGTCCCAAGCAAGCTCTGTCCTTCATAGAAACAATGGGTGAGTAAGCCATTTGGTGGTTCTCATGAAGCTCCAGGGTGGATTAACTCGCTGTACTTACTCTGGCTGTCTGAGGAAGCTGGGCGCCATTTTTGTTTCTGTTTCTGTTGGTTCCGCCTAGCCTGGAGTTTGTTTTGTGGAATAACACTCCTTCAAGAAACTTTGCATGGACGGAAGATCGCTTTTACACTGAAGTTCCCGGCCAGATTGAGAATGGATACTAAAAATGACCGCAAAATATCTACATGCCTACACAAAGGATGTCTTTTATAAAGTTGACTGACTTGACTGAATCATTTAGCGCTTTGATGTATACCTTTTGCAAATTCCTGATTTCCAACAAATGTTAAAGACTGAAATCAATGTTCTGTGGGCGTGGCTTGGGAGGCACTTAAGGCGGTTCTTAGGGGTCGGATCATACAGTATGCCTCATTTACCAAAAAATCCAAAGCACAAGAACTCGTGGAGTTGGAAGGGAATATTAAAAGTGCAGAGGCATTGTAACGATGCTGGCACTGGCAATGACGAAGACGATGACGTGAAGATGAAGAACCCAAGTGCAGTTTATTTACAAACGTGATAACCAATAACCCTAACTACAAATGTGAAACATAAAACATAAACATGAACTTGACTATGGCTTGACATAAACGTGGCTTGACTTAAACATCTACAATCACATTCAATACTTGACAATTAGACAATGCAAACATGAGGGCTTAAATACAAGACATGGGAGAACATAAACCAATGAACAAACAGAACTGATAGCAAGCTAATTAAACAATAAAACAATGAAAACATGACACATGAACATGGAGGGAAAACATGAAATCACATGACAAGGGAACAGGAACTAAACTTTTCAAAATAAAAGACATGAATCAACAAAATACACATGACATATCCCCCCCACTAAGGGGCGGCTCCCAAAATACACATGACAGGCATAGCTGAAGCACCGAATTTCGTCTGATGGCCTCAGAGAATTGACCCAATTGAAATACAGATATAATACTATTTTGTCACGGAAAGTGGAGTTTTGGTTATTCAGGGAAAGACAGTCATACTTTGAGTTGGGGGACAAAGCAGGGAAGCTTTTGGTTGGATATATAAAGCAGAGAGTGTCTTTTTCTACCATTCCCTCAGTGAAATCTGCTGGTGGTAAAAATTTTACCTCGGCCATTGATATTAATAATGCCTTTAAAGAGTTCTATCTTGATCTTTATAGTTCCACGTCTTCGTCTACTGATGAAGATATTAGAAAATGTGTGGAATCATTAGAACTCCCTAAATTGATGGCTGAGCAAAAAAATTATCTTGATTCTGAGATAACCTTGGAGGAACTTGACGATGTAATTAAGGCCTTACCTACAGGCAAAGCTCCGGGGGCAGGTGGTTTTGCCACTGAATTTTTTAGATCTTATGCTATAGAATTGGCTCCACTTTTGTTAGAAGTTTATACAGAATCATTAAAGAATGGAAAGCTTCCCCCAACCATGACACAAGCCCGGATCAGTCTGATTCTTAAAAAGGACAAAGATCCAAGCGAGTGTAAAAGTTACCGTCCAATATCCCTGATCCAGCTAGATGTAAAAATGTTGTCAAAAATTTTGGCTAACCGATTAAGTAAAGTTAGGATATCTCTTGTACATATAGATCAGGTGGGGTTTATTTGGGGCCATAGCTCTTCTGATAACATTAGGCGTTTCATCAATATCATGTGGTCAGTAGCGAATGATCAGTCTCTGGTCGCTGGCATCTCACTTGATGCCGAAAAGGCTTTTGATATGGTTGAATGGGATTACCTTTTAAAGATTTTGGAAATGTATGGGTTCGGGAGTACATTTATTGGTTGGATTAAGTGACTTTATAGACACCCTGTAGCAGAAGTACAAACAAATGGATTAATTTCAGATTATTTTACTCTGAATAGGGGCACTTGGCAGTGTTGCCCTCTTTCCCCATTATTGTTCTGTCTTGCCCTGGAACCATTAGCAGCCGTGATAAGAAAGGAGGAGGATTTTCCAGGGGTGATGGCGATAGGTGTGGCGCGTAAACTTCTGTTTTACGCAGGTGATGTTTTATTATTTGTCTCTGACCCTACTAGATCTATGCCTCCACAAAATTATTAATTCCTTTTCCAAGTTCTCAGGATACAAAGTCAATTGGTCTAAATTCGAAGCTCTGGCTCTGACAGCATACTGTCCAGTAACGGCCTTCCAGCCGGGCGCCTTGCAGTGGCCCAAACAGGGCATTAAGTATTTGGGTATTTTATTCCCAGCAAATTTGTCTGATTTAGTTAGAGTTAATTTTGAACTTTTAATAAAAAGGTTTTCGAGCGATGTGGACAGGTGGGCTTCATTACATTTATCGATGATTGGGAAGGTTAATGTTATTAAAATGAACTGTATTCCAAAATTCAACTACCTGCTACAGTCACTCCCTATAGATGCCCCCCTCTCTTATGTCAAGCAATTTGATAGCATAGCAAAATCCTTCATTTCAACAAATTACATAGGCCGATTGACAAAGTTGGGCTAGGCCTACCCAAGATTTTGTTTTATTATTATGCGTTCAGTCTCAGACATTTGGCTCATTGGTCGCTTCCACCTGAAAGAGCCCCTCCCTGGTTTTCTATTGAACAGGAAGTCCTTGCCCCTATTTCGCTATTGCAAAGCCTTTCTATCAAACTAACTGGAGAAGTTAAGTCACACCCTGTTATTTCACATTTGCACGTGATTTGGACAAGAGTGGCCAGAGTATTTAATTCGGACATTTATTTAAATGTTGCCTCAAGCATATGGTTGAACCCCAAATTATGCATCAACAAGTCCCCTTTCTGTTGGTCAGAGTGGATTGTGAGGGGGATTACTACACTCTATGAGAGTGGAGTGTTGAGATCTTTTGAGAATTTGGGTCATCATTTTGGGATTCCCAGATCTCAGTTTTATAGGTATTTACAGCTGCGCCACATGCTCTGTACTGTTTTTGGGAGTAGCACACACCCCCCTAAGGCGGCAGGTGCTTTGGGACAGGTGTTTGCTGCTTTTGGAAAAGGTCATGAGGCATCAGTGTATTACTCCCTGCTAATTCAGAGTCTGGGGGATGGAGCTTTAACTTCTATCAAGAGATTATGGGAGAAAGATTTGAATTTGGTATTGGAGGAAGGAGTGTGGACTAGGATTCTAAAAAATGTCAAGTCTGCATCTAGAGATGCAAGGGTTCGCCTCATGCAATTTAAGATTTTACATAGATTTTATTGGACCCCCTCTAGATTATATAGGCTTGGTATTAAAAACACACCCACCTGCTGGCGTTGCCAGTCAGAGGCGCTGATGAGCCTTCTTCACAACGACTTCAGTGTGGATGGACCATGTGAGTTCCTCAGTGATGTGGACACCTAAGAACTTGAAGCTGCTGACTCTCTCCACTGGTGCTCCATTGATGGTGATGGGACTGTGTTCTCTGTCTTTTCTTCTGAAGTCCACCACAAGCTCCTTTGTCTTATTGATGTTGAGGGAGAGGTTGTGCTCCTGACACCAGTGTGTCAGAGTGTGCACCTCCTCTCTGTAGGCTGTTTCATCATGGTCAGTGATCAGACCTAACACTGTCGTGTCATCAGCAAACTTAATGATGGCATTGGAGCTATGTGTTGCCACACAGTCATGTTTGTACAAGGAATACAAGAGTGGGCTGAGAACACAGCCCTGTGGGGCTCCAATGTTGAGGGTCAGTGATGAGGAGATGTTGCTGCCTATTCTAACCACCTGGCGTCTGCTTGACAGGAAGTCCAGGATCCAGCTGCACAGCGAGCTGTTTAAGCCCAGAGCCCGGAGTTTCTCATCTAGCTTGGAGGGCACTATGGTGTTGAATGCTGAGCTGTAGTCTACAAACAACATTCTCACATAAGTGTTCTTTTTTTCAAGGTGGGAGAGAGCAGTGTGTATTGTAGATGCAATGTCATCATCAGTGGAGTGGTTGTTGCGGTAAGCAAACTGCAATGGGTCCAGTGATGGAGGCAGCACAGAGCAGATGTAATCTCTGATTAGTCTCTCAAAGCATTTGCTGATGATGGGGGTCAGAGCAACAGGACGCCAGTCATTTAAGCAAGTGATTTTTGATTGCTTTGGAACAGGCACAATGGTGGACGTTTTAAAGCATGTGGGGACTACAGACAAAGAGAGGGAAAGGTTGAAAATGTCCGTAAAAACACCAGCCAGCTGGTTCACGCATGCTCTGATGACGCAGCCCGGAATGCCGTCTGGACCCGCGGCTTTGCGGATATTCACCCGTCGGAAGGATCGGGTTACATCCGCTACAGAGATGGAGAGTGAACTAACCTCTGTAGGTTCGGCTGCGGGAGCTCTCTCCGCGAGGGCGGTGTTATTTCCCTCAAAATGAGCATAAAAATTATTTAGCTCATCCGGGTGAGAGGCAGTGGTGTTAATGGCGGAGTTTTTATTCCCTTTAAAGTCCGTGATGATGTTAATTCCCTGCCACATGCTTCTAGAGTTGGTGGTGTTAAACTGTCCTTCAATCTTGTTCCTGTACTGGCGTTTTGCTGTTCTGATTGCCCGTTCCCGGAATTAAAAGCGGAGGTCCGCACATTAAGTGCCATGTGAACATCGCTATTAATCCATGGCTTCTGGTTCAGATAGATCCATGTTGTTCTGGTTGGAACGACGTCCTCTACGCACTTTCTGATGAAACACATTACGCTATCAGCATAAAGCTTGATGTCATCATCAGAGGTGGACCGGAACATCTCCCAATCCGTGTGATCAAAACAGTTTTGTAGCGTAGAGTCTGATTGGTCCGACCAGCACTGGATCGTTCTGAGAGTGGGTGCTTCCTGTTTCAGTTTCTGCCAGTAAGCGGGCAGAAGCAGAATGGAAAAGTGGTCCGATTTGCCAAATGGTGGGTGGGGGAGGGATTTGTAGCCATCCCGGAAGGGAGAGTAGCAATGGTCCAAAACCCGGTCCCCTCGTGTGTTGAAACTAATGTGCTGGTGGTATTTTGGTGCGACTGATTTGAAACTGGCTTTATTAAAGTCCCCGGTCACAATGAACGTGGCCTCAGGGTGCACGGTTTCCTGTTTGCTTATAATCCCATACAGTTCCTTGAGTGCCCGGTCTGTGTCGGCTTGTGGGGGGATGTACACAGCAGTGATAATGACCACTGTGAATTCTCTCGGTAGCCAGAATGGTCGACACAGAAGCATGAGAAATTCCAGATCAGGAGAGCAGAAAGACTTGATAGAATGTACGTTCCTCTGATCACACCAGGATTTGTTGACCATAAAACATACACCACCACCTCTGCTTTTACCTAAGAGGTCTTTCGCTCTGTCCGCTCGGTGCACGGAGAACCCCGCGGGTTCAATGGCTGAGTCTGGAATCTCCGCAGACATCCAAGTTTCCGTAAGGCAGATAATGCAGCAGTCCCTCGTCTCTCGTTGGAAAGAGATCCGCGCTTTCAGCTCGCAGAGCTTGTTATCCAGAGACTGAACATTTGCCAGTAGAATACTTGGTAGCGGGGGTCGATTTGCGTGGCGTCTTACTCTGATGAGAACGCCGGTTCTGTTTCCCCTTTTCCTCCTGCGTTTCCACGGCCGTGCAGCCCAGACAAAGGGCTCCGCTTGCGTGTTTGTAAACAGTGGATCGGCATTTAGGAATTTGAAGTCCGGTTTATGGTGTGTAATTGCTGAACCAATGTCCAAAAGTGTTTGTCTGTCGTAGACAATAAGGCAGACAACATCCAAGACAAAAAACATAAGAATTGTAAACAAAACAAACAAAACACTACCATGTTGTGTCGGAGCTCGCAATGCAGCAGTCATACTTGACGCCATCTTGAGTCCAAAAAGTGGTGTGCGGAGATGGGGTGGGTGGCAGCTTTTGAAGAAGGGGTATCTAGAGAATTGGTTAATTTGGACTTGTTTATGGGAAAGTGTGGCAAATATCTGGCATTTTTGGAGGGCTCTCGGGGAGGGACAGTGGAGAGAGAGGTGTAGATGTTATGTGTGTGATTACTATATTTTATTTATTTGTTTATTTTTTAATATTTGTTTTTGTGTGTCTATAATTATGTGGGACCACTGGGGTGTTCTTGTGGGTGGGGGTGGGGTTGGGGATTGGGAGGGGGTAGTAATAGAGGGGGTTAAGTATTGATTCTGTTTGTAAATGTTTTTGCTTTTATTTGTTAATATATGAATCAATAAAAAAAATGTAATTAAAAAAAAAAAGTCATTTTTTTTTGTTTTTTTTGTAAGTCATGCTGGGGGTTCCCCGGCCTGAGGCAAAGGAGGGAGGAGTGTGACGAGGAGGAGTGCGGGGCCGGGCCTGGACTATGCACGCCCGGCCCCCAATCGGGCTAATCAGCCGAGGAGAGGGATAAAGGCAGCCGGACATGGCAGTTCGAGAGAGAGGGAGCCACACGCAGCTGCTGTGTGTGTGTTTATATTTGTGTCTTTTAAGTTTTCATTAAAATATTACTTTGATGCTTTGCCTGTTTCCTGCCTCCTCCTTTCCCATTTTAACCCCTCTGTTACAGCACCATTCTGAGTGAACTCTAGTGACTGTGGTGCATGAAAATCCCTTGAGATCAGCAATCACAGAAATACTAAGACCAGCCCGTCTGGCACCAACAATCATGCCACAGTCGAAATCACTGAGATCACATTTTTTCGATGTGAACATTAACTGAAGCTCCTGACCCGTATCTGCATGATTTTATGCTTTGCACTGCTGTCACACAATTGGCTGATTAGATAATCATATGAATAAAAAGGTGTACAGTTGTAAATATTAAAAGTGCTCGGTGAGTGTGTATGTATGTATATATATATATATATATATATATATATATATATATATATATATATATATATATATATACACACACACACACACACATTAACTGAAGCTCCTGACCTGTTTGGCTGATTAGATAATCACATGGATGATAGTTGGTGCCAGATGGGCTGGTTTGAATATTTCTGTAACTGCTGATCTCCTGGGATTTTCACACACAACAGTCTCTAGAATTTACTCAGAATGGTGCCAAAAACAAAAAACATCCAGTGAGAGGCAGTATACTGTGGATGGAAACACCTTGTTGATGAGAGAGGTCAACAGAGAATGGCCAGATTGGTTTGAACTGACAAAAGTCTACGGTAACTCAGATAACCACTCTGTACAGTGGTGGTGAGAAGAATGCTATTCTGAGCTGCGGGTTGGCGCTGTTTTGTCGATGCGAGCGGGACCTACACAATATTAGGAAGGTGGTTTTGATGTTGTGGCTGATCGGTGTGTGTGTGTATGTATATATATATATATATATATATATATATATATATATATATATATATATATATATATATTTGTTGTTGTTTTTGAGTATTCATCACCTACCCTTTTACAGAATTGGAGGAAAGAGAGTACTAATGCTGTTCACAACCTGCTGGGTAGTCATGAATGCTATCACCCCGTTTCTGGCCAACATAAGACACAGACCTGTTGTTACCATGACGATGGCAAGGTTTCTTATGGGTGTAATGTAAGGTGAGAGCTTTTTGAGGATTGCAAGAGAAAAATGTACGCAAAGAGCCTTGCAAATCTGTCTAAATAAGGGCAGCATGTTCGACCTACAAATTACAATCAGGAAGTCGGGTGCTGCCAGGGACATTGGCCGTAATTACTAGGGTGGGTCTGTGTTAGTTTAATCAGAATCAGCCCACCCTGACTAATTCAGAAAGTTCATTTTGCACACAAGACATTTTTACACTGACTGATGTTTCATCTTTGATAAAAGTATCTGCCAAATAAATAAATAGTAACCATAATAGTTTTTAATATCTTACTTGCAAAATCATGAAATGACAGAGAGAGACTGTGTTGGTGAAAAAGGGTTTACTACCCTTCTCTAGCCAGTGTCAGTGTTCAGCGTGTGGCAGAGGAAGAGAGAGATTTTTTGATGAGCACTCTAGCCTGTGGAGGTTACCTTGGGTGAGAATAATACCCCAAAAAAGGTCATGAATCACATACACACAGATAGTGTGCTGAAGGAGGAGCAAAACTTTGCCCACAGAAACTTATTTACAAAATGATTCTTGATAATAGATCTTAACCTGTTCTTAAAAGGATAGTTCACACAAAAATGAAAATTCTCTCATCATTTTCTCACTCTCATGCCATCCCAGATGTGTATGACTTCCTTTCTTCTGCAGAACACAAATTATATTTTTAGAAACATATCTAATGCTCTGTAGGTCCATACAACGCAAATGAATGGGTGCCAAAATGTTGATGCTCCAAAAAACACATAAAGGCAGCATAAAAGTAATCCATATGACTCCAGTAGTTAAATCCATATCTTCAGAAGTGATATGATAGGTGTGGGTGAGAAACAGATACATTTTTAAGTAATTTCAGTAGGGGCGATATGCATGAAGAACGTGAATTGCCAAAAACACAAGAAGAAGAATGTAAAAGTGATCTGGTTCTCCCACACCTATCATATAGCTTCTGAAGATATGGATTTAAACAAATCAAATCAAATCAAATCAAACCAAATCACTTTTATTGTCACACAACCATATACACAAGTGCAATGGTGTGTGAAATTCTTGGGTGCAGTTCCGATCAACATAGCAGTCGTGACAGTGATGAGACATATACCAATTTACAATAACATCAAATTAACACAGCACAATTTAAAGTCTAATATACACATAATTACACACAACAATATACAAATAATAACATACACTGTACAGTATACAATACACACAATATAGATACACATTATTCAATAAAAAAAAAGTATATATAGTATATATAGAATGTACAGAAGGTAACCATTGGAGTCTTATGGTTAACTTTTATGCTGACTTTTGTGATTGTTCTTTTTTTTTTTTTTTTTTTGTAGCTTCAAAATTCTTACACCCATTCACTTGCATTGTATGGATCAAAAGAGCTGAAAAATTCTTCTATTTTAATTTATTGATTTTTATTGCAAATGTACAGAAATCAAGGAAATTCTTCCAAAAAGAAAAAAGTTATTTTTAGAAGTTTTCTTGAAGTAGTTAAAGTTTTACTATGACCGTCTAAGTGAGGTTGATCCACTTTACAAGAGTTGGTGTCTTTCTCAGGATGCTGATGGTTGGAGGTGTGGGTTCCCTGATGATAGACTTATTTGGTTGGGAGTGTGTGTTTTATGGAGCTGGTCTCTTTACAGCTTGCTGGGTCTATTGTTTATGGAAATGTCTTCTCCGAGGTAATAATTTAAAACTAGTTAGGTATCTCCTCTCCATACAGTGCTTTACAGGCAGGGTTTAATAGTTCATCCAAAAATGAACATTCTGTCATTATTTAGTCAACCTCATGTAATTCCAAATCCATAAGACTTTCTTTCCATACTTTAGTAGTCCAGACATTACTATTTAACAAGTCCTCTGAAGCCCATATGATAGCAGTTATGTGAGGACTATACCTAAATTAAATGGGTTAAGAAATGTATTAATATAATAAAAAAAAAATGCATTTTCAATTTGGGATGAACTATTTCTTTAAATGAGGTTTTGATGAGGTTTTCTACACTCTGTTTACTGATGAGTGTTATTTTATTGCTCTAAAGATGAACTTTCCCACATAAGCTGCATCAAAAAACAGTCAGTGTTTAACTCCAGCATTTGTGTTTGCCATAGCAACTGTGTGGAAATGAATACAAGGGCCTTTTTTGGCCAGTGTTATTTCAAGACAGTCTGACTCACCATGCAGCACCATAGCAATAGAGAATTCTGTACTGGTTAACTGTCTTACATTATCTTCAGAACTGGTGTTCTTAAAATCTGATATAGTGATACATTTGTCAGTATTTAGAGCATTGTAGTAAAAATACTGAGTCCGATTGTGCGGTGTGTTTGTGCTTATAATTGTTTTTAACACACAGGTCCAGTTTTCTCCTTTGACTCGCTGTGGATCAGCAACAGTTGTGCATCTGAATCTCAGTCAGCGGCCTCTAGAACCCATTTGCTGTATCACCTCAAAGAGCCTTGTGTCTGGTGAGGTTTAGAAAATGAACATTTGTACACCTCCCTCATTTGCACAGTGCGTGCTCTCCACTTTCACTCTGTGTCATTGTCCTGTACTGGTTGTCCATTTCCATTGTCTTGAAAGAGGTTTTCAATGGAAAATGCCAATAAATAAATAAGGCTGAGAGCAAGATTTGAAAATCAATATTGTAGTGTACTGTATATGCCAGGCAATTAAAGGTGAAGTGTGTAATGAATAAAATTATACATTGCAGCTTCAAAAAGCAGATTTTACAGACACCTAATTCCATATTATAAAGTGTTTTCAATCAAAAAATTTAATTTGCTGTATTACATCCTAGAGCAAAGTTAGACTTATTAAATGGCCAGCAACCGCCTGTTGGTGCAGTATTTATGCGAATAATTGCTCATTGTGTGTGTTTGTGTGTTTGTGTGTCAGGGCCATGGCCATTTCTCACCTCTGCTTTAGTAGCAGCTATTACACCCTCATGTCATGGCTACCAACTTTCTTCAAAGAGACATTTCCTTATGCCAAGGTACCATAGTCATCAAAGCATTTTATGTAACACCATTATCTTTATGGTCATTTACCTGCCTGTGATGTCTGATACCTTTATAGAGGTGTATTTGTGTACTTACTTGACATCTCTTGCACTCCACTTCCTTTTTCTGTAACCTTTACTGAACCTTACAATTCAATTGTAGCAACTCCCTTTCGTTGAGTACATTCATGGCATAAAGTGACAGAGACTAATCAAACTAATTTAAGAGTGTCACATACAGATGCCATTATTAGTAAAAAAAAAAAAAAAAATCCCCTAAATTGCTAAATTAATTGTTTAGTCATAAGATGCCACATAAACTGTGCCCAATTTGAAGAGCTACTCAAACAGGCCACAGGAAGTGCAAGAGGTTTAATGTATTTGTTCTACAGCTATTGAATTCAAGCCTTTGATTGTGGTTTTAAATGAAAAGGATGCAGCTTTTTGGTTGTTTGATGTTTTCATTTTTAAAGCATTCTCTTTTTTGTTTGATGACAGGATTAGGTGTTTAATATGATCCCTTGGTTTGTGGCTATGCCCTCTTCACTGTTTGGAGGCTGCATCTCTGATCATCTCATTAATCAAGGTTTAACATTCACATTTTATACGTCTAGCATGTCCAAACATAACAGTTGGTTGAACTAAGGACCCTCTTTGTTTCAATCAGTAATCATCAGCAAATATTTTGGCCTAATTAATCACATGTTTGACCATTTGTCTTTGTCTTAGGGTTTTGAATAGCAGCAGTAATAAAAATGATGCAGGTAACACAATATGATCTAAAAAACTGAACTATGCCTGCCCAACATATACAGTATAGGTCAAAGGTTTGGACACACCTGACAGAATGTATGTTTCTCATAATCATTTTGATTTGAAGGCTTATGCTAAAATACTTTTAATTAGTTTTTTATAATATTTTGACAAACATTATGCAGTGCATCCGGAAAGTATTCACAGCGCTTCACTTCTTCCTCATTTTGTTATGTTACAGCCTTATTCCAAAATGGATTAAATTCATTATTTTCCTTAAAATTCTACAAACAATACCCCATAATGGCAACGTGAAAGAAGTTTGTTTGAAATCTTTGCAAATTTATTAAAAATAAAAACCAAAAAAAATCACATGTACACAAGTATTCACAGCCTTTGCCATGACACTCAAAATTGAGCTCAGGTGCATCCTGTTTCCACTGATCATCCTTGAGATGTTTCTACAACTTGATTGGAGTCCACCTGTGGTAAATTCAGCTGATTGGACATGATTTGGAAAGGCACACACCTGTCCATATAAGGTCCCACAGTTAACAGTGCATGTCAGAGCACAAACCAAGCCATGAAGTCCAAGGAATTGTCTGTAGACCTCCGAGACAGGATTGTATCGAGGTACAGATCTGGGGAAGGGTAAAGAAAAATTTCTGCAGCATTGAAGGTCCCAATGAGCACAGTGGCCTCCATCATCCGTAAATGGAAGAAGTCTGGAACCACAAGGACTCTTCCTAGAGCTGGCCAGCTGGCCAAACTGAGCGATCGGGGGAGAAGAGCCTTAGTCAGGGAGGTGACCAAGAACCCGATGGTCACTCTGACAGAGCTCCAGCATTTCTCTGTGGAGAGAGGAGAACCTTCCAGAACAACCAACTCTGCAGCACTCCACCAATCAGGCCTGTATGGTGCAGTGGCCAGACGCAAGCCACTCCTCAGTAAAAGGCACATGACAGCCTGCCTGGAGTTTGCCAAAAGGCACCTGAAGGACTCTCAGACCATGAGAAACAAAATTCTCTGGTCTGTTGAAACAAAGATTTAATTCTTTGGCCTGAATGGCAAGTGTCATGTCTGGAGGAAACCAGGCACCGCTCATCACCTGGCCAATACCATCCCTACAGTGAAGCATGGTGGTGGAAGCATCATGCTGTGGGGATGTTTTTCAGCGGCAGGAACTGGGAGACTAGTCAAGATCGAGGGAAAGATGAATGCAGCAATGTACAGAGACATCCTTGATGAAAACCTGCTCCAGAGCGCTCTGGACTTCAGACTGGGGTGAAGGTTCATCTTCCAACAGGACAACGACCCTAAGCACACAGCCAAGGAATTGACAAAGGAGTGGCTACAGGACAACTCTGTGAATGTCCTTGAGTGGCCCAGCCAGAGCCCAGACTTGAACCCGATTGAACATCTCTGGAGAGATCTGAAAATGGCTGTGCACCGACGCTCCCCTTCCAACCTGATGGAGCTTGAGAGGTCCTCCAAAGAAGAATGGGAGAAACTGCCCAAAAATAGGTGTGCCAAGCTTGTAGCATCATACTCAAAAAGACTTGAGACTGTAATTGGTGCCAAAGTTGCTTCAACAAAGTATTGAGCAAAGGCTGTGAATACTTATGTACATTTTTTATTTTTTTATACATTTGCAAAGATTTCAAACACTTCTTTCACGTTGTCATTATGGGGTATTGTTTGTAGAATTTTGAGGAAAATAATGAATTTAATCCATTTTGGAATAAGGCTGTAACATAACAAAATGTGGAAAAAGTGAAGCGCTGTGAATACTTTCTGGATGCACTGTATACTATATATATAGATGGGGCTAAAGGCACACCTTATGAAAAATTCGCTTTTTCTTTGGTCACAAAGGGTATCAAGATGGTAAAAAATTATATATTTTGTGTGAAAATAAATAATAACAGAATGTTGTTTGATTGATAAAAATTCTTTAAAAAAAAAAAAAAAAAGTGGCACATTTGGGATAAATGGCCTGCAGAGGATTTATGAAATCATGTAGACATATGGGCAATAGTAAAAATTTGTCAATTAATGTAAATAATTTTGAGATAGTAAGATGCTTTTTTTGAGTAACAAATTAAGATAATGCTTTTTCAAAATAACTACATCAGAAAAGGGTGCACCATTTCCTGTTAATTTCAAACACATTTGGCATTTCATAACATCTAAAGTATAAACAAATATAAAGTATAATCTCCATTGTAATTGGATCAGTCAATGTGAGCCCACTTTGAACATTCCTCATAAGTCTATTACCCCAAATACTATCCTTTCATTAACAGTTACTGAAAAACTTTTGATTTAATCACATCCATCAAAACTGAAAATAACAAGATAAGTGTTTTGTCTCAAGATAATTGAGATAATTTTATGGATTTTCATTAGCTTCATAAATTTGCAACATTTTAAAAAGTATTAAATATTAGATCAAATAGCCTTAAAATCAAACTTTAGACTTTACATGCAGTGATCTCATGGATCAGAAAATTTTTGGAACACAAAATGTCACACAGGTGTTTAGTAAAGTACTGTGGTCGTTTTTGTTGCTATTAAGTGTTTTGGGAGAAAATCAAATCAAATGTACCTTTTAGTCCCCGGGGGCCTTGAGCCTTGTTGCACCCTACTTTATTGTTATTGCAACATAAACAAAATAGTAAAAATAAATAGGTAGGTGTTTCCAAACTTTTATCTAGCATTGGAAATTTAAATGAATGTAACAGCAATAAATGTGGAAGTCACTGGCGAAGCTAAATAGATAATCCTGAGCTGAATTGAATTGTGCTACCTGCAAGAATTATTTACATGCGGTTAGCAGAATGTGGTTAATACAAGTTAAGTGGAAATAAATATGCAGCACAGCTTAGCATAGAGATGATTCTGGCTATTGAGATTTTGCGTACATTGCTTTTTACAGAACATATTTACATGAAGTATATTTCAGGGTTTCAGAATATATATTTTTTAATCTAAAACAAAGACTATGCATTTTCATCAGATTTGTGATCTGTATTGTGTTTGTATGTGTCTGTTTGGAATACTGTATGTCTATTTAGTTCTTCGCAATGAGAGTAGCCATTGAATAAATTACACCAACTCTCTGTTTCCATGTCTATCTGTCAGTGGATCCCCAGCTTTCTGATGGACAGACAGCAGCTTGTGAGACAGGGGAAACTCTCTTCCAGCACCTGTACAATCAGCACTGGTGCCCCCCAGGGATGTGTGCTCTCCCCACTACTCTTCACCCTCTACACCAATGACTGCATCGCCAAGGACCCCTCTGTCAAGCTCCTGAAGTTTGCAGATGACACCACTGTCATCGGCCTCATCCAAGATGACAATGAGTCTGCATACAAAAGGGAGGTTGAACAGCTGGCTGTCTGGTGCAGTCAAAACAACCTTGAGCTGAACATGCTCAAAATGGTGGAGATGATTGTGGACTTTAGGAGGAACACCCCAACACTGACCCCCCTCACCATTCTAAACAGCACTGTGTCAGCAGTGGAGTCATTCAGGTTCCTGGGCACTACCATCTCACAGAACCTGAAGTGGGAGACCCACATTGACTCCATTGTGAAAAAGGCCCAGCAAAGGTTGTACTTCTTTCGCCAGCTGAGGAAATTCAACCTGCCACAGGCGCTGCTGATACAGTTCTACTCAGCAGTCATTGAGTCTGTCCTCTGCACTTCAATATCTGTCTGGTTTGGCTCAGCTACAAAATCAGACATCAGAAGACTACAAAGGACAGTTCGGACTGCTGAGAGGATTAATGGTTGCCCCCTGCCCCCCCTTCAAGAACTATACACTTCCAGAGTGAGGAAAAAGGCTGGAAAAATCACTCTGGACCCCACTCACCCTGCCCACTACCTTTTTGAACTGTTGTCTTCTGGCCGACGCTTCAGAGCTCTGAGCACCAGAACCGTCAGGCACAGGAACAGTTTTTTCCCTCAGGCTATCCATCTCATGAACAGTTAAATTGCCCCATTGAGCAATAACTATGTGCAATACACAGTTTAGTCTTTCTTATATTTATCCAACACATCCAACCTCTTCTGCCATTTCATTCCTCTGAAAAAAAACCAAAAAAAAAAACATTTGCACTGTACATAACAGATTTGTATTCACACTGTACATAACAGATTGTATTAGATTTGCACTACCCATGTGGATGTGTGTATGTACGTATGTGTATAATTATTTTTTATTTTTTATTTTTTATTATTATCTATGTCTTGCTGCTGTTTTTGTATTGTTTTTGTATTGTTGTACACTGGAAGCTCCTGTCACCAAGACAAATTCCTTGTATGTGTAAGCATACTTGGCAATAAAGCTGATTCTGATTCTGATTGTGTTCATCTTTCTTCTCTGTAAGACGAGCAGTTTTATCCAGGCTTTTGCTTGTGTGTCTGTGACTGTTGGCCTGTCTACCTTTAATAACAGGTTAGAATGATCTGTCTTATCTAAACCATATTATATAATATATATATACTATAACCATATTATAAACCATATTGTTATCATACACACTGCTTAATGTTATGTAACACTGCTTCATACTGTAGCAGTGATCATATGATGTGTTGTGTTTTTTCCATTTTCAAATGTAAATGCTTTGAAGATTTGCCCAACAGACAGAACTGTCTAACTAACTGGTGATTGTACTGAGAAGAGCAAGTAAAACAGAGTAAACTGTATATGTCTGTGTGCAGTGGTGTGTCCACGAATGTGCATGACCTGGCACCATTGTGTGCGGGAGCCCTGTTTGGTGAGTCCACCTCTCGCTCCTCAAAACATAAATGTGATTTGTGAGATTTTTTTAGGATATTTGACAAATGATGGTTCATTAATTAGCTGTTGCTTGATCATCAGTCATTTGAAGTTGATCAGGGCTGATATTTCTATTTTAAGTTAAAGGAACAGTTCACCCAAAAATGAAAATTCTCTCACCATTTTCACACCCTCATGCCATCCCCAAAGTGTATATCTTTCTTTCTTCTGCAGAACACAAACAAAGATTTTTAGAAGAATATTTAAGCTATTTCAAGTGAATGGTTTCCAAAATTTGTAACCTCCAAAAAGCACATAAAGGAAGCATAAAAGTAATAGAAATAGATCAATATTTAAATCTTTTTTTTACTACAAATTCTCCTCCCTGCCCAGTTGGTGGTAATATGCATGAAGAATGTGAATTGCCAAAAGCAAAAGAAGAAGAATGTGAAAGTGAAAGTGGAGATTTATAGTAATAAAGGACTTAAATATTGATCTGTTTCTCACCCACACCTATCATATCACTTCTGAAGACATGGATTTAACGACTGGAGTTGTATGGATTACTTTTATGCTGCCTTTTTGTGCTTTTGGAGCTTCAAAATGTTTGTACCCATTCACTTGCATTCAGCAGACCTACAGAGCCGAGATATTCTTCTAAAAATAATTTGTGTTCAGCAGAAGAAAGAAAGTCATACACATCTGGGATGGCCTAAGGGTGAGTAAATGGTGAGAAAGTGTTCATGTTTGGATGAATTATCACTTTAAGGGCAAAACTAACTTGCTGTTCTATCTGTATCTTAATCATCTATGCTTTTTGTCATACATTGTTATGTAGTGAACCAAACTATCCAAACACAATGTTATAATTTTAAGGCTTATGAACATGTCCTTCTCTTTCCTACAGGGGTTATGAACACATGTGCTGCTTTTATTGGTGGATCTTTAACCACTCTATAAATTAATCAAGTGCATAGACAAAGATTGTTCTCATTCAAGCCATATTTAAAGCCCTGTGCAATAACTTATATAATTTCCTACTCCATTTGTAGTTTATTAAAATGCCTCCTTTTTATCCTTCTCTTTTATTATCCTCATTTTTTATTCTTTCTCTTATTACTGTGCTTTAAAGGTTTGCTGATGGTGTATATTTCTGGATACATGATTGAGATCACTGGCTCTTGGGTGACTGTGTTCTCCCTCCTGGCTCTGGTGAATGTCATTGGTGTTGCCGTATTTATTTTGTTGGGTGAAGCAAAGACAGTTGACCAGTAGGACGAGCCTCAGGTCATCTGAACTTTATGCACAAATTCTGCATTTCAGGTGTAGATTGGGGATTTATTGGTGGTCGTTTGTAACAAATGAATCGAAACCCCTCAACACTAAAGAAAAAGAAGAGTTGGACTGCAACATACAGTGTAATAGACGCTGTATCTGTGCAATATTTTCAGTGCAACACACAGTAAAGCACAAAATGCGCATATAATATTTATACATACATACATATGTACATACATAATTTAGATTTTATACATTCAATTGTACCTTTAAAATGTTTGAGAGGACTGGTTGGAAATAATATTTGTTTACAACAAATACCAATTTGAAATATTAATTTGGTTTAATCTGAAATATTTGAAACATGGGGACTTTTTATATTTAGCTGACGGGGTAGCATTTTTGTCAGTCGTCAAAAGTTGTATTTAAATAAATACATTTTGTATGATATTTTGCATAATTAAATTTGTGATTTTCTAATATGTTTTTGAAACACATTTGATAAATGTTACAAACAGTTGGGTTGCATGTCTACTGATTGTTCGATGTAAGTTCTCTTAATCACCAGAAGGTGGAGGCAGAGAGAATTGATGTTGCAAAAAGTGTTATCGGTGATTCATTAATATTTAATATTTAAACAGATTTGACATCATGGAATATCAGGATTATTATTATTATTTTTTAATTATTATTATTATTATTTTTATTTTTATTTTTACGCCTGACCATATTCTGGTGAATACAGTAAAGCTTTTACCTATTTATTCAGTGAAAGAGTTTTACAGGGGGTGACGCACGCGCCATCACGTGTGGGCGGAGTCAAGCGAGATCTGCTGCATCTGGTACTTACGTGATCACGCGCGCGGTTCCTGGGGATGCAACCACAAATGTAACATCGGCTTCTTTACTGCACTGAAATTAAATCAAGACGCCGTGTGTCGGGGCCGACGATACGGTAAGCGGAGCATGTGTTAAAGCAACCTCACACCTCCGGACAAACCCCATTTTCCACAGTTTGATTCATCAGTGGGTTTGACTGAACTGGTCTCATTCAGTGTAACGGGAGCGCGAGCCAACAGGCCAGAGGAATATGGATGCTGAAGCTCAGAGCAAACCAAAGCACAGGGGCTCTTCCTAGTGATGCAGAAGCAAAGCAAGCCAAAGCTTAACTGTAAATCCTATCTTGTTTTAAGTAGTCTATAGTATATAATACAGAAGAGCACAAAAAGCATTTTGAAGAGCAGAAAAAACGGTCTCGTGCCACAGTCGTTTGTCGCTCAGATTTAGCAAATCGACCCCTCCTCAGTTGTTGACGTTGTGAATGAATGAATAAGATGTCACATCTGCCCTTTTTGCCATTGCATTTGAATACGGATTGGGTAGTAATAATAGCCGCACATATTGCGGCATTTCTCTTTATAAAAACGGGCGCTCCTGCATAAAGACTGAATAGCTCAAATGCTCGGGAGTCTCTGAACGTAAACGAAACGGCAGCATCTCAAACTCATTCATTATTGGCTGGGGCCCAAAACCTCAAGTGTATAGGCGCGCTCGAATTTCGTTTCCAATTACCCCAAAATGCAATGACCCCAATGTTCACTGGGTTTTGAGACAGCCAGCGCTCCCATAACATACGTAGTGTTGTGTTGGATGCAGCCAGGCCCGTTCCTGACTAGCTAACCCCCAGCGCCAGAATCGTCCTGATGCATTTGGAAAATGTTCTGCCATGCAACCAAAACGCTTATTTGCATCCCTTTAAATGTTGATCAGAAATCTTAGGCCTTATTATAGGTTTTGTCGTGACGTCATCACATAATTATAACGTTTCGCCTACAATGGTCAACGTCGATATGGAACAAGAATTGTAGGCTATTAAGAACACAAGCCCACCGCAGAGCTTAGTGTTGATGGATCAAATACGAATAATTCAGTTCTGATAGGTGTATTCTTGCTCACTCATTGTACTCTTTGATAAACATTTACAGTCCTGTGCAGGCAGTACAATTTTGTATATGAGGATGTTTTCAAAAATAATGCCACAAATCATTTGTATTTATCAATTAACTTAATACAAACTGCAGTAAAAAAAAAAACTAAATCAATATTTGGTGTGGCCCACCCAATGCATTTAAAACAGCACCAATTCTCCTATATAGGTACACTTACGCACAGTTTTTCAAGGTTGTTGGCAGATAGGTTGTTCCAAGCAGCTTGGTGAGCTTAGCATAGTTTTATGTGGTTAGGCTGTCTCAATTGCTTATGTATCTTAATTGTAATCCCAGACTGACTCAATGTTGAGATCTGGGCTCTGCTGAGACCTTATTCTCGCTAGTGCCATCTTTGATTTTTAATGGAAATGACAACAAGGCTGTGAGGGATAAACTCACCATCTTTTCAAATGGGCTGTACTGCAGTTTAAAGTGTTTTTGTATCATTCATTGGAAAAAACATTGATAAAATATCTGTCCAAAAACAATCAGTATACAAAGAAATCCAGACAACATGAGCTGTGGAAAATCAGATGTGAGCTTTATACAGGTTTATTTGGACAACGGCCTCGTCGTTCCCATTAAAAAGATGGCACTTGCGTGAATAAGGTCAATACCGTCTGTTGCAGGACTCCTTGTTCTACTTTTATTCTGTTATTTTCTATTTGCAAAAGGGATGTTTGGAAATCAAAAATGTGTATTATGTATTGATGCTCTAAAGCAGAAGAAATAAAATAACCATCTCAAGACAAATGTTTTTTGCGAAACATCTAATGTGCCCAAGACTTCTGCACAGCACTGCAGGGGTACCTGCAGGATTTAATCTGAGGGTACGCACAAAAATCTGCCTAATAAACCTTATATCTAGGGGGGTCTGGGGGCATGCTCCCCTGTGAGAATGTTTTTTTGTTTGTTTGTTTTTTTTGCAAAAAACAACACCAAAGTGTTCAGTTCTGGTGACTTTGAGAAGCATTTGTTTTATTTTCTTGAGTATGTGTAGCATTCATGTAACTATTGGCTAAAGAGTTCAAACTTCCAGTAACCATTTTCATGCTAAAA
The DNA here is from genome assembly GCF_019703515.2 of Myxocyprinus asiaticus. Classification (NCBI taxonomy): domain Eukaryota; kingdom Metazoa; phylum Chordata; class Actinopteri; order Cypriniformes; family Catostomidae; genus Myxocyprinus; species Myxocyprinus asiaticus. Next base: position 27,786,850 of record NC_059376.1, on the reverse strand, counting down.
AAGTCAAACGCACCACAACAAATAGAGCAGAACGCAGGTGTCTCGAGATGCGTTTTTATCAGTTGAAGAAGTTCTTTTTAACTTGACACAGCATCTAAAAATGCAGCGCTCCAGTGAGAGATGCTAAAGACACAGTGAAACGTGACGCAGTTGTCAAGACATCTATCTAGTGAATGTTTATATGGAACACGATTGAAAAACAGTGTGAGCGGATGCAAATACACGTTCAGTTTGAACAGCCCCTTGTTCACATGACACAGCACTTGCTCAAGTTTCTCAAAGTTACCTCTCAAAAAGACTGTCAGTTGATTGTTGGTACATTTCCACTGAATCCAGCGCTGTTTGTTCTCTGTATTCGTGAATATCCTGATACTGTTTTACTGTGTGAGAAACCGCTCCAAATGATTCAGTGAGAGAGCGGTCCGAACGAATTGTACTGAATCAAGAATCAGACCGTTTTGCCAATTCACTGAAAAGAACCGACTCAAAAGAATTATTAATTCGCTAACTGGGCATTGCTAGTTCGTTTAAACAGCCAACAGAAATACGGGACACTTTTCATGATTGATGAATTATTCTGAGAGTAAATATTTCTCAGGTCAGTAGGAGCCCTCATGGTACGCACAGTGCGTACGGCCATACAGCTGCAGGTACCACTGCAGCACTGTACATATTTATGCTCTAAGCAGATTTATTTTCAGACTAAAACATGTGCACAAATCACTTGGAAAAACTCCTGATCAGTTGCACAGTGCTCAACCCCCCTGCCTCTTCAGTCCCTCTCTCTCCCCAGGAGCCCTGAATGCTTGTGTCAGTTATTGGTGTCTAGCAGTGCTGAGTAAACTAGCCGAGGTACTACCGTCAGCCGAGGAAAGCTCCGTGTGCACAAGATTCATTTGACACAAACCCAAGGCTCCCCAGACATGATGAGACAAGCAAACACATGGAGAGACTTGCTTTATTTTACATGAAATTCTCACTTGTATAAAACAATGTCAGTTATGTTTGGAATAGAATAGCATCCTACCATACTACACTTACTATACCTGCAGGATCTATATTTACTATAGTATCTATCCTGTGCACAGTATGCAAATTTTCTTTATGCATACTAGAATACCCGGATGACCTTCTACATTTGCTAAAACAAGCAGTATACAGCAAAGCTTATTGTGTGGAATACTACATGGCACAATGGAATGCGCTCAACTTGACTTTGCATTTCTAGTGTGATGGATAAACTGGAAATAATATCTTGATTTTTTTTTTAACATCTCTTTGTTGACTCATTGTTTGATAGGACCGCCAAAAGCTTAGACATTTTAATCCAAAATTTTATTAAAATACAAAATAACTGTTTTATATTTCCAAGATGATGACTGGACGCAACTCTGTGAATTAAACATAATGTAATAAAGTAATTTGACAAACGTAGTAAGGTGTACATGTGACACTGTAACATACACTGTTTGAAATGTTTGTTACTGATTCGTTTTCTATTTTAGTAGGCAGCATACAGTGTATTCGGCACAGTATTCACTCTGTAGTAAGCTAGTATTTAAATCTGAAAACGTGGGGGCCTGGGTAGCACTGCGAGTATTGACGCTGACTACCACCCCTGGAGTCGCAAGTTCGAATCCATGGTGTGCTGAGTGACTCCAGCCAGGTCTCCTAAGCAACCAAATTGGCCTGGTTGCTAGGGAGGGTAGAGTCACATGGGGTAACCTCCTTGTGGTCCCAATTAGTGGTTCTCGCTCTCAATGGGGCGCGTGGTAAGTTGTGCGTGGATCGCGGAGAGTAGCATGAGCCTCCACATACGGAGTCTCCACGGTGTCATGCACAACGAGCCATGTGATAAGATGCGTGGATTGATGGTCTCTGATGCGGAGGCAACTGAGACTTGTCCTCCGCCACCCGGATTGAGGTGAGTAATCGCGCCACCACAAGGACCTACTAAGTAGTAGGAATTGGGCATTCCAAATTTGGAGAAAAGGGGATAAAAAAAATGCCGAAAACGTAGCACACATCTTTGTGTTTCATGCAGTTTGTTTGATACACAATAGTAAGGCTATAATCCACAACCTACTGTACAAATAATAATATGGATCTGACAAGGGATGCACCGATATGACAATTCTTGGCCAATACAATACCGATTTTAACAAAAAAACTATAGACCGTTACCGATATTCTGCCACTCACCTTATTTTGTCATCAGACCACTGTTAAAGGAATAGTTCACCCAAAAATGAAAATTCTCTCATTATTCACTTATCCTGATGCCATCCCTGATGCCATCCCAGATGTGGATGACTGTGTCTTCAGCAGAACAGCTTTTTAAAAGTTGGTAATTAAAACTTTATTTATTTATTTTTTACACAAACATATCCATTCACTTCAGAAGACATTGATTGATTGACTGGAGTCGCATGGATTACTTTTATGCTGCCTAAATGTGATATTTTTGGACTGTCAAAGTGCTGGCACCCATTTCCTTGCATTATAAGGACCTGACAGAGCTCTATCTTCTTCTAAAAAGTTTTATTTGTGTTCTGCTGAAGAAAGACAGTCATACACATCTGGGATGGCATCAGGTTAAGTGAATAATGAGAGAATTCAAATTTTTGGGTGAACTATTCCTTTAAGAACTATGCTTTAAAAATGTACAAAGAGGTACAACAGCTGTTTTACTGTTCTAATAAATAATTTATTTTGAACATCGATTGGATCTGTTGAAAACATGACAGGACAAAATTTTAAAGAGCCACAATAAATAACAAATTGAAAATAAACATTTAAAAATATTTCCCTCATCATGTAGCTTATTGCTAAGTGCTGCGTAGTCACATCCATTTATGACGATTTTTCCACATTAATGTGAGTGAAAAAAAAAAATTAATCTTGAATGTTTTTTGGAATGCCAACCCTTCCACATATTGTGGCAAGCATTATTTCTGGATTGTGCATTTTAATTCCCAGAGTGAATAAATAAACCATCAGTTTTTCATATCAGCATTTTCATGCTTAAAACTGATATGCAGATGGTTTTCATTTGGTATAAAATTGGATGATATATCGGCAGCTGATACATCGGTGCATCTCTATATCTGACTGATTGATTGACAGGGTGACACTCGAAAAAGTTGTCAGCACTCTGCTTGGTTTGTGAAATATGACATCTGCTGAAAACAAACCTGTGAATCAGAATCAGCTGACTGGAAAAGAGTGAGTCAGCTGGTGAACATGAGTAATGCTTCTGATCACTGGAGAGGCCTGCTTATAATAACAACATTATAGGATTGCAGGATTTGTTCAAAAGTCACTGAATTGGTGTGCAATTGAGTAAGTTTTCAATTAAAATAGTCTTTCTGATGTTATTCTTCAGGGTTCCCATGTGTCCTGGAAAACCTGGAATTTTGCAGTGCAGTTTTCCAGATATGGAAAAGTCATGGAAAATTGGAAAAATACCTAAATGTCCTGGAAAATATTTTAATATAATAGAACTGTTTGACTGTGTTGCTAGCAAGGTTTTTGTTACATGCACAAAAACATGGTAACAATTGGGACTCGGAATAGGAGTGAAATACACAAATTCGTATAGTTTTGTCCCTACCGCGGTGGCGCATTGGGAAACAACGCTACAATTAACTGTAACGAAAAAATCCCTGTCACATACTTTTTCTACTCATCTGCTGTCATCTCTGCTTTGCTCCAACAAGCATTGCTGTTGTATTAACCACAAAATCATTTGAGTTATAAACTTAACACAACGATGACGGTCAACCCACTGATTTGAAAAAAAAAAATACATTCACACCCCGAGTTGGTAGCGTGGTGATTCGACCTCGGGATGTGAATAAAATTTCAATTATTCAATGATTGGTGTCTGCTTATACCACTATTACCACATGTACAGTTGAAGTCAGAAGTTTACATATACATTTCAACTCAGTTTTTCACAATTCCTGACATGTAATCGTAGAAAACATTCCCTGTCTTAGGTCAGTTAGGATCACTACTTTATTTCAAGAATGTGAAATGTCAGAATAATAGTAGAGAGTGATTTATTTCAGCTTTTATTACTTTCATCACATTCCCAGTGGGTCAGAAGTTTACATACAATTTGTTAATATTTGGTAGCATTGCCTTTTAAATTGTTTAAATTGGGTCAAACATTTTGGGTAGCCTTCCTCAAGCTTCTCACAATAAGTTGCTGGAATTTTGGCCCATTCCTCCAGACAGAACTGGTGTAACTGAGTCAGGTTTGTAGGCCTCCTTGCTCGCACACGCTTTTTCAGTTCTGCCCTCAAATTTTTTATCGACTTGAGGTCAGGGCTTTGTGATGGCCATTCCAATACCTTGACTTTGTTGTCCTTAAGCCATTTTGCCACAACTTTGGAGATACGTTTGGGGTCATTGTCCATTTGGAAAACCCATTTGCGACCAAGCTTTAACTTCCTGGCTGATGTCTTGATGTTGCTTCCAATATATCCCCATTATTTTCCTTCCTTATGATGCCATCTATCTTGTGAAGTGCACCAGTCCCTCCTGTAGCAAAGCACCCCCACAACAAGATACTGCCACCCCCATGCTTGGATGGTGTTCTTCGGTTTGCAAGACTCACCCTTTTTCCTCCAAACATAACGATGGCCATTATGGCCAAACAGTTTAATTTTTGTTTCATCAGACATTTCTCCAGAAAGAAAGATCTTTGGCGTTTGGAAATTGCTCCCAAGGATGAACCAGAATTGTGGAGGTCCACAATTTTTTCTCTGAGGTCTTGGCAGATTCCTTTTGATTTTCCCATGATGTCAAGCAAAGAGGCACTGAGTTTGAAAGTGGGCCTTAAACTACATCCACAGGTACACCTCCAATTGACACCAATTAGCCTTTCAGAAGCTAATTGCCTAAAGGTTTGACATCATTTTCTGGAATTTTCCAAGCTGCTTAAAGGCACAGTTAACTTAGTGTATGTAAACTTCTGACCGACTGGAATTGTGATTGCAATTAAATGTGAAACAATCTGTCTGTAAACAATTGTATATTCATAAGAAGTTGTTAGTGTAAATGGACTGTATGCAATGAATTGGAAGAATAGAAATATGGATTTACATTATATTGTGCGTCCTTGTTAAATGGAACACGTTCCTTTTATACACATGGAAAATGTGGTTCAGGATATAGATGTAGACTCAAAGACTTTAACAAAGAATGTAAGTATTATGAATCAATTTAATCTACTGACACAAATCATGGCTTGTATTAACAGTGATTTTATCGGCATGCACTTCACTTCTACAGGTCGACATTGATTTTGAAAATTAAATTCATTTATTGAAACACGAAGGGATTAAACCAAAAATATTTCCAAATTCAAATTACACTTCATATGTAATGAAAATATAATCAAAATAACGAAGTAGTCAAAAAAAAAATCATGCCAAATCCAAACATTTTACTCTCTCTTTCTTCTGGCCCCTTTTGCAGTGACTTAAACAACAATAAAAGTAATAATAATTGAAAAAATAAACCATGACCTCTAGAAAATGTAACACACATCTCATAATTTTTTGATTCAACAAATTGCTTAAAAAATGATTGAAGGGACATTATGTGATATTCTGTACTTTAAGAATTTGGACAAGAACTTTATTACCAGTTACCACCTGCTGGTGAAATCTCCAAACTGCAAATGCAGCAACTGAAGTTGGGCTTTGTGCTGAGTTTAGAGGTGGTATTGAAATGTCGTAGCACAACAACCGAATTCTTAGGAAAATGGCAAATTGCGCTTTGCGCCACTTCATTTACATACACCCAAAGTTTGTGCGCCTACACCCACAGAGTTGCAAACACTCCTTCCCACGGCCATTTGCGCTTTGCACTGGCATGAAAATTGCACTTGGAATTTGCGCTCATGAAAATGGGATAAGACGTTGCGCTTTGCGCACTCACAAAAATAGAGCCCCAAATATTTGGACAAAGAAATATTTAAATGCATAATCAAATTAAAACTGCAATATGTCTTAGTGTGATAATTAAACTGGAAAAGTCTGTGATTTAATTAATTAAATATATTATCTGCATGTGCTGCACACTACAAAAATTACTGTGTGAATCCAGCCGCTCATACACTGAAAACCCATCATCATCATCGTGCATGCTTTGTGTTTGTGTGTGTAATAAAAGACTGAACAGAGCATTCTGAAGTGTGCAGCACAAAAAGACTATGTATTTATTAAATTAAATCACAGCTTTAAGGAGGTTTATAATCACACTAGGCCATGTAGCAAACTGCATATCTACCATCCAAAACACAGAAACGGCAAAATAAAAACTCGATTTAAATGGACGCATGTATTTTTATTTAAATATTACACTTGTCAGGCACATAAAATGTCTGGGAAATGTCCTGGAAAATTGTGCCTAAAAGAGTGGGAACTGTGAACTGTTGTTAAATCATTGTTGTATGTGCACTGTTAAAGACTTTATACCTTCTTTAAAGGACCTAGCTGCTCTGTGTTGTCTCCAAGTTGCAATATTGGCTAGAAATCCATTTAACCTACTAATTATCCTGAGTGGTTTTAGTGTTTAAACCTCAAACTGTGATCTGGAGAATATCGAACACGTTCTCTCTGCTGGCTCTTCATCTGACAATGCATTTTTGTGTCCTCTGGGGTTTTAGAGGCACATTTATCATCAGTGCGTATTTAACAACTCAAAGGGGTTCTAAAACGTCAATAAACTTTGCTTAGAGCAATATTCCACAAGCACACAGGCTAAGTAGTGAATATAACGCATGTCCTCATGAATGTGTTTTTTGGATGGGGGGGGGGGTTGGATTAGCTGGGAAAGGGTCTCTAAATTCAGTGAAGAAACATGGATGGAGAGAGTGAGTGAAAGAGAAGACGACACAGCCATCAAATGACCTCAGAAAACTGTCATTACCCCAGCATGCCTTCTATTGGAAATGCCAAAGCTCTATCTCTCCTCTTGCCCATTTTAAGTCACCAGGCTAGAAACAGCTAGTTGTTGTGTTCAATGAGACAGTGAAGTCCTTCCCACCAATCACCAAATAATTTATGTATGTGAACATCTTTAACATATAAGTCAGGACAGACACTTCTGCTACTTATTGGCTTCCTGGATCTAACGATTCATGATTGTTTTTGAGTTCGTGGTGATGAAAATTAGATGAGGCATGAGGTCGTTGTTCAACAAGTGCTATGCTTCCTCCATAGAGCCATAGGATTAGTGTAGAGCAAAGGTATCAGTGTAGTAAAAAAATAAAATAAAAAAACAAACGTGAAAGAATATTGTAAGCTGGTTCCATCGTGTCTATCATTAGACAAAAACCCCTGCAGTCAAGTTGTACAGTGGATCTGTAAAGATATCCTTACAAATGAAACAAGTTAAAGACCCATGTTCTAGCTCATTACCTCTCCCCGGAAATTAGCCATTAAAATCTGTAAGCATGCATAAAAGCAAGCCATTTTTAATAGGTAATGTTTTGTGATGTATGTGTTCAGTTTGTTGAGGAGCTAAATTGCCATGGCGGAGCAGCAGAGGCAGCGTACTCTCTCCACCTCTGGAGAATCACTCTACCATGTGCTGGGTGTCGACAAAGTGGCCACTGTTGATGACATCAAGAAGTCTTACAGGTGAGTTTGAAAAGCCTCACCCCTTTCCTCAGCATCCCTTAAAAGTGTTCTTCTCAACAACATTTGTCAGAACACTTTTACTGCTTTTACTTTCAGTGGTTTTCATCGCATGCTTATTTGTTAAATGCAGCAGACAACAATGTCAATAAAGTTAAGTGCATTCAGGGACCATTTCCCATGCATAGTTTAAGCCTACTCTTAGACTACTCGGAAAAAGTGGCTCTGGTTTTGCAGTCTTTCATTAAAGTAATGTTCCGGGTTCAGTACAAGTTAAGTCCTCCAAAAATTGGCCCAGATTCACTTTCATTGTAAGGGCTTCACCGTAACCTCCATTTTTGCTGGTTTTTTATTTTTTATTTTATTTTTATTTTTTTTATATAAAGAAGAGGAGGGACGACACAGAATACATTTTTGTGGTAATCAACATTATGCCACAAATGCTGTTGACTGAGCTTAAATTGTATTGAACACAGAACATTCCTTTAAGAGAGGTTAGGGTGTAATTTTCTTGGTATAAAAACCTTGATAAGAAATATGACAGTATTATGCTTTTGTTTACAAACCACGTAAATAGATGGTGATTGTCCTCTTACTCTCTCCTTAAGATTAATTGCTTATACTTTACATTTTGTAAGTCGCTTTGGATAAAAGTGTCTGCTAAATTAATAAATGTTAATGTAAGGAAATTTTTATAAGCAACCTTAGTGATAGTACAGTCAAGATAATGGTATTGAATACAATTTAATATGAATCAAGTCATATTTGCTTTATATTAAAAGAATATTTAATATTGTAGATTTTTTTTCATATTGCGATTCATATCAGGCTACATACAGTGCTGACCCTGACAAAATGTAATTCTGGAAGTAAATGTGTAGCTAGGCATTCAAATGTGTAGGTTCATAATTTATTTAAAGTGTTCAGAATTGGGGGCCTGGGTAGCTCAGTAGTAAAGACGCTGGCTACCACCCCTGGAGTTCGCTAGTTCGAATCGCAAGGCTTGCTGAGTGACTCCAGCCAGGCCTCCTAAGCAACCAAATTGGCCCGGTTGCTAGGGAGGGTAGAGTCACATGGGATAACCTCCTCGTGGTCGCCATAATGTGGTTCATTCTCGGTGGGGCGCGTGGTGAGTTGAGCACGGATGCCACGGTGGATGTCCACACGCGCTATGTCTCCGTGGCAACGCACTCAAAAAGACACGTGATAAGATGCGCGGGTTGATGGTCTCGGACGCGGAGGCAACTGGGTTTCATCCTCCGCCACCCGGACTTAGGCGAATCACTACGCGACCACGAGGACTTAAGCGCACTGGGAATTGGGCATTCCAAATTGGGTGAAAAAGGGGAGAAATCCAAAAAAAATAAAATAAAACAAGTGTTCAGAATTCTTAGACCTTATGTGTGAGCTTTTTTTTTTCATTCGTTATGGTACCAAAATAGAGGTAGTGTAAGGTTAATATAGTTTTTGTGTAATTTATTAACTTTTTCAGGAAACTGGCATTGAAATATCACCCTGACAAGAATCCTGACAATCCTGAGGCATCAGATAAGTTTAAAGAGATAAACAACGCCCATGCCATTTTGAATGACCCCACAAAGCGAAACATCTATGACAAGTATGGCTCTTTGGGGCTTTATGTGGCTGAACAGTTTGGAGAGGAGAATGTTAACACCTATTTTGTCCTGTCCAGCTGGTGGGCCAAGGTAAGTGGCATGTCTGTGGGTGGATATTGTTATATTATTATCATTAGTGTAATGTAGATTTCACTAAATGTGTAATTGACACCCCTTTAATTTGTTGTATTTCTCTCTGTCTCCCCCTACAGGCTCTGTTTATTTTCTGTGGCCTGGCTACAGGCTGTTACTTCTGCTGTTGCCTGTGCTGTTGTTGTAACTGCTGCTGTGGAAAGTGCAAACCACGGCCACCCGAGGGACAAGAGCAGGAGTTCTATGTCTCCCCTGAAGACCTAGAGGCCCAGCTGCAGTCCGATGAGAGAGGTTAGCTCATATAATGACTCTATGTCCTTCATGAATGTAGCTCTATACATGATATCAAAACTGAGTCTATTTACTTTCTTAATGCAAGTTCCTGGTCTTATTGTCCACTAGGGCTGTACAGATACTATCACATATTGTTATGTCGCAATACTTGTTCTCACGATATTGTATTGATATTTATGATCCCTGTATCAATATTTTAATTAGCCTATTTGTGTATTCATCAGAAATTAAGGGGGACTCAGGGCACAAATGCCACCGAAAGTGACAAATATGACCCAGAAATTCAGAATGTCGTTCTTATTGTCCTTTTTTATGCCTAGTTACATATTAAGTTAATTTTATGGAAAATATTATAAATTAAATATGAATAGACATTAATTATTATATATTAATATTATAATATACAAATAATTAGTGTATACTGTATATAATATTACCATTTATTTTAATGTAAAATAAATGTAATGTATTGGACATAAATGATGACACACTATAACTTTTTATATATATATATATATATTAGAAAAATGCCTTGACAAAGGTAAAATATGAAAACCAAATTTAGAGGGCAAATGTTGCACCTCAATGGAAAAATTAGTTTCTGACACTGATACATATAATTTCCATCAGTTAAATAATGAAGAAGCAGGTCGTGTAAATAACCACACACTCTGAGACCGGCGTTTTGCATTGCGGTTAGAACCGCTTCAATGAGGTGAGACAGAAATTGAACCTGAACCCAAGTAGGTAAAGCTGCAGGCCGGAGATCTCCAGATGGGGGTGTAATCTCCAAAATAGGTCGTGGTTTCTCCGAAATGGAGTGTGGCAACTCCAAAAGGGGGCAACACCTCCACAGGCGGTTAGGGTTAGTGAAAGGGTTAGGTAAGGGGCTGACTATATCTTTGCTCCTGCCCCTTTTTGGAGCTCTGTCTGCAGCTATACCCTTCTCACTGAACCCGCAGATTCACTCTTCTCTCATGGACACTTTGGGTCTCTCTTGCACGTTTGCTGCAGTTTCAGTCATGATTGAATTATGACTAATTATGATATTGGGATATATCACGATATAATGAATCACGACGTGTATGGGGGTTGGCGATACCCAGCTCTATTGTGCATAATTCATTGGTGCACATAAATTCTAAATTAAAATATTTGTTATCAAAATGTAATAACTTGCTCCGCCTCTAAAACAACTTTCTTTTTTGGATGACATCACAAATTCCTCATTTCAACCCCTCTCCTCCAACTTCCTTGGTATATAACCAAATTTGAAGCTCATAGTTTTATAAAAGCACTTGCATTAATTCTTCTGTAAAAACTCAAGTATTATTTGGGCTGTAAAGTTGTTTAAATCATAATTTTTTACAGTCCTTTTAGGATTTTAGGTGTTGCTGACATTACATCCTCATGGTAACGAAGTTGTAAAATTGGCTATAACTTTACACAGAAAAGGTAAATAAGTGATTTTATCACACAAAAATCATGTTAACACGCATATTGTTTATGTCTTGTGGCTATACTTTTTAACAAAAAAATTGGCCCCCATTCACTTCCATTATTAGTGCCTCACTAGAACCCAGATTTTTGCTTTTTTTAAAGAAATGGAGGGACGAGACTAAATTAATTTTCGTGATATTTCAGTATTATGCTACAAATGCTGTTGACTGAGCTTAACTTTCTTTAAGTTTTTGGATAAGATATTACTAGTTCAAGTTAGGATCTTAATAGAGAAGATTCTAGAGTTGGGATGTTTCTGTAATACAGCTCCAGATGCTTTGTGTCTACACTATGATCTCCTGTTGAAACTAAACATGCACTATTGTCTGAACCCTGTGTTTTTTCCTGAACTCCACACAGAGGCAGGTGGAGGTGAGCCCATTGTGATGCAGCCCTCATCGGCCTCCGAAACTACCCAGCTGACATCCGATGGTTACCATACCACCTACCACACTGACACCGGCTTCAACTAAAAGCTCTGCCCTCTCCACCTCCACCTCATGGCTTATCTCTCGTCACTCTGCGCCACCTCTCTGAGGGAAAAAAAATGAATGGAAAGTATCCTTCAACTACAACAAAAAAAGCCTGTTTTTGAGATTAGGAGGCCAGCGATGGAGGAATGATAGCTGAATTATTTAGCGTATCCTGTCCCTTATTCACATACAACTTCCATCACCCATGAGTGTCACACATTCACCTTACCGTAGCTTAAAAAAAGGAGTTTACGAAAAAAAGATAAAAAGATCCTGTTGTTTACCCTCTTCTCTTTGTTGCCTTTGACTTCCAATTTTGCCTTCCACTCATTCCCTCCTTCCTCCACCCAGATTTGCTTGTCGTCCTGTGGCATGCACGGTTCCTTGACTTCGTTAGATGAAGTTTTTGCAATTTCGGTTTTCTTGTTGGTATATCCATTTCTAAGTACTTCTGAGTGTGCTTTAAATTTGACTGTGAACTTGCCATTGGTGTTAGAAGACCAACGAAGGTCCTCTAAGAAACATGTCATGGAATTCTCAATTCAACCTTTTTTTTTTTTTTTTTTTTTTTTTTTTTTTGTAAAATTATCTACATTTTGTGGCAGTTAACAAAAACATGTTGATTGATTTGGTTCTACGGACTCACTTGCTTTGGTAATCCATCAGTACTGTATTTTTTTGTTACATTATTCCTCTTGTTTTCTGAGAGAGATAGATACAAGTGATGCAAATGATAACATGCCATTTACTCTAAGTTTTGATGTTGGTGTTCCTGTGTTGTTTTAAGGACCGTTTGCAATGAGTTGATCCAAAATGAGGACTTCTGTATATTTGGAATGGTTTTAAATGTCATCTTTGTGTTGTGGTTGTTTGTTATGTGCGAAAACAATGTTGGGGCACTCAGCTTTTCTCTTAGTGTTGAGCTCCATTTGGCCCAGTTGTGTTTCTCCTTGAAAGGGAATCATGAATGCAAAATGATAAACTCCAACAGTGTCATCTGATGTCACATCTTGTGTACGTAAGGTTGAAGCTAATAAAGATGTGACATTTTTATATAGATATACAATCTACACACACCATGTGTATGTACAATACAATGCAGTTGTGGCCAAAAATATTGGCACCCTTGGTAAATATGAGCAAAGAAGGTTGTGAAAAAAAATCTGCATTGTTTATCCTTTTGATCTTTCATTAAAAAAAATCACAAAAATCTAACCTTTAATTGAAGTAAAACAATTGAAAGAGGGGAAATATCTCAGTAAATAAATATTTTTCTCCAAAATACATTGGCCACAATTATTGGCACTCCTAGAATTTCTTACGAGTAAAATATATCTGAAGTATATTCCCATTCATATTTTAAATTTTTAGTGCACCTGGGTGACTAGAAACATGAAATTGTACAGCCATGACTTCCTGTTTCACAGTGGTATAAATATGAGGTAACACACAGGCCAAATTACCTTAATCATCAATCACAGTGAGCTTCACAAAATGGGAAGTGGCTATAAAAAATAGCCAAAGCATTGAAAATGCCCATTTCCACCATCAGGGCAATAATTAAGATGTTCCAATCAACTGGAGATCTTAAGAATCGGCCTAGAAAAGGACATGTCTATATTATCTCCATGCACGGTGAGCAAGATGGTTCAAGTGGCCAAAGAATCTCCAAGGATCACAGCTGGAGAATTGCAGAAATTAGTTTCGGTCTTGGGGTTAGAAAGTCTAAAAACAAATGTCAGACATCACCTACATCACAAGTTGTTTGGGAGGGTTTCAAGAAAAAAAGCCTCTGCTCTCATCCAGCAACAAACTCAAGCGTCTTCAGTTTTCCAGACACTACTGGAACTTCAAATGCAACCGGGTTCTATGGTCAGATGAAACAAAAAAAAGAGCTTTTTGGCAGCAAACACCAGAGATGGGTTTTGCGCACACAGAAATGAAGTACCCAATGCCCACGGTTAAATGTGGTGCTGGATCTTTAATGTTGTGGGGCTGTTTTTCTGCCAGAGGTCCTGGACATCTTGTTCGGATACATGGTATTACGGACTCTATCAAATACCAACAGATAAAAATCAAAACCTGGCTGCCTCTGCCAGTTGTTGGATCTTCCAGCAGGACAATGATCCAAAACAAACATGAAAATCAACACAAAAATGTTTCACTGACCACAAAATCAAGGTTCTGCCATGGCCGTCCCAGTCCCCTGACCTGAATGCCATAGAAAATTTGTGGGGTGAACTGAAGAGGAAAGTCCACCAACATGGACCTCTGAATTTGAAGGATCTGTAGAGATACTGTATGGAGGAATGGTCTCAGGTCCCTTGCCAGGTGTTCTCCAACCTCATTAGGCATTATAAGAGAAGACTCAAAGCTGTCATCTTGGTAAATAGTTGAATAACTTGCAAAAAGTATTCAATAAAAGGGTGCCAATAATTATGGCCAATGTGTTTTGGAGAAAAATATTTATTTAATAATGATTAAATAAGTATTTATTCATTTAAATATTGATTTTTCCCCTGTTTCAATTGTTTTACATCAATTAAAGGTTACTTCAATTTTTTGAATGAAAGATCAAAAGGATAAACTGCATATTTTTTTTTCACAGCCTTCTTTGCTCATATTTACCCATGGTGCCAATATGTTTGGCCACAACTGGATATGTATATTTTTATGCATTTTAGTTGTTGCTGCATATAGTAAGAAGATTGTGTCTGTGGTGCTGGCCCCTTGTGGTCACTTGAGACCCCATAATGCCAAGATATATTGTCTTTTTTTTTTAATCATTCATTCATGTGTGGTAGCGATTTTATGCTGTTGATTCCTCAAATTTATTTATTGAAGTGGCAAACATGAAGCATTTATAACACTACTATAAGCATCTGGATAAATGCTTAAATATTGAAAAATGACTGTGTGTGAATTTTTCTAGGCATCCATCACTTTTGGCATACATAGGTTCTTTAATATTTAATTCAATGGATTGAACAAACTTGCAGTTGTGGATTTTTTTTTACATTTTGTGTGCATCTAAGGTTTCTTGCTACATTTTATGAGGAGATAAAATATACTTAAATATTTTAGCATTTATTTGATAGGTTCTCCTCTAAGTGGTCTCAGATGTGACATTATGCTTCAAGAATATTTAATCACCATTCAACTTTTTTTGTGTCATATTTTCTCTGTGTCATATACTGTATTATGTGATAGGATCCTGATCCCTCATGGTGTTGCTCTTGATTATGTTAACATTTTGCGCTGTCTGTGATATTGTGAGTTAGAAGGTCTGTGGCGACAGCTGAACCAGGTTTGAGACGTTCTCGGTATACATTTAAAGTGCTTTAATTGCCTTCATAAACTGTTTTTTTTAAGATGCCCATTAATGCCATGTTCTCTCATCTTTTCATTATTTTCTTCTAACTTCTTACATAGGCAGTTCCAGATTATGCTGTTTGTCTATCTGTTCTCATTTTTTCCTTCTCAGCTCAAACTGAAGTATAATACATATATCACCAGCCATGTTTTCTTCACATTGATGTTATTCTCCAAATTGCCAATGATGCTTTATTAAGTTAACATTTAGTTATATATTTTACCATCTGCTCCCTCCTTTCTCTCTCCAGTTCCCTCATTCCTCTGCTCTAAATGGCTTTTAATGGATGTTAGCCTCTGTGGTCCCTTTTCCTGTGCATTTGACTGTATCAGAAATACCCTCATAAAGAGTATGGCTTTTTTGTTGAAATGTTGGATTTATTTTTTAAGTCGAATGGACATTGTTTAATGGAGAAATAAATAAAACATTCTGGAGTGAAATGATCAGGAAGTTGTTGCATATGTCTTCAGAAAGAAGAAAATGTTTAGTGTAATTATAGTAAAATAGTAATTTTATGCTTTTTAACATTTTATTTATGATCTTAATTTGTCATGTTTATAATGGATCGTCCTTGTATCAAATGGTATGTTACATGAATTCGACTCAAACTATGCTACTCTTATGTCAGTGGTGAAGGTCTCTTGTACATACAATAACTATAAAAAATGATAATAGACCTTTATGTGGTAGCATGGTTATTGTATGACTAAAAGTAAGAAAAAGAAAAAACATTTATTTGCTTGTGTAAAAATAAATGTTTCTGAATATTTGATGTGGCTAAGAGTAGTCTTAAAATACATAATAGGAAAAAACTAACTTAAACTCTTAAGTAAAAAAGGGGTTTGGAAAGACAATTGAGGGGAAGCTCATTAAAGGGCATTAAGCATGGCAGAACAGTAGGCCAGCCACCCACAAAAGTGAGTATTTATCTGTCTTTAAATGGAAATGGAAAGCTTTTTTTAAATAATTAAACCAAAAGGATGTATCTCCACTGGGAAATTAAAACACTTCTCGGTTTTGTCTTTTCATAAAATACATATCTTTCAGTGTATCTGTTCATGTTCACATTACATAAAGAGCAGTGAGCACTGCATTAAAGAAATACAGGAAAAGAGAAAACGCCAAAACATCAGAAAAATATAGATACACTTTTAATTTAAAAAATAAATAATTTATAAAATATAACAAAATAGTAATCCTTCCACGCGCCTTCACAGCAAGGGCAGTGCGTGGTGACGTCATTCCCATGTTCCGGAAGCTTGCGCTTGTCGATAAACCTCTTGTGTACGTTGTCGAAGTCAGCCACTAATAAACTGTGTGACATTTATCTTACATCTAGTAAAAGTGATCTAGGATCATATTCCATCAGAAATGGACTCTTCTGAGCATGGTAAGGTGTCGTCCTCGGGAGAGGTTTGTGTATTTTTGAGCTGTTGCCGTAAAGATTCGCGTCTGTTGTTGGGTGTGTGGCGCTAATAAAAAGTGCAAAACAAAGAATCTGCGAAAGAGTTATAAAGACAGTGTCATATAGTGAAGCAATCACAGCTGTCATAACTGTTTAAACTTGCTATAATGCTGTCTGTTGTGCCGGTTTGGTTGCATTGGCTTGGCTTATTTTGGGTGTGTTTTAAACTATTCAGTACTAGCCTTGCTGTGTAATTGATGACACATTACACGCCAGGTCTGTATTAGATCAGTGCGGCGGCATGACAGCTGATCATGTTATGTTGGACTAGATTGAGATAGTCTTCTTTTAGTGTTAACTATGTACTCTATTTTAATAGAAATGAGACACTTAGCATGATCTATTCGGCATCACTGTCTGCATAGTATAGTAGTATGTGAACATTCTTGATGTTGTGACCAACAGGAAAATTATCAGACAGAAGTGTGTGTCTGAGATGTTCTTTGAAGACACACAGTATCAGTATTAATTTGAGTTGTTATCTCCTGAATCCCTGCATTTTCAATGCTGAAACCGGTTCTTCAATGACATCTACAGGTGTAGCCAGCGGAGGAACTCTGCCTCCAGGCCTGACAGAGGAAGAGGCAGAAGAACTGCAGCTGGAACTCACCAAGGTACCACAGACTGCACCCTCCACCCTGAGCACTAAACAGTTAATCTACACCCTTTGTGTTGTGTAGGTCTATCATAATAGCTGTGGAAGATGTGTGCTTGTATTACACTGACATCATAGGGATAAGTCTTAGGGACCCCTATTTATGACAGTCACTAGTCACTGTCGTCTTTAACTGTATGGACAGAGAGAGGCTTATTTTGCAAAATGTCTCTGTTTGTGTTCCATGAAAGACACCAGCACAATTTACTACAGTCAGTGCCATTGCCACTTACCTACAATATATAATACAAAATGAATTAACAATTAAAGCTTTTTTTTTTATGTTAAAGGGAAAGTTCATGCAAAAATTATAATTTTCTCATCATTTACTCACCCTCATGCCGTTTTAAATTTCTTGACTTGAATTCTTCTGCGGAATACAGTCGAAGAAAATTTGAAGGATGTATGATGTGTTTTTGTCCATACAATGTACACTGATCAGCCACAACATTAAAACCACCTGCCAGATATTGTGTAGGTCCCCCTCGTGCCGCCAAAACAGCTCCAACCCGCATCTCAGAATAGCATTCTGATATACTATTTTTCTCACCGCAATTTTACAGAGTGGTTATCTGAGTTACAGCAGACTTTGTCAGTTCGAACCAGTCTGGCCATTCTCCGTTGACTTCTCTCATCAACAAGGCGTTTCCGTCCACAGAACTGCCGCTCACTGCATGTTCTTTTGTTTTTGGCACCATTCTGAGTAAATTCTAGAGACTGTTGTGTGTGAAAATCCCAGGAGATCAGCAGTTACAGAAATACTCAAACCAGCCCATCTGGCACCAACAATCATGCCACAGTCAAAATCATTGAGATCAAAAAATTTTCCCCATTCTGATGGTTGATGTGAGCATTAACTGAAGCTCCTGACCCGTATCTGCATGATTTTATGCATTGCTGCCACACGATTGGCTGATTAGATAATCGCATGGATGATTGTTGGTGCCAGATGGGCTGGTATGAGTATTTCTGTAACTGCTGATCTCCTGGGATTTTCACACACCACAGTCTCTAGAATTTTCTCAGAATTGTGCCAAAAACATCCAGCGAGTGTCTGTCTTGCGGATGGAAATGCCTTGATGACAAGAGAGGTCAACAGAGAATGGCCAGACTGGTTCAAACTGGCAAAGTCTGCGGTAACTCAGATAACCGCTCTGTACAGTTGTGGTGAGAAGAATAGTGGTGGCATAGTGGGCCAAAGCACAAAACTAGTAAGTAGAAGTTGCCGGTTCTATCCCCACAGCCACCACCATTGTGTCCTTGAGCAAGGCACTTAACTCCAGGTTGCTCTGGGGGGGATTATCCCTGTAATAAATGCACTGTAAGTCACTTATATAAAAGCATATAAACTCAGCAAAAAAAGAAACGTCCTCTCACTTTCAACTGCTTTTATTTTCAGCAAACTTAACATGTGTAAATATTTGTATGAACATAAAAAGATTCAACAACTAAGACATAAACTGAACAAGTTTCACAGACATGTGACTAACAGAAATTGAATAATGTGTCCCTGAACAAAGGGGGGGTCAAAATCAAAAGTAACAGTCAGTATCTGGTGTGGCCACCAGCTGCATTAAGTACTGCAGTGCATCTCCTCCTCCAGATTTGCCAGTTCTTGCTGTGAGATGTTACTCCACTCTTCCAAGGCACTTGCAAGTTCCTGGACATTTCTGGGGGAATGGCCCTAGCCCTCACCCTCCGATCCAACTGGTCCCAGATGTGCTCAATGGGATTGAGATCTGGGCTCTTCACTGGCCATGGCAGAAAACTGGCATTCCTGTCTTGCAGGAAATCATGGACAGAACGAGCAGAATGGCTGGTGGCATTGTCATGCTGGAGGGTAATATCAGGATGAGCCTGCAGGAAGGGTACCACATGAGGGAGGAGGATGTCTTTCCTGTAACGCACAGCGTTGTGATTGCCTGCAGTGACAACAAGCTCAGTCCGATGATGCTGTGACACACCGCCCCAGACCATGACGGACCCTCCACCTCCAAATCGGTCCCGCTCCATAGTACAGGCCTCGGTGTAACGCTCATTCCTTCGACGATAAATGTGAGTCTGACCATCACCCCTGGTGAGACAAAACCATGACTTGTCAGTGAAGAGCACTTTTTGCCAGTCCTGTCTGGTCCAGTGAAGGTGGGTTTGTGCCCATAGGTGACGTCTGGTAAGGACCTGCTTTACAACAGGCCTACAAGCCCTCAGTCCAGCCTCTCTCAGCCTATTGCGGACAGTCTGAGCACTGATGGAGGGATTGTGTGTTCCTGGTGTAACTCGGGCAGATGTGTTGCCATTCTGTACCTGTCCCGCAGGTGTGATATTCGGATGTACCGATCCTTTGCAGGTGTTGTTACACGTGGTCTGCCACTGCAAGGACGATCAGCCGTCCTTCCTGTCTCCCTGTAGTGCTGTCTTAGGTGTCTCACAGTACAGACATTTAAATTTATTGCCCTGGCCACATCTGCAGTCCTCGTTCACGCAGATGAGCAGGGACACTGGGCATCTTTCTTTTGGTGTTTTTCAGAGTCAGTAGAAAGGTCTCTTTAGTGTCCTAAGTTTTTATAACTGTGACCTTAATTGCTTACCGTCTGTAAGCTGTTATTGTCATAATGAACGTTCTACAGGTGCATGTTCATTAATTGTTTATGGTTCATTGAACAAGCATGGAAAACATGTTTAAACCCTTTATAATAAAGATCTGTAAAGTTACAAAATTATCTTTAAAATACAGTGTCCTGAAAAAGGGACATTTCTTTTTTGCTGAGTTTATGTAAATGTAAGAATAGCATCTCAGAATGCTATTCTGAGATGCGGTTTGGCACTGTTTTGGTGGCACGAGGGGAACCTCCACAATATTAGGCAGGGGGGTTTAATGTTGTGGCTGGTCGGTGTAAGTGAATGGGGGGGCGGGGGGGGAATTCTAAGCTCCAAAAAGAACATATTGGCAGCATGCCAGCATCAAAGTAATCCATACGAATCAAGTGGTTTAATCCATGTCTTCTGAAGCTATACGATTGCTTTGGGTGAGAAGACCAAAATCACACCACTGTTTTTTATTTGTATTATTATTGTTTTTGTATTTAAACATGCTAGACAGACATCTTTGACCTTTGCGCAATGTCTCGATGTTTTTCAGTGTATAGCTCTGGATTGCTAAGTGGCAGCTATTCTTTTTTTTTTTTTAGACATCGTGTCAGGTTAACAAGAGCATCAAC
Organism: Myxocyprinus asiaticus; assembly: GCF_019703515.2. NCBI lineage: Eukaryota > Metazoa > Chordata > Actinopteri > Cypriniformes > Catostomidae > Myxocyprinus > Myxocyprinus asiaticus. The sequence goes on along the minus strand of NC_059376.1, from coordinate 27,766,508 downwards.
TTTCTCGAGACACCTGCGTTCTGTTCTATTCATTGCACTGCAAACTTTTTTGTGCAAGCGTTCAGTTTGAATTACCTCCTACACACTTCAGCTTTAATTATCAAATTATACGAATGTTTTGTTTTGTTTGGCGTTCCTCTGTGTTAGGTGGAGGATGAGATTCAGACACTGAGGCAGGTTCTTACAGCAAAGGAGAGGCACGCCGCAGAGCTGAAACGCAGGCTTGGCATCAGTCCCCTCTCTGAACTCAAACAGAACATTACCAAGGGCTGGCACGAAGTCCAGTGCTCCAATGCGTGAGTACCTCCTGTCTGTTTAATTTCTCACTCTGTTTGACACTCACCTTAAAGGAATAGTTCACCCAAAAATGAAAATTCTCGTCATTTACTCACCACATGCCATCCCAGATGTGTATGACTTTTTTTCTGCAGAACACAAATGAAGAATTTTAGAAGAATATCTTAGCTCTGTAGGTTCATACAATGCAAGTGAATGGGTACCAAAAATTTTAAGCTGCAGAAGCACATAAAGGCAGCATAAAAGTAAACTGTCTCTTTAACATCATCTCTGACCTCATTCTGTGTTCTTAAGCATCAGCTATATAAATATATGTATCTATAAATTACAAAAGTATATCAAATTAATTCTGCAGTCCTGTCTTTCCGCAACATAATCTTTTGTGTTCACTTACCAGCATCTCAGCTAAACCCTTTTTTAAAAATACTTATTTCATTTTTTGGTAACATTTCTATATTTCTGCTTCTAGTTATATGAGAACTTCACAAACTCTTGGAGACTTGAAACATAGAGTTACCTCTTCTAATTTGTGAGTTCTCTCTCTTTTGCCTGTAGTTGCTTGGTCTTGTGATTTTGCTTGCTAGGTGTGGACCTGCTGCCCTCTTGTTTCTATTTCATTTCTATTCTTAGTTTCTGTTGCCATGATCCTCTCCTAAATAAAGTAAAGAGTAAAATTTCAGTGTTCCCTTTACACTATTACACTAGTTTGCCAGATCTCAGTGAAGTCAAATCAGTCCTCTTTTGTTATCACAAAAATACAGTTGCAGAAAAAATATGTGAACACTTTGGATTTACCTGGATTTCTGCATCAATTGGTCATGGATTTGATCGGATCAGTTAAGTCACAGCAATAGACAAATATAATACTATGCAAAAACACTAAAGAACCCTTGGATTTAAGGGTTCCATTCATCACACATACTTTTTCCTACAAATGTATGATATTGTCATAATTACCTTTATGTCATGAAACCATACATCATAGTAGCGCCATCTTTGATTTTTAATGGGAATGACAATGAGGCTGTGAGGGATAGACTCACCATCTCTTCAATGGCACGCATGGTATAAAGCTGTAAAAAGCTCCTAGTTCACATCTGATTTTCCGTAACTCATGTTGTCTGGAGTTTTTTGTCTACTGAATGTTCTTAAAAATACATTTCTTCAATGTTTTGTCCGCGGAATGATCCAAAACACTTTAAACTGCAGTACAGCCCATTGAAGAGACTATACGTCTATCCCTCACAGCCTCTTTGTCATTCCCATTAAAAACCAAAGATGGCGCTGCTGTGAATAAGGTCTGTAGAAGTTGCATCAGTTCACATATAAAACCAAATTATAAATAAATGCTCTTTATGTTGCTATAAAAGAACTTCATGGGAACCTTGACCTGTAGCCTCAACATTACAAACCACCTGCACAAAATTAAACATGTCAGCTTTGTGCTTTCTCATTTCCTATGGCCATTCATCTGGATTTAGTCTTTGTGGTTCAGTGACACCTGTGCTGTTTGGTCTTTGGCTCATGTAGAAGCAGAATAAACAGACGTTCCCACCAATTCATTGATGCAGTTGTACAATATGGTGGTGTGATGACAAAACCAACATGAATGGCATACATTACAATACATTAAATTACACAAATTGTGTGATATCAGACCTGTATTTAGTGTGTGTAAATAAAATACTGGAAATGTGAGGGGTTTTGATTTTTTCAGCAGAATATGTACATATTGGTGGTGCACAGTAATAGAATAGCAACAGTAAATAGTAGTAGATGTATTCACACAAAAATTCATGGTGTGTGAGTGCAACATTATAGCTTTCTGTGTTAATATGCTGTGTTCTGTGCTTATATGTGTTAACTCACATATAGTTAGAAACAAGCTTTTATGATCACTAAGGGCATGGCATAGTATTTGGACTTGAAGTAGAAGTCAGACCTGTTTTAGGTGTATTTCAACATCCCAGGCTGACTGTGTTTAAAGTGATATGCATTCAGTTCTGTCTTAATTGTAGATACAGCAGGCTGCTTTAAGATGCCTTTCACACTGGCAGTTTAGTCAGAATCAAAGTATGGTTTGTATGAAAACTTTATAATATGAAAGCTGTTTTTCAGACCATGGTACCGAGACTACCTGCAGGAGGTGGTCTGAGTACACCTGCAATGGGACCGTTGTACGGTTCGCATAAGTGAGAACGCAACCTGTGCGAGGGTCCACAATAAACAATAACAAGCACATACATTTTTTTTAGCATCTTCAGTTGCACAAAAAACACACACACATGCATCATGATTTGCAGGGGAACGTAAGCAGGGCTGCAAGTACAGTGGCATGCAAAAGTTTGGGCACCCCTGGTCAAAATTACTGTTCTTTGAATAGTTAAGTGAGTAGAAGATGAACTGATCTCCAAAAGGCATAAAGTTAGAGATGAAACATTCTTTTCAACATTTTAAGCAATATTAGTGTATTATTTTTATTTTGTACAATTTTAGAATGAAAAAAGGGAAAGGAGCACCATGCAAACGTTTGGGCACCCTAAGAGATTTGAGCTCTCCGATAACTTTTACCTAGGTCTTAGACCTTAATTAGCTTGTTAGGGCTATGGCTTGTTCACAATCATCGTTTGGAAAGGCCAGGTGATGCAAATTTCAAAGCTTTATACATACTCTGACTCCTCATCTTGTCCCAACAATCAGCAGCCATGGGCTTCTCTAAGCAGCTGCCTAGCACTCTGAAAATTTAAATAATTGATGCCAACAAAGCAGGAGAAGGCTATAAGAAGATAGCAAAGTGTTTTCAGGTAGCCGTTTCTTCAGTTCATAATGTAATTAAGAAATGGCAGTTAACAGAAAAGGTGGAGTTCAAGTTGAGGTCTGGAAGACCAAGAAAACTTTCAGAGAGAATTCCTCGTAGGATTGCTAGAAAGGCAAATCAAAACCCCTGTTTGACTGCAAAAGACCTTAGGGAAGATTTAGCAGACTCTGGAGTAGTGGTGCACTGTTCTACTGTGCAGCGACACCTGCACAAATATGACTTTCATGAGAAGAAAACCTTTCCTGCATCCTCACTACAAATTTCAGCATCAGAAGTTTGCAAATGAACATGTAAACAAGCCTGATGCATTTTGGAAATGAGTCCTGCGGACTGATGAAGTTAAAATATAACTTTTTGGCCATGATGAGCAAAGGTATGTTTGGAGAAAAAAGGGTGCAGAATTTCATGAAAAGAACACCTCTCCAGCTGTTAAGCACGGGGGTGGATCGATCATGCTTTGGGCTTGTGTTGATGCCAGTGGCACAGGGGAACATTTCACTGGTAGAGGAAAGAATTGATTAAATTAAATACCAGCAAATTCTGCAAGCCTACATCACACCATCTGTAAAAAAAAAAGCTGAAGATGAAAAGAGGATTGCTTGTACAACAGGATAATGATCCTAAACACACCTCAAAATCCACAATAGACTACCTCAAGAGGCGCAGGCTGAAGGTTTTGCCATGGCCCTCACAGTCCCCTGACCTAAACATCATCGAAAATCTGTGGATAGACCTCAAAAGAGCAGTGCATGCAAGACAGCCCAAGAAGCTCACAGAACTAGAAGCCTTTTGCAAGGAAGAATGGGCAAAAATCCCCCAAACAAAAATTGAAAACACTTAGCTGGCTACAAAAAGCTTTTACAAGCTGTGATACTTGCCAGGGGGTGTTACTAAGTACTGACCATGCAGGGTGCCCAAACTTTTGCTTCGGGCCCTTTTCCTTTTTTGTTATTTTGAAATTGTAAAAGATGAATATATAAAAGTCAAATATTAAAGAAATGTGTCATCTTTAACTTTAAGCCTTTTGGAAATCAGGCCACCTTTTGCTCGCTTAGCTATTCACAGCAACAGAAATTTTGATCGGGGTGCCCAAACTTTTGCATGCCTCTGTATATAGTCGCCGTCTCCTGGACATGCACATCTGCTGAATTACGGCATGCAATGCACGGAGGCGCCAGTCTTTCACTCTGGTGCGCATAATGGCAACAGTGTGCTCAGTTCACAACCCTTTGCATGTTATTATGTGCTAATAATGTGGAAATTTTTAATTTGTGTGCAGATATCTAACAGCCTCGGCCACACTGGAGGACATTAGCCGCTCTAATGCGTGAGTTTGATTCATTTGTTGTTATTTTTTATTTCTTGTTTCACCAGTCTTTATAACTTTGTTACAGCTCAGGGTTTTGCTATGTTGTTAGAGATGATTTAGAAAAATATTTCTGTTCTGAAGAAAATAAATTTTAACAATTTTGGCAGGTTTTCCAAGCAAACTTTGAACTGTTTATCAATTAAGCACCAAAGTAAAGATCATCTAGCTCAGCTTTATTATACACATTCAGTCCATAATGTAAAACTGTGATTGCAAGTCTCAGGACCTCCTACATCAACAGTAATACACAACTAACATAATTTTAGAACAAAATATTGTCAGCAGTTCATCCAGGACTTGAGTAGAAACTTCTGCCTTTTTTTTTTTACAGGATTTTAAAACTTATACAAGATGCAAGATTTTAATTTTGTAACAGCATTGATGACACTACTGTTCAAGAAACTGCACTAGTGTCATTTAGACCCCAATTCCACCTGGTAAAAAAGATGCATTTTTGGTGATCCAATCACATGTGGTCAGCACTAAATACAGGTCTAAACTGGGTCTAAAACGTTTTGTGATCGGACCACAAAAACCACATACGAATGTGGTCAAAAACGCATGTGAATGCATCACATTTGAGGTGTAAACGCTAAACCGTCCTGTATGCGTCCCAGCAGCAGCGAAGCACCACCCCTCATCTGTCAATCAAACACTGCGCTAAAACAAGAGTTTCAACTTTGCTGGTTACGAGCAGCTTTAAAAGGAAGTAAATTTGATCAGAAAATTTTAAAAAGCGGATACACACACAAGTACAAAAACTACACGGATCTTCTTCGGTGTGTCTGATATCAACATGCAGTGAGACTTTTGAGAAGCATGAACATCTGCAGCTCAGGGTTATACAGGTAATCCACTAAAATAACGGACAGTTCTTTTCATAATGTTGCTTTTGTGCTTAGATTAAATTTCAGATGCATCTGAGAGAAATAGTGCGCTGTTTTTTCACGCTTTCTTTGTCTTTTCTGACTTTGTTGCGGTTTATTTCATGCAGCAATACACTGACATATTGATTGATGTACAGTTGTGCTCAAAAGTTTGCATACCCTGGCAGAAATTTGGAAATTTTGGCATTGATTTTGAAAATGACTGATCATGCAAAAAAACTGTCTTTTAAGGACAGTGATCATATGAAGCCATTTATTATCACATAGTTGTTTGGCTCCTTTTTAAATCATAATGATAACAGAAATCACCCAAATGGCCCTGATCAAAAGTTTATATACCCTTGAATGTTTGGCCTTGTTACAGACACACAAGGTGACACACACAGGTTTAAATGGCAATTAAAGGTTAATTTCCCACACCTGTGGCTTTTAAAATTGCAATTAGTGTCTGTGTATAAATAGTCAATGAGTTTGTTAGCTCTCATGAGGATGCACTGAGCAGGCTAGATACTGAGCCATGGGGAGCAGAAAAGAACTGCCAAAAGACCTGCGTAACAACGTAATGGAACTTTATAAAGATGGAAAAGGATATAAAAAGATATCCAAAGCCTTGAAAATGCCAGTCAGTACTGTTCAATCACTTATTAAGAAGTGGAAAATTCGGGGATCTCTTGATATCAAGCCAAGGTCAGGTAGACCAAGAAAGATTTCAGCCACAACTGCCAGAAGAATTGTTCGGGATGCAAAGAAAAACCCACAGGTAACCTCAGGAGAAATACAGGTTGCTCTGGAAAAAGACGGTGTGGTTGTTTCAAGGAGCACAATACGACGATACTTGAATAAAAATGAGCTGCATGGTCAAGTTGCCAGAAAGAAGCCTTTACTGCGCCAATGCCACAAAAAAGCCAGGTTACAATATGCCCGACAACACCTTGACACGCCTCGCAGCTTCTGGCACACTGTAATTTGGAGTGACGAGACCAAAATAGAGCTTTATGGTCACAATCATAAGCGCTATGTTTGGAGAGGGGTCAACAAGGCCTATAGTGAAAAGAATACCATCCCCACTGTGAAGCATGGTGGTGGCTCACTGATGTTTTGTGGGGGGAGCTCTAAAGGCATGGGGAATCTTGTGAAAATTGATGGCAAGATGAATGCAGCATGTTATCAGAAAATACTGGCAGACAATTTGCATTCTTCTGCATGAAAGCTGCGAATGGGACGTGCTTGGACTTTCCAGCATGACAATGACCCTAAGCACAAGGCCAAGTTGACCCTCCAGTGGTTACAGCAGAAAAAGGTGAAGGTTCTGGAGTGGCCATCACAGTCTCCCGACCTTAATATCATCGAGCCACTCTGGGGAGATCTCAAACGTGCAGTTCATGCAAGACGACCAAAGACTTTGCATGACCTGGAGGGATTTTGCCAAGACGAATGGGCAGCTATACCACCTGCAAGAATTTGGGGCCTCATAGACAACTATTACAAAAGACTGCACGCTGTCATTGATGCTAAAGGGGGCAATACACAGTATTAAGAACTAAGGGTATGCAGACTTTTGAACAGGGGTCATTTCATTTTTTTCTTTGTTGCCATGTTTTGTTTTATAATTGTGCCATTCTGTTATAACCTACAGTTGAATATGAATCCCATAAGAAATAAATGTATTTTGCCTGCTCACTCATGTTTTCTTTAAAAATGGTACATATATTACCAATTCTCCAAGGGTATGCAAACTTTTGAGCACAGCTGTTTGTCGTCATGAAACCGAGTCCTTCCCCTCCAAATGCGATCACAAGTGGTCGCAGTAGACGCATTTAAGCGACCAGGTGTAAACAGTGATGT